>NC_137084.1:51188317-51758271 GCF_951640355.1 Cnephaeus nilssonii | reverse complement strand
GGTGGAGGGGACCAATGGGGGGGGAGGGAATACTCTCCACAATAAAGATTTTAAAATAAATAAACAATAAATTTAAAAAAATTAAAAGAAAACATTTGCAAAAAAGGCTGGCATTTCTTATCATTCATTTATCTAGTTGTCATTCTTTACCCTCTGCTCAGCAAACAATAAACAACTGCTTGGAACCAGGCTTTATTTAGATGCTGCAATACAGAAAGAAAGGCCTCAGAGCAGAATGTTGTTGTTTTGTGCTAAAACACAGAGACTTTGGAACAGACAGTGAGTGCATAAAGATCTTGAAAGAGTGACCTCAATACCTAAGAGTCTAACATAGACCGGTCCATGGTTTGCCCCATTGCTCACACCCTGGGAAGAACCGTTATGGGGAAAGGGAGTCTCTTCTCAGAGTTCCTGAATCTGTCCTACTGTCATCTCAGTCTGTGTGTGAGCCCTGGCAGTGGGAGTTCTTGATTATCAAGCAGCTGTCTGACATTGAGTACTTGGTTGCACAGGCATCGACGTCAAAGCCAGCTATTTCCAACAAACACATTGCCAGGTGCACAACTAGATAAAGAACCAGGCTTCATGTCCCTGAAGTTTCCTTTGCTTCAGAGATCTCCAGTTGACTTAGATAACTGTCCTTTTGACCACTTGCATTTCCCTTTCTGTACTTTAATTCCCATTCTTATGTCTTACATCCCTAACAAACAATAAACCTATGAAACCCTAGTTAACCCACCCTCAACCATGATAAAAGCAGAACCCTAGGCCCATGTTCCCTTTCTCCCCTCCACAACCCCACCCCGACAACTTCCCTTTGTGGCCCCAGGTGTGCGTGCACCCTCCAGGATCTGTAAGTAATAAACCGTGTTTTTTCAAAGTTTCCGGATGACTATTGCTGAGGGTGTCTTGCCATCATAGTAAGAACCACAAGGGTTACAACACAGGTTTTGAAAAGGGAGGTGTCTGTGGAGGCTCTCTGCGGGCCCAGGTGAGTGCCCCCAGACATTTCCAGCCGATAACTTCACTATTGATAGGCTGAGATTGACACAAAACATATCCCCACCCAATCCCATTGGCTACCTTACTGGCCCACCTATATCCAGTTTTGTTGCCTGGGAAAGAGATTAAAATGACAAGCTAGCACAGACTAGCAGGGCAGGTGAACAAAAGGGAGAGGGGGTCAAATTGGTGTAAGATATAGAGGTTAGTATTCCAGGACTGGTATGCCTAATAGGAGGCAAGAATTCAGGAAGCAAGAAACAACTTGGACAATTGGTCAAGACACAGGACAATCCATATGCTCGTGAGAGAGAGAGAACTGGGGAGACGGAGAGTTTGTTTGCTTTGCAATACCCTAAATATTGGATTCATCAAGGTTCTGCTTCAAAGTACAATGGTACAATAGGACCTTCTTTTCTCTGCTTACAATTCAGGGCATTTAAAACACATTCCTTAGAACCATACGCAGAGTTTTATTCCCTTGGAAGTGGTGGTTTCCTGGCCTGGAGACTTAAATCAAAAACATTTTATAAGAACCAAGAGGTAAGTTAAACACAGCTTTTTAAAAAAGAGTAAATGTGGAGCCTGAACCCATGAGGTAATTATGTCCCTGTTCCGGTTATTGCCTTCTACCCAGGAGACACTTTAAGAAGACTGAGAAAGAGCGGTGGTTGAAAAGAGAAAATTAGCGTTATAGGCCTGTAATCACCTTGATATTTTGTAGAATGAATTCTTAGTGATGTGGTGTCAGGCATGACCTTGATATTGAAACCGCAGATAATCTCCAAATCCCCTTTCAGTTAATCACCTTATAGCCCTGAAGTTTTGGCCAGAGCCTCAGACAAAGGCCAACATTGTCAGTAATGTGTCTCAGCCCTTCTCCCGAGTGAGGACTGATGCCCAGTAACGAATTACAGGCTGCAAAGGCAATGAGACAGGATAATGAGACAGCTGTGAGTCTGCCCTTGTCGACATTGTATATTTCTCCCAATCATCTGAAGCAAGTCCACAAGAAGAGAATTCTAATGCTGTCCCAGTCACTGGTTTACCAAAGTTGACCCTTTATGACACTAGTTTAATGACACTCGTTTTTGTGTGTTTCCTGCCTGAATCCTAGAATGATTTATTATGTTCCACTGGACAAAGAGCAACACAGAGCAGTGGCAAGAGCTGGGCTTTGGAGCCAGCTTTCCTGGGCAGCCTGCAGAGGGCTGAGTGCATGCTCCACGTCCCCCTCCCCTCCGTTAAGGGCTCACAGAAGTCTCCACAGCAAGCCAGCCAGTCCTGTGCATCCACGGATGGCAGAGTGTCACCTTCTCCTCAGAATGTGTTCTGGGACCAGAGGCACTCGCCTGGAGCTTGTTGGAAATACAGAATTTCAGGCTCCTTCCCAGACCTACTGAACCAGAATCTGCATTTGACAAGGTTCCCCAGTGATTCCGTGCGTGTTAAAATTTGTCACACACTGGTTTCCAAAACTGTGAAGAAAAGGGCACTGGAAAAAAATATTTCCTTATAATCAAGAAAGTGAGTTACTAACTACAATGGTGAAAACAAACAAACAAAAAAAATCCAAATTGCAAAGGAGAGTAAGGCTATCTCCTGGAGTAAGCAAATAGTTTGGTGGCATCATCCTTAAATGTAGGAACCCAGCCTGTCTCTGACTACTCCAGGGTGAAGGCGGATTGCAAAAGTCTCAGAGAGAAAGTACTTGATCAATGTTTGAATCTGGGTCTGATGATTTCCACAGCACCAACCAAGCAGGCAATCGGCATGAGCCTCTAAGGATGACAAAGTGGCATCACAAGCAGGAGTAATAACTAAGGACCAGCAGACCTGAGTTCACTTTGCCACAGGCATTCAACAAGTCATTATGGTGTTTATTCACACCCTGTGACAGAGACAAGGCCAATGCTTCCCCATATTAGAGTTGACGAAATCAGGGTTTAGGGAGAAGGAGACTCCCTGCAGGTCAAAGGTCAGCAGGGCTGCTGGCAGAGCTGGGTCTCCGGCTCAGACTTCAGCTTCTCTTAAGTGTCCTTTACTGCAGACGGGCTCCCGTGAATGCTAATTAAGCATCTGATTTGGAGCAGTGATTACCAGGAAGGGGCCAGATGGACAAGCAGACAGCCACCTGCCTCCTACCTGGGTCACCTGCCCCCAGGTCCCTCATTAGGAATGAGTCACTCTGTCAAAGGCAAAGAACCTCTCTACAAAGCATGAATGCCGAAATTAGCTTATCAAATGACATGACCAAACTGAGAGACCAAGACCAAGACAAGGAAGGGTTTTATGAGTAGACAGGCTTTCTCCAAATGAAGCTACAGCCCTACGTGGCAAGAGAAAGGAAGGAGAGGGAGAGGGAGAGGGAAGGGGAAAGAGAAGGGGAGGGGGAGGGGAAGGGGAGGGAGAAGGGAAAAGAGGAGAGGGGGAGGGGGAAGGGGCAGAGTAGAAGCTATCAAAAACTTGCCTTGTGCTGGGCACAGAACCTAAGACCACAGAGCTAAAGCACCATTCTCATCACATCATCACAACTTAATCACTGTTGATGTTACCCATGTTCACCTGGATGAGGTTGTCTTTTTTCAAGTTTTTCCACTGTAAAGTTACTTTTATCCCCCTTTTCACGCTTTACTCTCTGGAAGGAAGTCAGTGTGCACAGCCCACTCTTAATTAGTATGGGGTTATGCTTCAAGTCCTTGAGGGTGGAGTCCCACGGGAGACTTGTCTATTCTCCCCTATTTGTTTATTCAATGCTTTGTCTGTATCAGCAGGGACTCATGGACATTCTATAATTTGGTTATAATCCAATACTACTGTAATTTGTTCCTCAATTTGTTTCAGTGTTGGTCATTGAAAGCTCTTTCATTTGGCTCCTATGTCCCTTTGACATAGCCCCATCACTGTGGATGTTTTGAGCACTTCCTTACTCTCTGGTTCTACAAGAGCATCAGGCTCATTTTGGGTATTTCCTGCCTGAATCCTAGAATGAGCCATTTTTCCAAGACACCCTGATTCCTTTTATTGGAAAATGATATTAGAAATCAAGATCTGGGGGCTAGCTCCTGGGGTGTCATTTCTCAGCTGGCTGGACAAGGAAGTAAATCTGTATGTATTAACTTGTGTACCTACACATACCTAAATATTTCTATATGTAACCATCCTAACTAATAAAAAGGGAATATGCAAATTGACCATCATACCATAACAAGATGGCTGAGCCCACAGCGGAGGCCGAGTTCTTGTAACGAGCCTTAACGACCTGAGGCTGCATGGTGCTGGGCTGGGGCAGGGGACCTGAGGCTGCGCGCCCCCATCTGGTGGGGCTTGACAGGGGACCTCAGGCCGTGCCCCTGCCCCAGAACCAGGCTGGGGGACCTCAGGCTGTGCCCCGCCCGCCCGGCAGGGCTTGACAGAGGACCTCAGGCCACGCCCACCACCCTGGTGCCAGGCTGGGGGACCTCAGACCACGCCCCCCGCCCCAGCACCGGGCCAAGGGACCTCAGGACACACCCCCCACCCATGGAGCTTGACGGAGACCTCAAAGTGTGCCCCCTGCCCCGGCCTGGACCAGGGGACCACAGGCCACACACCCCGCCCCAGCACCAGGCCAGGGGACCTGAGGCTGCACCCCCTGCGTGGTGGGGCTTGACAGGGGACCTCAGGCCATGCCCCTGGCCCGGGCCAGGGGACCTCAGGCTGCACCCCCCACCCTGGCACCGGGCCAGGCAATCTGAGGCCACACCCCTCACCTGGCAGGGCTTGACAGGAGTGGGGCCGTCCGGGTATGGATCTAGCACAATGTGGGTGGGGCTGGCCGGGTCTGGGTCTTGTGTGATTTTGAGGCGCATGTGGGTGGGCGGGGACTTGACTCTGGGTCCTGTGGTGTGCCCCAGACTCTGACAGGAGGAAGATTTTCATATACATTTTACTAATTTTCTTTCATCTCTGACACTTCTATTATAAGAGAAAGGGCAAATAGCAATATTAAAATATTTCCTCTAATTAATTCCCTTTTAATGTGCACGAATTTCGTGCGCCGGGTCACTAGTCTGTATCTATATTAAGCTAAACATGAGTTCATACTGGTGTCTCCACTCTCATCAATTACCTGGATCATTCTAGCTTTCTCCCATTCCAACAGCAAGAAACTTAATGGCACTCATTTTTCATCTCTTTATTTTATTCTGACTAGCTGTTCCAGGGTGGGACCCTCTGCTCATCAACGTCTCAAAGGACCTTCAAATCTCTCATATTTTGGCTTTTAATCGTCTTTTTTAAAATATATTTTTATTGACTTCAGAGAAGAAGGGAGAGAGAGTTAGAAACATCAATGATGAGAGAGAATCATTGATTGGCTACCTCCTGCACATCCCCTACTGGGGATCGAGCCTGCAACCCCAGCTAAGGCGCTCTCTCTCTCTCTCTCTCTCTCTCTCTCTCTCTCTCTCTCTCTCTCATTGATTTTAGAGAAAGGGAGAGGGAGAGAAAGATAGTAACATCAATGATTAGAGAGAATCATTGATCAGCACACCCCCTACTGGGAAGTGAGCCTGCAACTCATTTGTGCCCTGACCTGGAATCAAACTGTTACCTCCTGGTTCATGAGTCGATGCTCAACCACTGAGACACACCGTCTGGGTTCTTTTTTTTTTTTTTTTAATCCTTACCCAAGGATATGGGGGTTTTTGCAATTGATTTTTAGAGAGAGAGAAACATTGATATGACAAAGAAACACGGATCAATTGCCTCTGTACACATCCTAAATGGGGATTGAACCCACAACCTAGGTATGTGCCCTGACCCAGAATCAAACCTGCAACCTTTTGGTGTACAGGACGATGCTCCAGCAACCGAGCTACCCAACCAAGGCGGCTTTCAATGGTCTCCTGATTATCTCAGGAGTCTGCTTCTTCTTTCCAAACTTGATGATAAACACCTTTATGATAATTCTTCCAGGATTTCACACATCCAAAGCATGAAAAAATTGTAAGTAATTAATTTAAAGGGCAACAAATCTGACCTCATATGAGAGATATCATTTTCATAGTAAAAAAAATTTGAGGATTCTAATTATTTCTGTCTTTATCTAGTACCAGTTTGAATTTATTAACTCCAAGCCCTCAACTTGCCTTTTATCTTAATCATGTTTAGGTAAGCTCTGTCAAAGGCAGTGATTTATCCAATGATCCAGAATTGTCTTGCCCCTGCTTCTTAGTCTCCTCAGATAGCCCCTGGGTTCCAGGGTGGTTGGGATCACATTATGGCACCATGAGGAGGGCTTAGATTCTGCTCACCACCCCTAACCTGAATCTCCTGATCCCCTTCACTGCCAAGATGATGGTGCCATCTGTTTCTATTTATACTCTGGATCAACTCCCTTTTGGATAATTCTTAGAAAGGCTTTAGCAAAAAGGAAAGATTAAATTATCCACAAGCAAATTGTAAATTGTGTATCGTGCTGCTTATATTAGCTAGGCTTCCTTAGTCAAAGGTATAAGAGGAAATATTTTGAAAATATTAATGTTGATTTATATGCACATAACCTGATCTTCTCCATAGTTAGCCAAGCTGTTCACCTTTCTTGGCAGCAGGTGGGGAATGAGGTGAACAGAGAGGAAATCGGATTCTTAGAGGAGGAATGCAAAGAAAGGCAATAGTCAGCTGTTGACATTTTTGAAGGCAATATGTTTGAAAGTCTAAACTTCTTTTGTTCCCATTTTACATATCAGCTTGATGTAGAATTTTTCCTGTGGTGTAATTAAGAAGGCCATAAAACTACAGGCTGAAGCAAAGGGATATAAAATAGAAGTAAAAGAGAAGCCCATTCCTTTTAAGTCAAGGTTCTTAAAGACAGAATGTGAGTGGAAGGCAGAGAAGAGAAGAAACAGAGGTGGAGAGGTGATAGTCACATTATGTTTTGCTTCTTTCCCTGGGCTGAATGCTGACAATTTGGAGAACAGTTAGGGCAGAGGGGTCCCAGCCTGCTCCCTATTTGGTATCCTGGGAGGAGGTCACCTGGTGGGCCCGGCACCCCATTTCCATAAGAACTTGGGGATTGGCCCCACCAAAGTAAAGCTCAGTGGTATTGCATGGTCAGAAAGAAAGCTCACTCTCCCAAGCTGCCCTCTTTTTCCATCGGATATGTTGCAACCCAGGAGCTTCCATTGGTTCCCTGAAAAGGGGAAGCAGAAGGTAGCTGAGTCTGAGAGTCAGCTTTCCAATCAGGAGATCTATTATGGTGAGGGATGACTCAGCAAAGAAGGATGGGCTATACACCACACCCCATCCCACTCCAACCAGAAGCCAATGGAGTACATGGAGAGGCTCAGTGGAGCTTTCGGAGCCATCTTTGATGAGGTGAGGCTGGCAGCCAGGAAATAGTGGAGCCTCTGCCAAGCCTAGAGAGACCAGATTGCAAGTAACACCATCTTTGATTTTAGACACAAATGCCAGCAGGGCAAGCATCCCTCTAGTGGACAAAGAATGTAGCCATGGAAACAGGAGACAGTCATGGATACTAGAGAGGTCAGACAATATCGCATAAACCCAAGAACCCTTCCCTTCGCACTGCCAAGAGGACACAGTAAACCACAACCCTGTCACAGCCACCAAAGAGCCATCTTCATGAGGAGAAGGACTGTAGTCAGAAATCTGTGGGACATATTTTTCACCTAAGGAGACTAAGCCTAATGTAAAAGGAATGCTTGAAAGTATTGTAAGGGACTAGCCCTTACAAATTTCATGCAGCAACTCTGACCTGTACATTCCAACCAACTTCGTCAAGAAAGGAAGTGAAGACTTCTGGGCAGCTCACAGAGTTGAAGGAGAAGCTGCAGCAGGAGCATGGGGAAGTGGTGGGGAAAGAACTCTAACTGGTGGAAATGGAAGAGGGAGAGCCCTCAAGGAAGGCAAGATGCTGTTACTACAAGTAGAGGGAAGGGATACTGAACAGACAAATGTACCATATGCCCACAGCTTTTCCCTTAATAAACAAGGAGGCCTGATCCAGGAAACAATCACTCATTCATTGAGGAGCAAGACTACAAAGTTGAATCAGTCATGGCTCCTGTTCTCAAAAGCCTACAATCCAGTGGGAGGGGCCCACGGGAAAAGCAATATCACCTGCCTAAAGGGCAGAGCAATGTTACGGGCAGAGAATATCTACTGTTGTAAGAATGAAAGGAAAGAATGATACTTCTCCTTGGAGGCATCAGGAAAGCCTGGCATTTGATCTGTACCTAGAAAGTATATTACTGAAAAAGAAAGGAAGGAAGATATAAATAAATAAATAAATAAATAAATAAATAAATAAATAAAGGTGGAAGCGCAAGAAAAAGTATAGAGGTGGGAATATAGTACACAATTATGTAAATGCCAATAGCCAGGCATGGTTGTGTTAAAGAACAAAAATCAACCAAGTAAATTTGAAGATCTAAATGGCTTTGTCTGTGGTGGCCAGTGTTACCATAAATATTTCCTATTAGACTGGTTGCATTTTATCCTCCAAAGCTGCCCACCAACAACTTCTCCCATTCTTGTCTGCACATGCCATTCCTTCCATCAATAGTTTATCAAATAGATTGTACTTTTATTTCTTTTTCTAATTCTTCTCATTGAGGGTTTTCCTCTTATTCCTGTCATTTATGTAGAAGCCCCCTCTTCCTCATGATAATAGTAGAAGAACAGTAAAAAGCTCACATCCTGGCATCAATCACTCAGAGTTCAAATCCCAACTCTACTTGCTGGCTTAGACAAGTTCATTCATCTCAACTTTCACATCAATAAAATTAGTATTTTTCTTCTGCTATTATTATTTTATCTCTGATAATATTTTTTTCATTTTTTGTTAAACTACCAGTAAGAACTTCTTGTTGTCACAAGATAACCAGTGTTACCACTGTGAGCTAAAATAATTCTGACTAAAAGACAGAAGATTTATGTCTTGGTTCATCTGACTGGACCTCTGTCCATAAATAGTTAATGTTTGCTAGATTTGGGGAAATACTAGAAAGAACCTGAGTTCTCCTATCATTATTTATATTCACCTCTAAGGAGGCACTGACCCAGAGACCACCCCTTCCAGCTTTGATATTCTGAAATTCTATAGACATTCTCCTTCCTCCTGAAATCCCCGCCAAAGGACCCACAGCTCCAGACAGGTGCCTGTGGGCTCCACAGACTGTATAAGACTCTCCCCAAGAAGCAGCATTAGGGGGGAGAACCAATATGGGGGCATAGGTAAACACCTGTACTCACTGCCTCCCACAACCACATCAAAATTACAACTAAAATACAGAACTACCACCATGCAGAACCACCTGAAAGCTAGCTGAATGGAAGTCCTACAACCAGAGAAGTAAAGAAGCAAGCACATTGGGATTGTGGTTGAGTAACACAGAGGCTGCTGAAATCCCCGGTGTTCCTCTTAAAGGGCCCACGGACAAACTTACACAGTTCTGCTTCTTCCCAGATCCAGCACCAGGGGACCCATAAACATACGAGGAGAAACTAGATTGTCTGGCATGGGGCAGGAACTCGGGGTCGGCTTTCTCCTAGACAGGGGGTCTCACAAAGGCCGTTGTTCCTGTGCTGGGACTTGACCTGTCCCAGGGCTGACTGCCAGCCATATCAGCATGGCCTACACTGTTTGTTCCATCATGTGATTCCCTGAGACCCTGCCCATCCAATTTGCAGTTCCTCCCAAGCTGTTTACAGCAGTTTTTCCATATGAATGACCTATCCCTACTCAGGCTTCAGACTTCACTAAAATCTCTCAAGCTACAGCTGATGACAATGTGCCCCAAACCCTATCAATAAAAGGCCCAAGACCCAGCACCAGCACCAGCCTGCCTTGCTTCACAGCTGGGTCTCGCCTCTTGCACAGCAGCTCTTCCACTGTAATCGCAGCTGGTCCTCACAGCCAATTGGCCAAGAGGTCAACTCGTCCCAGAAATGCCAACAGCAAACAAGGCTCAACTACAAGACTACACACGGCCCACACATGGGTGCACATAGTGTGCCCAGCTCAGATGACTGGGGAGGCTGAGCCATTGGGCCCTGCAGGACACCTACTCCACAAGGCCACTCTACCAACTCCAGGAGACATAGCAGCTCTACCTAATACATAGAAACAAACACAGGGAAGCAGCCAAAATGTGGAGACAAAGAGACATGTCACAAATGGAAAAAATGGAACCAAGTAAACTACTGGATACAGAGTTCAAAACCATGTTTATAAAGTTACTCAAGGGACTTAGACTTTCAGAATTATCTATCTACTCTCAACTTCAATCACTGACAAATCACTTGCAGATCAAGTGTCCCTCCTCCAATCACCCAGCATTTCTATGTCAAAGATCAGAGAAAAGGTAAAATTTTCTTATTAATAAACACAGTTTCATTGCTTTGCATATGTTCTTACAGCAAACTTGAACATTTTTCTGTGTTCTACTTCATTGTATTCTAATGATCTGTTTACTTAATCACCTCTTCTCTTAGACTGAAATATCCAAATCTTGTTTTAGTCCTTAAACCTAGAACAGAGGAAGTGTTCAATAAATAACTATTTCTGGGAACAGAGGAGTTACTGGATTTAAAAGGCATAGGTTCTGAGAATGTCAGAGGTAATTCAAGCTAAAAATAATTGAACTGGCCACATCATTTGTAGAAATTAGACACAGACTGGGCCAAGCAATTCAAGGCATAGTAGAGCAATCACAGTCATTTTTTCCTAAACTTTTTTATTATTAAAAAATTCATACATAAAGAAAAATTACCCAAACAGTATAATGAACATTGTTATACCTACAAGTAAAAAAATGTTGACAATTGCTAATATTTAGCCATATTTGCTTTATCTATATCTATAAAGAGTTACAGATGTTTTAAAATAGCTGTCGTATTTAATAAAAAAAAAAAGTCTTTATAAAGAGAACTTCTAAAGCAACGTCATTAAAAGGTCATTTCGTTGCCCATGGAATGAAGAGCAGATCCCTGAGTGAGGCTTCTTCTAGGCCCTCTGTTATCTGGATCTTATTAACTTCTTTTTTGAGGTTATCTGTGTCTGCACCTTCACTTCATACTCTTCTCCAGTCAGGCTGACCTGCTTTAAGTTCTAGGATCAGCATCCAACTTTCTCTCTCCTTCCTCTGGGTCTTTGCATGTGCTGTTCCATTTGCCTGGTACATTTTACCACCATGCACCTTCATCTGGATGATTCCTACTTTGCTCCAGGGATTCCTGACACACTCAGGCTGCTTAGGAGCTCCCACCACATGCTCCCCCTACTACTCCTATTAGAGCTCTTGAAACATGGCTGTCACATAATAAGAAATATATATTTGCTGTTCTCAAAACAGCCTGGTACTGGCACAAGAACAGACATATAGATCAATGGAATAGAATAGAGAACCCAAAAATTGACCCAAACCACTCTGCTCAATTAATATTTGACAAAGGAGGCATGAACATACAATGGAGTCAAGACAGTCTCTTCAATAAATGGTGTTGGGAAAACTGGACAGATACATGCAAAAAAATGAAACTAGACCACCAACTTACACCATACACAAAAATAAACTCAAAATGGATAAAGGATTTAAACATAAGACAGGAAACCATAAAAATACTAGAGGAATCCATAGGCAGCAAAATCTCAGACATATGCCAAAGCAATTTCTTCACTGATACCGCTCCTAGGGCAATGGAAACTAAAGACAAAATTAACAAATGGGACTACATTAAAGTAAAAAGCTTTTGCACAGCAAAAGAAACCATCAAAAAAACAACAAGAAAGCCCACTGCATGGGAGAACATATTTGCCAATGTTATCACTGATAAGGGTTTAATCTCCAACATTTACAGAGAACTCATACAACTTAACAAAAGGAAGATAAACAACCCAATCAAAAAATGGGCAATGGACCTAAATAGACACTTTTCGAAAGAAGACAGAAGGCCAAGAGACATATGAAAACATGCTCAAAGTCACTAATTATCCAAGAGATGCAAATCAAAACGACAATGTGGCACCATCTCACACCTGTCAGAAAGGCTATCATCAACAAATCAACAAACGACAAGTGCTGGCGAGGATGCGGAGAAAAAGGAACCCTCCTACACTGCTGGTGGGAATGCAGACTGGTGCAGCCACTGTGGAGAACAGTATGGAGTTTCCTCAAAAAACTAAAAATGGAACTCCCATTTAACCCAGTAATCCCACTTGTAAGAATATATCCCAAGAAAACAGAAACACCAATCAGAAAGGATATATGCACCCCTATGTTCATAACGGCACAATTCACCATAACTAAGATTTGGAAACAGCCTAAGTGCCCATCAGCAGATGAGTGGATTAAAAAAACAGTGGTACATCTACACAATGGAATACTACACTGCGGTAAAAAAGAAGGAATTCTTACCATTTGCAACAGCATGGATAGAACTAGAGAGCATTATGCTAAGTGAAATAAGCCAGTCAGAGAAAGATAAATATCACATGATCTCACTCATTTATGGAATACAATGAACAACATAAACTGATGAGCAAAAACAGATCCAGAGACAGAGAAGCATCGATTAGACCGTCAAACCTCAGAAGGAAGGTAGGGGAGGGTGGGGGTAAGGGGGAGAGATCAACCAAAGGATTTGTATGCATGCATATAAGCCTAACCAATGGACACAGACAATAGGGGGGTGAGGGCATGAGTGGGGGGGGTTTGGGGGGATAATGGGGGGATAAGGACACATATGTAATACCTTAATCAATAAAGAAAGTTTTAAAAAATAAAATAAAATAAGAATTGGGAAAAAAGAAATATATATTTGGTCCCACCCCCACTCACCCCCAACCCATTTTCCTAAAAACAACTCCTAAAACCCTTGGAATCTCCAAAGTGATTAGTACCTTTTGGTTCATAGGTCGACGCTTAACCACTGAGCCACGCCAGCCAGGCGATAAGTACCTTTTGTAAGACACTTTTTGATAACTGGTGGCTAGGACTTCTGCATAGCCTCAGGATGGGGAACCAGGGGAACCAACCCTGTGATTAAAGAGTTGGAACTTTCAGCTCCACTCCCCAATCTCTGGGGATAGAAGGCTGGAGGTTGAATCAATCACTAATGGCCAATGACTTAATTAATCATGTCTACAAAATGAAGCCCCCATAAAAAAGCCCTAACTGAAAATACAGGAAGATGGAAAGAAGGAAGGAAGGAAGGAAGGAAGGAAGGAAGGAAGGAAGGAAGGAAGGAGGGAGGGAGGGAGGGAGGGAGGGAGGGAGGGAGGGAGGGAGGGAGGGAGGGAGGGAGGGAAGGAAGGAAGGAAGGAAGGAAGGAAGGAAGGAAGGAAGGAAGGAAGGAAGGAAGGAAGGAAGGAAAAGTTCAAATTTGGCACCATTTCTCATGGATGCTAATAACAAAGAAAAACCCACCCGGTCAATGTGGCCCAGTCAATGTTGAGCGTTGACCCATGAACCAGGAGGTCAAGGTTCAACGGTTCAATTCCCCATCAGGGCACATGCCCCAGTTATGAGCTCAATCCCCAGTAGGGGGTGTGCAGGAGGCAGCCAGTCAATATTTGGTTCTCACATTGATGTTTCTCTCTCTCTCTTTCCCTCTCCCTTCCTCTCTGTCTAAAAATCAATATTTTAAAATCTTAAAAAAATAAAGTAGTAGAGGAAGAACAGGAATGTCCCTTAGTTGGTGAGTAGGAAAAGCAGGGAAGTTTTTATTTTGTATGGCATATGTCTCTCTCCACCATTACACCTGATCTAGATGATAAAAAAATGTATTTCATTTTTCTCTGCATCACCCATACCTAACCAGGGCTTTCCACATAATAGTGCTCAGTGAATACTTGTTGAAAGAATAAATTTATGAAAAAGCACTAGACTTAGATAGGCATTAAGAACTGGAGGGACTGAATATCTTTGGCAAACCTTTCCCTCTTTGGCCTTAGTTTCCCCATTTGTGCTCAATGATCTTCAAGGTTTCCTCCAGATCTCATACTCCACCATTCCACAGTGTAGATGGGAGTAGCTTCACCAGCTACTAAATGCCCAGAAGTTACTATGGCAACCACAGGTTCTATTGGCCCAGACATGTAGAATTTCAACCTGAACACATCAGGCACAACAAAAGTCCAAAGGCCCTCCCTTTTCCCAGAGGACACCCAGAGACGTATTATATGATCTGTCTTTTCTTCAGCCCAGGCCTACTTCAAGGCCAACAGAGATTTAACAAATGGTTGCTATAGAAACAGCACTCCTCCCAGAAGCCCTTTCCCTCTCTGAGATGTCAAATCCTGGTAAATCCTGGTGCATTCAGGACAAGTTCCTAATGAAAGCTGACAGCAGGGGAGACACAGGAAATATTACATTAAGTATAACGTAGGGCGTTTGTGGTGAGCTTTCACTTAACCTGCTCATCTGATGCTCATGTTAACCGGGGGAAGTTACTGTCATTGTCTCTATTTCATAGATGAGGAAACAAAAGCTTAGCTCAGACAATGAAAAAGAATTGCTGAAGTCACAAAGTTAGACACAAAAGGGTGAATTAAAGCTACATTGGATTTCAAAACCTGTGTTCTTAACCACTAAGTGTTATTGCCTCATAAACGTACTCTCAAAATCACCTGGACCCATATCGTGAAATCTTTCCTGCATGGAGTCAAGACCCACACATTCCAGACTGTACCAGGGTAGACCCAGCTTGGTCCCTTTCTGGTAACAAAACAAATCCAATTTCAAGCTCTATCCCCACCATAATTTCTGTGCAAATTTGTAGGTTAATTAACCTTAGCCTCAATTTCCTAATCTGTAAAATGAAGATCATAATTGTTCCTACCTAATAAGGTTGTTATGATGGCTACATAAGATAATGTATGCAAAAGTACTTAACACTATGCCCTAAGTGCTCATTAAATATTAGCCACTCATTTCTCTTTCATTCCTCACAATGGCCCTATGAGATTGATGATATCATCTTCACTTTTAAAAAGCTAAAACTGAAGCTCAGAGAAATTAAAAGCTTGCCTAAGGTAACAATGTTAACAGTGATTCTACTGAGACATGAACTCAAATCTGACCTCAAATCCTGAGCTCTTAGTTCAAGATCCCTGTCTTTTGTCTCTTTTCACCCCTGGCATGTCAAATACATAATAGGCTCTCTATAACTGTCTGCTGTAACAAACTCAAATGAATCAGCTGTCATTCCATCTTTTGCTTTAAGCCTTCTAGGCTTTATCTCCATTGCACATTGAAAGGCAGGAAAAAATACTTTTAAGTTTCAGGATAAGAATCATTTTCATATGAAATCCATATAGGGTAGAAAATCTGATTAGGAAAAAAATTATTTAGAAAGAAAATAGCTCAAGGCAGCCTTTTTTGACCAAAATGGGGGGGAAAAGCAGATGCATCAAAGTAAAACATCAAGCTGCTCTCCTTTGGAGATGAAATTTAGCATTCCAAGATGCATACTTCATTTGCCTCAGGTACTAAACCATTTGAGTCTCTTTCTCACTAAGAATCAAGATATTTTCATAAGCAATAACTCAATTGTGAGAGATAATTGCCCTTGGGAAGGGAGAATTTGGTACACACATTTCTAGAAATGAAGAAATATGCTCAGTTCATTTTAAACTGATAACCAAAGCATGAGGGCATGCATACCGCTAGGTGCTAAGCTGTGATCAGGAGCAGATCAGAATCCCTGTACATTCCTCTAAGTCAAGTCCTTCTTAATGTGAAGAAGCACAAATTCAATGTCAAAACTCTAGCTCCTGACACTGCTATGCTACAGGTGCCTTCATATGCAAGACACTCCCTCTTTGCATTTCAATTTTAGCTTCATAGAATGAGGGAGTTGGGCTCATTTAGGTCTCTTTTTGCTGAAACAATATTTTGTAAATCTGGGACTAATTCTGGGCATTTGTAAAGAATTAAGTATATTAAATGTTGCAGGTCACATTCTAATTTGTTTTGTCTGCGGAATTTGTTTCTTATGAGGCATATTTTCCCCTTCATTTTATTTTATCTTTTTGCCTTTCAGGGTTGATCATAGTTAGGATTTGTACTCTATACAGACTATTGCATATTGTTGACATATTGATGATTTTTTTTTTAAAATCTAACATCTGTGTAGCATTGTATGTACTTCAAAGCAATTTCACTGTCATTCTCTCGTTCCATTTTCACCATTAACCCCTGAGACTGGAACCACAGTACTGACACAGTGGAAAAAGCATGGATTTGGAAGTCAAAGAGCCTGAGGCAAAATTCCAGCTCAACCCTTTGTAAGTCAAGGGAACTTGGGAAAGTTTCTTAACTTTCCTGAACTCTCCTGTTTCTTATCTGAAAAACAGGAAAGATGGTAACAATACAATGAGGATTTTTATTATTATTATTATTATTATTATTATTATCATCATCATCATTTTGTAAAACACTTAGCAGCCTAATAGCTGGTCTTTCCCTTTATTTGTGGAGGACACTCAAGGCTAGAAAGTTAAGAGACTCCGCTAAGGTTAAGAGCTTGCCAAAGTTCTATCAAACAAGAGGGAGTTGGGGGGCTGACCAAATTTAAGACACTTACAAAAAGTGTACTTTGGTTTTCTCATATTTTTGTTTGAAAGATAAGTAATGGGTACATATAATAAGGGGGTGGGGGAGACTAAGGAAAGCGTTAGTCCACATCAGGGGCCCAGGAATTCTGGAATCACTGGCAGCCTATCACCCACCTTGCACCCATGGAACACTGATTGAGGTTTACTGTTTTCCAAAAGAACTGCCAGGCCTCTGGGAAAGGGAGGTGAGGTGGAGGAAATAAGGGGATAGAGTGAGATTAGAGTGAGGCCCTTAAGGTGCAGGGGTTTTGTTCCTCTGTGCCTTAGGTGACAGAGTCAATAGGGCTGGAGTCCCTGGTGGGCTCCAGGAGGGTTCTTAAATCACTGTGGGCACTTGTCCTCTTCAAGTTGCTGATGGTCTAGAGGGGACACGGCAATGGCTCCAGGAGACATATGAGTGCTCAAACCAAGGTGTGACCGAGGAAAGGTGCTTCTGTGGGGGAAGGTCACATAGGCTTCCCAGAGAAGGTGATGTTAGAGGAGTTGACCAAACTGACAAGAGGAAGAAATCATTGCAGGCGGTGGCAATGTTACTGGGCAGGGGACCGAGCCCTGAGCAGGTCTGCCTAGGGCCAGCCAGGAGTGAGTGAGTTCTTGACTTCAGAAAATTTTTCTCCACATGAGTCCAGGTCAGTATGAGAGTACATTTATTAAAGCTGGGGGCAGGAAAACAAGGAAGGGCTTGGCATAGAAGAAACAACAGGAGAGCCTCTACTGGGCTGCCTCAGCTCTCTGGGAAGTCAGAGAAAAGGGGGCCTTGGAGTCAGGTTCAGGGGATTAGCCTGGGACGAGCTGCTGCTGCCCACTGCTCCCCTGGTTGCAAATCTCGTGGAGATCCTTAGAATTTAGCATATGCATGCTTGTGGGGGAAGAAGAGAGGGAAGGGAATGGTGCACTGCTCCCCCGGGGGTTTGAGGCGGGGAGTGGGGGAAGGGGGATGCACTCTGAGTCCTTTGTCTTGAGGCTTTTATCTCTCTCTTGCAGGGAGGAATTTTAGGGGAGGTCTCAGGAGAGGGTTTCAGTAGAATATTCATCAGTTTTCCAAGGGTGTGCTTTTTCAGGTTCGTGATCGCCACTGATTGGTCAGTGCCAGGGCAGGGGGTCATTAGTCATTGCAGCTAGTTCTGGTGTTGCTCACCTGGTTTTGCTGCTTTTCTGAAATACAACTGAGGCCTAAATGTTGTCTCTAGGGAGGTGACCTTCTGTATCTGGCTGTAAATGGCTCTGCCAGTTTGTTCAGTTATTTGTCTCAGTTTCCCTATTCCACTTGTCCTGGCTTACTGGCCTGTCTCAGTGAGACAAAGCCTAGAGCAGCGGTTGCCAACCTTTCAGACTTCACAGACCACCAGTGGTCCATGGACCACTGGTTGGCAACCGCTGGCCTAGAGCATTTAGAGAACCATAGATATGAATTTATAGGGAGCAGAAGAAGCAAGACTAGAGAGATAGGCAGTAAGGATGCGATCCTAAAGGCTGTTACAAACAAAATTCAAGTGAGTAAATTTTAAAGTTCTTATTCGCTTTATTCAGCAATTCACAAGTCAGGTAGCATCCAATCTAGTAGATAGAAAGGAGCTCTGGCCTTGCTGGTGTGGCTCAGTGGTTGAGCATTGACCTATGAACCAGGAGGTCACAGTTTGATTCCCAGTCGGGGCACATACCTGGGTTGCAGGCTCAATCCCCAGTAGGGGGCATGTAGGAGACAGTCAATGGATGATTCTCTCTCATCATTGGTGTTTCTGTTTCTCTCTGCCTCTTCCTTCCTCTCTGAAATCAATAAAAATATACATTTTTTATAAAAAAGAAAAGAAAGGAGCTCTGAAGAATTGTACAGGGCAAGAGATTTTTATAAACCAAAGTGAGCAGGAACAAAGAATATACTAGGCATTTCCTGGTTGGTGAAAGCAGGGTTATTTTCTTTATATGGAGCAAAGGGAAGTCTTGGAGCTGGGTTAAATAACTTGTACTGAGCAAGCAAGTGCTGATCGGTTGACTTAGCCTTCCTTTGCTGGGAGAGCTGAACACAGAAATTTAGTTAAGTCTTAGTTTGCTGGCATAGGACTTAGCATGAGCGACTCCATATTGGGCTTAATCTGGTTACTTTAACAGGCTTTGAATAGAATATAATAATACAATCCTATAGGCAGTGAGAAGGGTAAGGGAGGAAGTACCTCCATTGTGTCTGTGAGAAATCCTATGACACTCCTGAGGTTCAGGAGGACCAACCAGAAGGCTAATGAGGTGCAAAGTCATGGAAAATTCCTAGTCACCTTGATGGTAGAAAAATTTTAGTTATTTTCTGTAATACTTCAGAGAGGGGAAAAAATTGAATTTCAAAGACATTCCCAATTCAAGGCAGCTGTGGCTTAGTAGGCTAAGCTTTGAAATCAGTTTAAATACTGGCTTTATCATTTATTATCTGTGTGACAATGGACATGTTTCTGAAACTCCTTGCTTCAGTTCTATTACCTACAAATATCCTAATATGTGAAATCAGGATAATATGTACTATGTACAAAGGGTCTCATGTTCAGTAGTTAACTTAATAAATGAAATCTATTATTGTACCATACAAATGTGTTTCTTTTAATTTGCCAGAATCAGCTCTCCAAGTGTACTTAAATATGACTTCATATTTCAATCTATAAAAATTCAATTTACACATTACATCCTAGGAACACATTTATTCTTTAAAGGGAAGCTTGCCAGCATCCTTTCTGTAGTTCTCTAATCTGAAGGTCAGATTCTTAAAATGTTGGGTGCAAAAATGAAGGAGAGGGGAGATAGGCAGGAAACTATTAAATCATTAAATTATATGTTTCAGCTAAATCATCTGAATCTTATGGTGACACTTAACCTTTCTCAGTTTTCCTTTGATTTTTCTCTTTTTCGATGGAGTCACCTCAGACAAACCAATTAAACTTCATAAACCCTTGAAGGATTATGCATTCCACGCTCAGCCTCACTTAGAATTTCAAATGAGATGCCATCTTCTCAGAGAATACTCAATTGTTCCTTTATCCACTCTATGATTTCCTAATGTCAGTCATTCAGCCAGCCTTTATTAGGTGATTGCTATTCTAGGTAGGTAGTACAAAGAAGAGAAAAAGACAAATCATTTAGATGCAGAACAAGCAGCCTGGGCTCTTCGAGAAGCCTCTGTCAAAGGGGCTTTGTATACTTTGCAGTTAAAAATCACCTTACAGTTTATAAGTCACTTTGCCGTTTTTTAAGTTGCTCTCAGAGACACTATCGTTTTTTACCCCCTCTGATGTATTATAACCAGCGTATTGCAAATGAGAAACTGTTGCTCAGAAAGTTTATGACCCACTCCGAAGATACAGAATTAGGGAGAGGCGGAATTGGTGCTTCCAGCCAGGTCCCTCCTACTCCGGGTCCAGGTCTGCTAAAACAGCCGGCCGGAAAACCTGAGCCTGAGAATTGTGAATGAAAAGGCAAGTTACCCTAAGGTTATTTCAAGATGTTTTGCAGCTGATGCAGGTGTATGAGCTACATCTTCTTCTCTGGAGGAAATGAAAGTAGACTTCTTGAGTTACCATAAAATATAGCAGTTTGGAAATGTGTCTGACCACTTAACAACTGCAACATGTTTTAAAGGCTTAAAATATGTATTCATTCAATATATGTTTATAGAGTGCCCAGTAAGGACCTTCATTTAAAAAGTAGTAGTAATAATAGAATTGGGCCAAATGGAAGGGGTTAACAAGAAAAAACGTTTTAAAAATCAATGAAAAAAAGAAAGATAGCTAACAATTTTTTGGAGCATCTATTATTTGTCAGATACTTTACATACATTATCTCAATGAATCTTGATAACATCCCAATGAGATAACTTTTATTGTCCCCGTATTAGTTTGCTGGGGTTGCCATCAGCATGTACCGCAGCCTGGGTGGCTTCACCCACAGAAATGTATTGTCTCACGGTTCAAGCTTCTAGAAGCCTGAGATCAGGTGTCAGCAGAGCTGGTTTCTTCCAAGGCCTCTCTCCTTAGTGTGCAGAAGGTTGCCTTCTCTCTGTATCTTTACGAAGACTTCTCTCTGTACTTGTCTATGTCCGAAGTTTCTCTTCACCCCAGTTGTATTAAATTAGGGTCCACCCTAACGACCTCGTTTTAATGTAATTACCTCTTTAAAGACCATCTCTCCAAATACAGACCCATGCTGACGTACTTCAACATGGGACAGCACAGAAACTTGGGCTCAGAAATGGAAAATACCAGGTGGCCTGGAAGCCAAGACCAGTTGGCTGGAAGAAATGCCAGAGAAACTGACCTCAAGAATGTCATCATTCCTCCATTGCCTACTCAAAAACCCACAGGGCCTGGCCACAGTGGCTCAAGTGTGGTTGAGTGTTGACCTATGAACCAGGAGGTCACAGTTGGATTCCCAATCAGGGCACATGCCTGGGTTGTGGGCTCGATCCCTAGTAGGGGGTGTGCAGGAGGCAGCCACTCAATGATTCTCTCCCATCATTAATGTTTCTATCTCTCCCTCTCCCTTTCTCTCTAAAAATCAATAAAAAAAATATATGTATATTAAAAAAAAACAGAGGTAGCTCATTTTATCTCCCTTCTAACTGCTGATGAAACTTCTGACCCAAATGTGTAGTTGATCAAGGTTTAACGACTATACAACCTTCCTAGGGTGTGGTAATGAGCAGTCTGCCATGTTGCCCCGACAGCACAGGTGCATACATCATTACCAAGCAACGCAGCTGGAAGAGGAAGTCACCCAACCCTGAAATGGAAAATACCTTTTCACGCAAGCCCACTTTGCCCCCCGCTGATAAAAGCATCCAAGCAGAGCCAGCCCCGAGCCAGTTCAGAGGACCTTCCTTTTCTCTGTGCTGCCTCCCTTGTGCTTGAGCATAAGCTTAACAAAATCTGTCTGGAAATTTCTCTGGGGTTGCCTCTCGATTTCTATCTTGGGGAAATCAAGGACCCCGAGGCAACAATAATATGAGTTTTGGAGGAGATGGAATGCAGCCCATAAGAGTCTCCTTTTTGTAGATGAGAAAAATGGGAGGCTCAGAGACTTAATTAATGCCTCAAAGTGTTACCAAAGCCAAGTTTGTGTGCCCAATGCTTCAAAAGGCCCAAACTAAAAAAGTCAGAGTTCAGAAACCCAAAACACTAACTCAAAAGAATATATGCACCCCTATGTTCTTTGCAGCGTTATTTATAACTAGAGGCCCAGTGCACGAAATTCGTGCACTTGGGCGGGGGGGGGGGGTGGATCCCTCAGCCTGAATTGTGAGAGGGTGCAGGCCAGGCTGAGGGACCCCACCAGTGCATGATCAGGGCCGGGAGGGATGCAGAGGTTGGCTAGCTGGGGAGGGACCACAGGAGGGCTCCAGGGAGTGTCCAGTCCATCTTGCTCAATCCTGATCAGCTGGACCCCAGCAGCAAGCTAACCTACTGGTTGGAGCGTCTGCCCCCTGGTGGTCAATGCACGTCATAGCTACTGATCATCCCATTGACTGTTTGCCCCCTGGAGGTCAGTGTACATCACAGCGAGCGGTTGAGCAACCTTAGCATATCATTAGCATATTAAGCTTTGATTAGTTGAATGGTCGACTGGATGACCAGGCACTTAGCATATTAGGCTTTTATTATATAGGATAGGCAAGATATGGAAGCAATGCAAGTGCTCATCAAGATATGAGTGCATTAAAAAGTAGTGGTACACATACTCAATGGAATATCACTGAAATAAAACTGAAATCTGACCTTTCGGAGCAGCATAGATGGATTTAGAGGGTATTATGCTCAGTGAAATAAGTCAGTCAGAGAAAGGTAAATACCATATGATTTCACTTATCTGTGGAATCTAAAGACCCAAATAAATGAACAAAATTTAAACTGACTCATAGACACAGAGAGCAGACTGGTGGTTACCAGAGAGGAGGAGTTTTGGGATACTGAGTGAAAGAAGTGAAAGGATTAAGAAGTACAAATTGGCAGTTACAAAATAGTCATGGGGGTGTAAAGTACGGCATAGGGGATATAGTCAATAATATTTCGATAACTATGTACAATGCCAATTGGATACTAGAAATATCAGGGGGAACACCTGGTAAAGTATATGATTGTCCAGTCACTATGCTGTGCACCTCAAACCAATACAAAATCATATTGAAAGTAAACTGTAATTGAAAAATTAAAAATTATAAGTCAGTTTTGAGTAAGGAAATGTTTATTGATTGAGGAGGTGCTGACCAAGAAAATGGAGGCCTAATAATGCCTCAAACCCATCTTGCTCACCGGACTAGGTTAAGGGGTTTTAAGGGGTTTGGGGGAACAGGTATGTGGAAGTGCTGGTGGGGCAAATTTTAATTGGAGGGCCTTGGAACTTGGCCATTTATGGTACAGGGGTGTCAACACCGGATCTTTCTGGACAATGGACCCTTTGCTTCTGAAAGGGTTCTGGTGTTCAAGTTCCAGTTAAGTTCTGGCCCTTTGGTTGGGCAGAGGAGGGGTGGTGGGGGGAGAGGAAGAGTTTGGTTCTGGGTGCAGCTGGAGGTCAAAGTTCTCTCCTTTGCGCATGCTACAGCAGCATGACTTGTGGTTTTGGTCTGTCAACTCTGAAAAGCTATTCGGTATCTCATTAAACAGGATAGGACCATTTTGAGTTGGTTCTGCAGTTACAAAAGGTTACTCAGGACTGAGATTGGAATCCAAGATGTCCTATCGTTTTCCCACAAAATCAATCTTACTCTTCAAGAGGCAGTCACAAAGTATACCAAGAGTGAAGAGTCTGAAGTTTAAAATTAGTTATGAAAAGCCAAGTGATCAAAACACAGATATTATTCGTGACTGTACTGGTCAAAACTCTTAGTTGCAAATAACAAAAAAGCAATCTGGGTTAACGTAAGCAGAAAAGAAAATCAGTAGGAGGATATTGGATAGCTCCCGGGCATGTTGGGGAAGTCAGGCAAGAAGGATCAGAAAATAGGGCAGAACCAAAGAAAACAAAGCAGCCAGAACTATAACCGAAAAATGCCCAGCCAAGGTGGTCCCCTGGGCACTGCCAACACCCCTGGTGCTAGACCCTGCTGCTAATGCGGGCACTGTAGCTGCCAAGCACTACAGACTTCAGATGCCCTTGTCTCCGTCACCCAGGATGAAGTCAGAACTCCCCCGCTTCTTTCTGTTACTTCAGATTTACAGTCCCAAGGTCGTCTCTGTGCTCTGGCTGCCAGGGAACTGGGAACAGAGAATCTGCCACTTCAGCTTCTGGCCTGGGGAATCAAGGCAGGAATTTTGCATATGAGACAGCATAAATGTCATAAATATGCATGATAGGGGTGACTTACCTACACATTTTTAGCAGTGATCGATGTACCATAGACCAAACATTGCCCCACAGGCACTCCGCAAAGGAAGAGCACCACATTTGATCTTGATTGATGACACCAAGCACATTGCCAAAAATCAAAGCGTGAACATATGGGCTACAACCCTGAGGGGAGAGTGTTATGTAGAGGCCAGTGTGCCTGTATATTGAATTTATATCCCCAAGTTTTATCTAGCACTCCAGAAATGTATCATTTGGAAGGCGTGTATAGCACCATGAAAAGTGCAATCTGTCTTAAGGACACAGAAATGCATTCATCAGTTGACAAGCATTTATTCGATATGCATGCTAGGCACTAAGAATAAAAATATCAGCATGCCACAGCCTTTGCTGATGAGGGAGGGGACTATGAAGTGAGGTTGAGAGTGCAAATGTTATAGATGAGGTCCAGGTGAAAGGTGTGGGAGGTCACCGTGGGGCGGGGGTCGCTGCAGAGAGGACTTGGGAAGGGGAGGAGTTACAGATGGTTGATTCGGGAAAGCATTATTGAACTGGTTCTTTCACTCGGCATAAGCTTCAAGGCTACAGAAAGAAGTCAGGTGAAAATGTTTAGACTATTTCCCTGTATGCTTTTATAATATTTTGGACAACGAAGAGTGGACTGTCAATTCTTTGAAGGCTGGAAACATATCTAACCCAAACATCTCGCAAGAATAACAGGAGGGCTAGACGGCGGAGCCCCGCGCACAAAGCGGACACTTCTCGGCGGCTGGTGCGGACGCGGAGACCACGCCATCTTGGGAAACAGAGCTGCCCGAGACTCGGATCCTGGCTTCTGACACAAACCAGGACCCTGCAGCCACTGGGGACAGAGAACTGCTATCACAGCTTCAGACAAACAAACAAGAATCCAGACTTCCCGGCAGATTTCCGTGAGTCAAAGAGCCTACCCCCCTCCTCGCAGGCGCTGATAGCGCCATAGTAACTGATAGACCCGCCCCTCCCCCAAGCTGCTGAGCGCCCACAGGCGCGCGCGGAAAGCGCCATAGTAACTGATAGACGCGCCCCTCGCCCAAGCTGCTCACGGGCGGGCGCGCGCACAGACAGCGCCATAGTAACTGATAGACCCGCCCCTTGCCCAAGCTGCCGAGCTTTGCGCAGGGACGCGCTCCCTCTTAGGGAACTTGGCGCGCGCTCGCGCACGGGACAGAAGCAGCTCCCCGTCGGGGAAATCTGTCAGTGCGCACAGAGGGCTCCCCTTCGGGGAATTTGGGGGAATTTGGCTCGCGGGGCACAGCTCCCCCTTCGGAGATTCTTAAAAGCGTGCACAGAGGGGCTTCCCTTTGGGGAATTTGGCGCTCAGGACGGACTCCGCCCCCCTTCTGGGACTTTGGGAGAGTGCACTGAGCTGGCTCACCTTCAGGTTTTTAAGAATGTGCGCTCTAGCCGGTTTGGCTCAGTAGAGAGAGCACACACAGGACGCAGCCCCACTTCAGGGAATTTGGCATGCCGGACACAGCTGCCTGGGATCCCTGACTCACAGCGCATTCACACTAAGAGCCAGCGACCCCAATTGTTGGTGCGTGCACACACAGGGACCCTGATTCTCAACGAGAAACCGCACAAGGCAACAGAGACTTTGACACTCGAGTCTTGGTGCAGACACAGGGAAACTCTGAATCCTGGCACATGCTAAGGATCTCATTCTCGGCACATACCAACAGTGTGGTGCAGACAGGGCCCCTGATTCTAAATGTGCACACGAGACCACACAGAACACTGGGGACACTGATCCTGGGCAAGTTTGATTCCCACCAACCAAAGACAGTCACACGTCCTAGTGTCAGAGCACTTCAGTGAAACTAGGGTGGAGCGAAGTCCCCACAGCACACGACCCAGGTCCACGCAAACAGAAGCTTGAGCTTTCTGGTAATAGCCAGAATGGGGAAACGAAATAACTCACAGAGGAAAGAAAATGTGGAGTCGCCAAGAAAGGAAATTAGTGAAAGTGAAGCTTGCAACATGACCGAAAAGGAGTTCAGAGTAATGGTCATGGAATTTATACATCGGATGGATGAGAAAATCAACAACTTATGCAAGAATCAGGAAGAAATGAAAAGTGATATAGCTACAATCAAAAACACCATGGAAAGTTTCAACAGTAGATTACAAGAAGCAGAGGACCGAATTAGTGAGTTAGAAGATCAGGTACAGAAACAAGCTCAAGCTGAACAGCAATTGGAGAAAAAAATTAAAAAGCAGGAGGAAAGCCTAAGGGAGCTTCGGGACAACATGAAACGAAGTAACATGCGTATAATAGGGCTGCCAGAAGGACAAGAAGAGCAGCAGGGATTAGAAAATCTATTTGAAGAAATAATGACAGAAAACTTCCCGGATATGGGAAAGATAAAAGTTACGCAAGTAAAGAGAGTCCCAAGCAGGATCAACCCCAAAAGACCCACACCAAGACATGTCATAATATCAATGGCAAATATAAATGATAAAGAGAGAATCCTAAAGGCGGCAAGAGAGAGACAGAGAGTTACCTACAAAGGAACACCCATCAGATTGTCAAATGATTACTCATCAGAAACACAACAAGCTAGAAGTGAATGGAAGGAGGTATACAAAGTGTTGCAAAGCAAAGGACTGAATCCAAGAATACTATATCCAGCAAGACTATCAATCAAAATTGAAGGGGAAATCAGGAGCTTTGCAGACAAAAAAAGCCTCAGGGAGTTTATCACCACCAAACCAGCAATGCAAGAATTGCTAAAGGGAATACTGTAAAAAGAAGAAATAAACAGGTAAGAAGGAATACAGACACAAAAATAGATATGACTGCAAACAAATACCTTTCAGTAATAACTTTAAATGTAAACGGACTAAATGCTCCAATCAAAAGACATCGAGTAGCTGAATGGATAAAAAAACACGACCCATATATATGCTGTCTACAAGAGACCCACCTCAGAACAAGAGACTCACACAGATTGAAAGTGAAGGGATGGAAAAATATCTTTCAGGCAAATGGAAATGAAAAAAAAGCTGGGGTAGCAATACTTATATCTGACAAAATAGACCTCAAAGTAAATGCCATAACAAGAGATAAGGAAGGCCACTTCATAATACTAAAGGGAGAAATCCAACAAGAAGAAATAATTCTGGTAAACATATACGCTCCCAATATAGGAGCACCCAAATACATAAAAAAACTCCTGGAGGATATCAAGGGAGAGATTAATAGCAACACAATCATAGTAGGAGACTTTAATACCCCACTATCACCACTGGACAAATCCTCTAAACAAAAAATCAGCAAAGAAACAGCAATCCTAAATGACTCACTAGACCAGATGGAATTAATTGACATCTTCAGAACATTTCACCCCAAAGCCACAGAATATACATTCTTCTCAAGTGCACATGGGTCATTTTCAAAGATAGACCATATGCTGGGTCACAGGCAAAGTCTCTTCAAATTCAAGAAGATAGAAATTATATCAAGCATCTTCTCAGATCACAGTGGCATAAAACTGGAAATCAACTACAATAAATACAATCCAAAGAAATCAAACACATGGAGACTAAACAGCATGTTATTAAACAAGGACTGGGTCACCAGAGAGATCAAGGAAGAAATAAAAAACATCATGGCAACAAATGACAATGAAAACACAACAATCCAAAATCTATGGGACACAGCGAAAGCAGTCTTGAGAGGGAAGTTCATAGCTCTACAGGCCTATTGCAAAAAACAAGAAACAATGGTAATAAATTACTTAACCCTACAACTCAAAGAGCTAGAAAAAGAGCAGCAAGAAAAGCCCAGTGTAACCAGAAGGAAGGAAATAACAAAGATCAGAGCGGAGATAAATGACATAGAGACCAAAGAAACAATACATAAGATCAACAAAACCAAGAGCTGGTTCTTTGAAAGGATAAACAAGATTGATGGACCTCTAGCCAGGCTCACCAAGAAGCAAAGAGAGAGGACCCAAATAAACAAAATCAGAAATGAAAGAGGTGAAATAACAACAGACCCCGCTGAGATACAAAGGATTGTTACAAAATACTACGAACAACTCTATTCCAACAAACTGGACAATCTGGAGGAAATGGACATATTCCTAGAAAAATATAACCTTCCAAAAATCAATCAAGAAGAATCTAAACAGCTCAATAGGCCAATAACTATGGACGAAATTGAAGCAGTCATTAAAAAGCTTCCAGCAAACAAAAGCCCGGGGCCAGATGGCTTCACAGGAGAGTTTTACCAAACATTCAAGGAAGAACTAAAACCTATCCTCCTCAGACTATTCCAAAAAATTCAAGTGGAAGGAACACTTCCAAGCTCCTTCTATGAAGCCAGCATCACCCTAATACCAAAACCAGATAAAGACAACACAATGAAAGAGAATTACAGACCAATATCCCTCATGAACATAGATGCCAAAATCCTCAACAAAATTCTAGCAAATCGGCTCCAGCAGTACATCAGAAAGATCATACACCATGACCAAGTAGGATTTATCCCAGGAATGCAAGGATGGTACAATATCCGCAAATCAATAAACGTGATACATCACATAAACAAATTGAAAGATAAAAATCACATAGTCATATCAATTGATGCAGAAAAAGCATTTGACAAAATCCAACACCCTTTCTTGATAAAAGCTCTCAACAAGGTGGGAATAGATGGCTCATACCTCAACATAATAAAAGCTATATATGATAAACCCACAGCAAACATCATACTCAATGGACAAAAACTAAAGACATTTCCCCTAAGAACAGGAACAAGACAGGGATGCCCACTCTCACCACTCCTGTTTGACATAGTACTGGAAGTATTAGCCATTGCAATTAGACAAGAAGAAGAAATAAAAGGCATCCAGATTGGAAAAGAACAAGTAAAGCTGTCTTTATTTGCAGACGACATGATATTGTACATAAAAAATCCGAAAGACTCCGTCAAAAAACTCATAGACTTAATAAATGAATTCGGCAATGTAGCAGGATACAAAATTAACGCCAAGAAATCTATGGCCTTTCTATACACCAATAGTGAACTTACGGACAGAGAGACTAAAAAGGCAATCCCATTTACCATCGCACCAAAAAAATTAAGATACCTAGGAATAAACTTAACTAAGGAGGTAAAAGACCTATACACGGAAAACTACAGGACACTGAAAAAAGAGATAGAGGAAGACGTAAACAGATGGAAGAACATACCATGTTCATGGATTGGTAGAATCAACATCATTAAAATGTCCATACTACCCAAAGCAATCTATAGATTCAATGCACTCCCCATTAAAATACCAACGGCATATTTCACAGACCTTGAAAGAACTCTCCAAAAATTCATCTGGAATAAAAAAAGACCCCGAATAGCCACAGCAATCCTGAGAAAGAAGAATAAAGTAGGAGGGATCTCAATACCAGATTTCAAGCTGTATTACAAAGCCACTGTTCTCAAAACAGCCTGGTACTGGCACAAGAACAGACATATAGATCAATGGAACAGAATAGAGAATCCAGATATTGACCCAAACCACTATGCTCAATTAATATTTGACAAAGGAGGCATGAACATACAATGGAATAAAGACAGTCTCTTCAATAAATGGTGTTGGGAAAATTGGACAGATACATGCAAAAAAATGAAGCTTGATCACCAACTTACGCCATACACAAAAATAAACTCAAAATGGATACAGGACTTAAACATAAGACGGGAAACCATAAAAATACTAGAGCAATCCACAGGCAGCAAAATGTCAGACATATGCCAAAAGAAATTCTTCACTGACACTGCCCCTAGGGCAATGGAAGCTAAAGAGAAAATTAACAAATGGGACTACATCAAAATAAAAAGCTTTTTCACAGCAAAAGAAACCATCAACAAAACAACAAGAAGGCCCACTGCATGGGAGAACATATTTGCAAATGGCATCACTGATAAAGGTTTAATCTCCAACATCTACAGGCAGCTTATACAACTTAATAAAAGGAAGATAAATGATCCAATAAAAAAATGGGCAACAGACCTAAATAGAATCTTTTCAAAAGAAGACAGAAGGAAGGCCAAGAGACACATGAAAACATGCTCAACGTCACTAATTATCCGAGAGATGCAAATCAAAACAACAATGCGGTACCATCTCACACCTGTCAGAATGGCTATCATCAACAAATCAACAAACGACAAGTGTTGGCGAGGATGCGGAGAAAAAGGAACCCTCGTGCACTGCTGGTGGGATTGCAGACTGGTGCAGCCACTGTGGAGATCAGTATGGAGTTTCCTCAAAAAACTGAAAATGGAACTCCCATTTGACCCAGTAATCCCACTCCTGGGAATATATCCGAAGAAACTAGAAACACCAATTAGAAAGGATATATGCACCCCTATGTTCATAGCAGCACAATTCACCATAGCTAAGATTTGGAAACAGCCTAGGTGCCCGTCAGCAGATGACTGGATCAGAAAACTGTGGTACATCTACACAATGGAATACTATGCTGCCATAAAAAAGAAGGAATTCTCATCATTTGCAGCAACCTGGGAGGAATTGGAGAACATTATGTTAAGTGAAATAAGTCAGTCAATGAAAGAAAAATACCACATGATCTCACTCATTTATGGATAATAAAGAACATTATAAACTTGAACAAAAAGATAGATACAGAGACAGTAAAGCATCAAACAGACTGTCAAATTACAAGGGGAAGGTTAGGGAGAGGTGGGGGAGATAAGAGATCAACCGAAGGACTTGTATGCATGCATATAAGCATAACCAATGGATGCAAAACTCTGGGGGGTGGGGGCATATATGGGAGTGGGGTGTGGGGAGGGCAATGGTAAGATATGTACACATATAATACCTTAATAAAAAATTGAAAAAAAAAAAAAAAGAATAACAGGAGGGTGAGACATACTTGGTGCTCAGAAAACATTTCTCCAACCAAATTGAACTACATATACAGGTTAAATCTCTTCCTAGCTTTGGAGCTCCGTTTTCTTCACTACAAAATAAAACATATAGGCCAGACCAGGTGATTTCTGAGGTCCCTGCTAGTGCCAATGGGGACTCCACCTTGCATATTTTTTTAGGATTTTCAATTTCTTAGCTCAATTCAAGACATTCCAGTATTCACAAATTAACCTATTATAAACCTGTGGATCCTCGGTGTTCAGAGTTCGGTCGATGCCGACTTCCTTCTATCTGGAGCGGCCCAGGCTGTACCTATGAAATGTCACAACAACCACGGAGCTGTCAAACAGCTCATCAGTAAAGGGAGGCAGCCAACTCCCCAGTCTGCAGGGAACAGTCAGTTAGTTGAAATGCTTGCTCTTAAGACCTCAGGCAAATACAAATCTCATTCACTGGATCGTTAGTATCCTCAAAGGCACAGGCTCCACCTCCCTCCAATCAGAGGAAAAGGAAATTATGATAGATACACGTGCCTTGAGGTCATTTTTGTGAAAGCCCTTTGCAACTATTACAGGCTATCAGAATGTCACTTGCTAATAGCAATGATGCTACAGAAAAAAAAGATCTGGAAAAATATACAGCAAACTGCTAGCAGTATTTACCTCTGAATGGCAAGATTAAAAGATACTTTCTTAGGTCCTGGCCAGTGTTGCTAAGTGGTTAGAGCGTAGGCACATGCACCAAAAAGTCACAGATTTGATTCCCCATCAAGGGCACGTACCTTGGTTTCAGGTTGCTCCCCGGCCCCAGCCCCAGCCCCAGTCAGGGCTCATGCAGGAGGCAACCAATCAATTCAATATGTCTCTCTCACATAAATGTTTTTCTCTCTCTGTGTCTCCCTCCCTCACTCCCACTCTATCTAAAAGCAATGAAAAAAATATCCTCAGGTGATGACTAAAAGATACTTTTTTAGATTTGTATGTCTAAGAAATTTGAATTTAAAACAATAACTCGTATTACTTTTATACCAGAAAAAAACAAACGAGAATAAAATAATTAAATAATGTGACTGATGGGGGAAGGGCATGTAATGAGAATAGAGTCACAGTTGTTTAATAATTATTCACCTGACTAAGAGGTTTTCTTACAGACCCTGGGGAACTGGAGGGTGAAACAAGGCTGTAGAAAGATGAGATGCCTCGATGGGTCCATTTTGAGAACAGACCAAGGACAGGACAGGACACGCTTTGATTTGGGGGCTGTGCCCAGACCCTGACCCGCTCCGGGAGTTTGCCTCAGGAACGCTGACCATTCTCAGGTGTCAGGAACCGGCTGAGCTGCTGCTAACATCACAGAAGATTAGCCACTTTGTTATCAGACTTCGGGCTCCTGGAGGCCGGACTGCAGACCCTCCCTGCCTTTCCCTGTTACCCTGGCAGCTCCCAGCGGCACGCAGTTATCTTCTCTCTTGCCCATATGTAATCAGCCAACCGGTGAGGGGAGTCAGAGCAGACTTTCCAGGGTGACCCACTGCTCTCCCCATACTGCCAGCATTATTGGAATAGATGCTGATATACGATTAATTCGGCTCAAGCAGTGACAGGAGGCCTCAGACCCATTGTGTCCGGTACCATGACTTCCTCTGTGTGTAGTACTGTTTTGTAATAATTTTAACCCCTTGTCCCTGGGCATTGAGTTACTGCTAGATGGGTGGTGATAGCCCAGCCACATAACATCTCTAAGTTTATTCCTTTATGCGTAAAATGGGGATACAACCGAGCCAGTGAGAGGACTTAGAGGTAAGTCCTAACGTAACAGCATAAATAAAATCAAGGAGGTATTTTTATCTTACTGGATCTTTCCAGCAACCATGTTACTTTTGGCTGGATTCCTTATCTCCCAATTTGGGAAGGATACACCAAAGGCCCAGACAGGTTAAGAAAATGGTTTCAGACAACAAGGCTAGTTAGCCCTGATATTCATTTTCAATTTGCATATTTTATGCATATATTTTTATGCATCTGCTAGTTTGCCTAGGGCTAGGGTTTCACTTGCATATCATTTTCTTATTCAATCCAGAAAAGAATACAAGGATAAAAGATGAAAATCTCAGTTAACAAATCTACTATAAACAAAAAATAAGCAGTGAAGAAAGAACCACAAATTCAAACCCTATTGAAGGCTGCCAAATGTAATTTTCCCCAGCTTTATTTATCTTTATCAAGCAATTAAGCAGAAGGCAGAAAAGATGGTAGAGAAAAAAAATAGCTCATTGCAAGCTACATTCTTTGCGCTGTCTCTTTCCCTCCCCCAAACCCCACTTCAGTTGCAGCCTCTAGAAATGCCTGTGAATTCTTAACATATTGAGGCTCTGTCTCATATTTCACAGTTCCTGAAATGACAGATAGTGTACAAGTTGTCACTGTGAGTGGCAGATCCCAAGATTGGGGGCTCAGCTGCCTCCATCATTCAGAAGGAAATCGCTGAGAGTTTTCTTTACCACCCCAGGCAGGCATGGTTGGCCCTACCACTGGCCAGCTGTTTGACCTTGGACAACACATTTAACATTTTCGAGCATCTATTTTCCATCCATAGAATAAGCATATAGACACCTGCTTCACAGGGTTGATGCAAGAATTACAAAAAACCTGAGATAATACATATGGGAGTAAACGGAATAGTAAAGTACCTAGCATGGGGTTTGGCATATAGGTAGGTGCTCAGAATTGCTTGCTACCTATAAAGAAGCACCTTTTATATACATGTAAAACCTAAGCGACTGTCCGACCATTCAAACATTCGACCGGTAGCTATGACATGCAATGACCACCAGGGGGCAGACGCCCAATGCAGGAGCTGCCGAGCTGCGGTTCCAGAGAGGAGGGAGCCTAATTCCAGGGTGTGTCACCTGAGAACAGCCCTCTCACAATCTGGGACCCCTCGAGGGATGTCGGAGAGTGGGTTTCGGCCCAATCCCCTCAGGCCAGGCAGAGGGACCCCACCAGTGCACGAATCCGTACACCAGGCCTCTAGTCATGGTATAAGGGCTAAGTGCCTGGGCTCTGACCCAGGCAAGCTGGGTTTGATTCCTGGCTCTGCTATTTACTAGTAGGTACTCGGCAAGGGCATTTATCCTCTCTGTTCCTCCTCTATAGAGTGGGGATAATGACAGTGCCTATATTCTAGGGATTATAAAATGCTTAGAACAGTAAGTTTTCGTTAAATACGTTGCAAAGAGCTCACACATAATCTAAAATGCCATGTGGGAAGCAAGGAAGCAGAAGGAACCATCTCAGCCGTAGGCATTCCCGGCACCACACCTGCTCTAATGACCCCACAGCACCCCCTCACTTCTCTCGGAATCTGTTTCCATTCCTCCTGGCAAATTCTCGCTCCCCACTCTCTCCCCTGCTGGCCTCATGGCTTCTGTCACTGACTTCTCTGTGCCTGTCCCTGACTGACGCCTATTGTAGCCTGCATTCAAATTCTTCAACAGAAAGGGTGTGGTTGGCGTAATTCCTCACCCATGGCTCCTCTTCCCTAACACACAGAAGCCACCCGACTCCCTCACATCTAAGCTTTAGCTATGATCAAGGTTGCAAAGTCGCATGATTCAAAGCCCAGCAACTTGTGCCCTAGGAAGGTGGCCGTAGGAGTGGTGAGCATTTTGAATTGTGGTTTTGTAAAATAATCATAGCAATTATTAAATCCAATCTTCTCATTGTATAGATAGGGAACTGAGCTCCAAGCCGAGGAAGTGAGTTGCCCACCATCCTGCACTATATTAAAAGGTGGATCCATGCCAACTCAGTCCAAGGCTCACTCCACTTCTCCAAAATCCCACATCCTCCTCAAACATTGTTGAGCCCTCACTGAAGACTAAGCTCTGAGCGAGGCGCACGCGTGTAGGACGGAACTAAAACACAGTGACGGCCTTCCCCGTGCTTGCATTGTGCTTGGGGCGACAGACACGCCCATGAAACTATCAGGGAGGCGACATCCTAGAACAGGCTGTAAAGTGCTGGGAAAGATCAAAGACAAGAGAGGTGAGCCCTTGTGGGCAGAGTCAGGGGAACATCGAAGTGAGGCAGGATGAGCAGAAGATTGTCAGAATGACAAGATGAGGAAGGCACTCTAAGCAGAAGGAAAAGGTAAGGCCAAAGGAAAGGAAAAAGCATGAGAGTTAAGAGAGCTTGCCTATTCAAGAGGAGGATGTGTTGGTGGGGGGAGGAAGCAAAATGTGCCTGGGGGAGGGGACAGGGAGAGCATGAAGGGGACAATGGGCACTAACTTCCAAGCGAGCGTCCAGAGCAGCATGGTCACACCTATGATACACCTTCAACTCACTGCCTCCTCATACCTACCGACCTTCTCAAAATTCACCTCCTGGAAGTTTTCTCTGACCCTCGTCCTCTCCTGTGTGCTCCGTCAGGACTCTATATATGTCCCTGTCACACCACCTATGCAGGAGCCCAACTAGGCTGTGAACCACAGGAGGCAGGGCCTGTCTTACTTGCCTGTCACCATATCCTCAGAGCCTGGTGCCTTGCACAGCAATAAACATCTGTGGACTAAATAAATGAATGCATAAAAACCCACTGAATGAACAAAGGTTCAATAGCACTTAGGCAGAAGAGAGTCCCAGGAAGGTAAGTTATATAGTAAGAGTCTTCTTATCTGAGGCTATCTGGTCCAAGAATTTATCAGTTAATTTTTTTAAATGGTTGAATCAAAGAATCTTAGGGGGAAAATGCTTTTACATACTATGGTAGAAAATGACAATTGTCTCCAATACCCCTCTCTCCAATCTCTCTTGAAGTAAGAAAACCCAAATTTTAGCTGGGCATGTGGCCTCTAGAATAAAGACTACATTTCCCATCTTGCATGGAGGTAAGCATGGTCATCTGACCAAGTTCTGGCCAGTGGTATGTGAGCAAAAGTGATGTACAATATCTATCACATCATGTCCAGTTCTTTCTTCTACACCTCTGACAGCAATTTTTATAAACTATTCACTTTTATTGAAGCTTTCAAAAAATATAACTCAGCTTTCATGGAAATGGATTTCATCAATTTATATAATATCTTATTGAATCATATAATAACAATAACAGCTACAATGGGAATAAACAATTTAGAGACAAATAGAACTGACACAGTAAACAATAACTAAAAACTAGTAACTCAATTAGTGAGAGGGGGAAATCTACATGGAAACCAGAAAGTGGCCTCTTAGCTGCAAGGACTCCACCTCCCACAGGTACCAATCAGAACATTTACAGAGGAAATAGTGAGTTCAAGCCTTTCTTGGCAAGGCAGTAACATGAAGGTCAGTTAAGAGAGCTAATGGCACAGCGGGAAAGATGAATAGAGTAGATACAGGAGCACACAGAAGTGACCAGGGCTGGATAAATAAATGCTTCTGAGGGGCCTCCGCTCTTCTGGGCACTCCTGGGACTAGTATCACCACCTGTTACCACCAATCTGGTCTTTCCTGTAAGCTCAAAGGTTCTTAAAGAAGCAGTTCCTCTAACCTCCTGCAGGTTTGCTTCCTACCATCTGGTAGGAGGTGGTGTTGGCCACTGGGTTGGGCTAGCGAACAGCTCTTTATATATACCTGGCAGAGAGAAGGGAGTTTTGCATTGCAAGGGAGAGATGGAGAATTGGGATCTCTGGGCTCCTTTCTCTTGGCATGTCATGACCTCAGAAACACTATATACACAAAGCTGCATGTTAGGCTTGGCAGACACCTGGTCCCTGAGGCTGTGTGCACACAAGAACAGCCTGTACTTCCTGGGAGGTTGGCCCCACTCCCTTTATGGGATGTTTGCCCAAGAAAGGACAGTAGACCTGGTCTGTCCCTGTGGCCTGGAAAGGAGGATATGCCAAAAACAGACACGTCAAGCAACAGGGACAGAGAGAACAAGCAGTGACATGAGAGCCAGGGAGGTACATGCCTCAACCAGAGAGATATGCACATGTACTGATCGGGGATTCTGTAAGGGCTTGGTGACCGGATAAATGTGCCACTCTCCTGCTGGGTATGTGTGGGCCTGCCTTTGGGCACCACCAAGTCTTTTGTGTTCTCATAGCATGGTAACCTGTAATTGCTATGTTAGGGTGACTCATAGGATGAGTCATAGTAACTCAATTATGTACTTAGTTGTCAATACCCACATCAAACTGAAAGTCCCACATGGGTAGGGACTATATCTCATTCTTAAATTCTCAGGAACCAACACAGACATAAACGCTCATAATCACTTGATAATGGATGAATGACATGCTGTACCATTTATACAAGATGTTTATAGTCATTATCTCAGCTGATTGTCTCCCCCAAGACCCTGTGAATTAGGCAGAGCAGGCTTTATCATCCCCAATTTATAGATGAGAAAACCTGTAGGTGGTTTTCTCATCTATAAAAAGGCCAGAGTAGCAGCTAGAGCGAGTGACAAAGCCTTTTCTCAGAGTAGAACTTCAATCTCAGATCTCCTTCCCAGGGAAAAATAATCGCCTCCTGCTGTGGAAGAGGAGACAGAGATCTGTGGTCTAACTGGCTTCATGGTTCTTCCTGTGATCACCTCCCAGACACACTACCTGCACCCAAGCCCTGGTTTCGGGTTGGCTTTTGGAGAAACCTAAAGTTAGACACTCCCCCCTTGGAGCTCCAGAATTTTCTTTCTCTGTTATTCAGACGGTTCATCTCAATTCTCTGGTAGCAACAGATACTCAGCTCTCCTGGGGAGCTCATTTTCCCACAGCAGGTGCTCTCTCCCTGAGAGAATTCTGTACCTACTTTTAGAAAAACATTTCTCTCTCTCCTCTTCCTGTCTCTCTCATCTGTTTCTGACTCGCTCACTCTCTTTGTCTTGTATCAATGGCTGTTTTGTGTGTTTGCTCTGTGAGGATCATGTGCTTCAGGTAACCCGTTTATCTCATCCTCACCCAGCTGCTGGAACCAGGAGCTAGAAGACCTGCCCTCTGGTCCATCCGTACCATTCACTTGTTGGCCTTGGACGAATCATGTACCTTTCTGTTTTCTTATCTCTTAAAAGGAGTCGGGCTAGGAGAGCTGAGAGGTATGTAGGTAGCAGAACTAGAACCGGAGGTGACATTCCTCACCAGAGAGCGAGTTACGACGCCTCCAGTTCCTCGATTAGCCTTTGGTTCTTTCCTTGTAAAATTAAGAGCATTCGTCCAAAGGGCTCTCACCTCCCCCAGTTCTATAAGCCGCAGAATCCTGTCCCTCCCACTGGCAACATTAAAAAATAATTACCAAACTGCAGAAGAAAAGAAAAAAGTGAGTGACTGGGTCAAGTTGCTGTTGTTTTCAAGATAGAGCAACCTACCCTAAGGTTAGTGGGTAATGAGAAGAAAAATCCCCGCGCCTGCTCTGCGATTCCCACCGCCCACCTGGCGCACAGGTGGAAAGGCGTCCGTGAGCGCCTCCTGGCGGGGAATGCTGGCGTGGTTCTTGATGCCTCTGGAAGCTTTGCTGCCGAGTTCCCCACAGCACATAACTCACAAGCATGAAACTGTAAATGAAGAAAATGAAAGAGCACAGCGTCCCGCAGGCCACCTCCGAAATACAGGCCACACACAGCTGAGAGCTAACTACAGAACACAGAGAGGAGAAAAGGCCACTTTCTGTACTTTGATACTGCTTTAGTGGTTATAAAAGAATACATGCTCACTGTGGGGGAACTGTTAAGACACAGCACAAAGGAGACCCTGCACCCTGGGTCCTGTGGAGGGCGCCAGGCCAGGCTCGGGGACACTAGCCTGCTGGGGAAATGCCTTCATCGCTCATGGTGGCCATCGCAGGTCCCTGCAGAACCGCTAAGAGGAGCAAAGGGAATAATGTATTTGCAAGTATTTCTTTTCCTTTTATTTTTTTTCCCACTGTGCAATCTGCTTCAGTGCCTGTAGCCTGCAGGCAGAGGCCAGGCAATGGTTCGAGGCCACAGTCTGCTCTGGCATGGGCACTATGAGAGACACAGGGAGACGAGGTTGCCATCAGTCCAAACCCATGTATGCAAGTATTTCACACACTGTGGCGGCCTCCTGAGGCTGGAGAAGGGCAGTAAGCCTCGTGGTTAAGCACCAGGAGCTGCAGCCTGGAAGCCCAGGGTCAATTGCCAGTTGTCACTGACCTTAACACCTCCAGCAAGATCTCTACCTCTTGTGCCTGTTTCCTTACCAGCCAAATGAGCATGATAATAATAACAGCTGCCTCGTAGAGGGTTTGGGGGGATTCAATGTGATCATTTACATGACGCTTTCAGGTCAGTATCTGACCAAGATAAGCCCTGGCTCCGTTGGGTGAGTGTTGTCCTATACACCAAAAGGTTGTGGGTTCAATTCCCAGTCAGGGCACATGCCCAGGTTGTGGGTGTGATCCCCGATCGAGGTACATGCAGGAGGCAACTAATTGATGTTTCTGTGTCACATTGATGTTTTTCTCTCTCTCTTCCTTCCTTCTTTTCTCTCTAAAAATTAATAAATATGTCCTCAGGTGAGGATAAAAAAAGAAAAATGTAAGCCATTATATTTATAATTTAGCATATTCTCCAGGAGAACCAGAATGTCACTCTATTTCCAGACCCTTGTACAGTGCCTGACACACAGTGAATATTAAATCAACATTTCCCCCCCTCCCTCCCTCCCTCAGCCACCTCTGTGTTCTTTTCTCCAGGCAAAACCTCCCTGGTCTCTTAGCTGCTTCTCAGCTGACATGGACTCTGGGATGTGTCCCCACTCTGTTCATTTCTGTTCCTCTGTGCCTCTCTTCAAACACGGTGCCCAGCCTTGGAGAAAGTCTGTGGGTTAAGTGACGGGCCCCCAAATTATGGTCCTGAAGCTGGGACCATTTCAACACCATATGTGTGGATGCAGGTGGAGTGGTATATCCTATCCAAACAGTGTGACGTTGCTGAGAGGCGGTGACACCTGACCCACTACCATGGCCTGAGTCATGAGGCACCAGCCCGAAGTTCTGTCTACAAGCCAGAGTGGGCTTGTAGGAATGTTTCAGGCAGACCTGCCTGTGCCTACAAAGGCTGGAGGAAAATGAAAACTGCCATTGGCGCTACTCGGCTTCACGCAGACAAGTGAATAAAAGAATCACTGGATGGATTCAACAGGAACTATGCTTTCCTACTGAATGCATGAGGCTGCCTTGTGTAATATAAGAGCACTGGACACAGCCTGGGAAGATGTATGTTCTGATACATGACTTCTGAGCCTCGGTTTCCTTATCTGGAAGATGAGCATAATATTATCGGTACTATTTTCTCTCTCTTTCATTGTAAAGATCAAAATATGGTAATGAACCTGATGAGCCTGGAAATTGTAAAGGGCTGCATAACTTTAAGGAGAATCAAAATGTATTTTTGCATTTCTTTTTTAGCCATGACGAACAATAGCAATGCCTTCAAGTGTGCAGGACTATTACTAGTAGTCTCAGGAGTGCTCCCACTGTATTCCACCTCCTAGTATGGAGTCTAGCAATGGAAGGGGCTTAATAAATATCTGATAAATAAAAAAAGCTACCACCAGCATTTCCATTTTTCTAACCTTTAGGACTCAAGGAAACATCATTTCCTTAAGTGGAAAAAAGTGTAACTTAGTGACTCAGACAGACGTGGGTTCAAATCCTAACTTGATCACTTACTAGCTGTCTAAGGCTAATTAGTCCATGGCTCTGAGCCTTCACATCCTGTTCAGGAAACTGTAGAAAATGGATCATTATCATACTCCCAAAAAGTATTTGCTTTTGCTTTTGCATTTTCACTGTGCAGTATCTAGCTATAGCATTTATTATTATTACTAGAGGCCCAGTGCACGAAATTCATGCACGGGGCGGGGGGTTCCCCTCAGCCCAGCCTGCACCCTCTCCAATCCAGGACCCCTCAGGGATCGGGCCTAAACCGGCAGTCAGACATCCCTCTCACAATCTGGGACCACTGGCTCCTAACTGCTCACCTGCCTGCCTGCCTGATCGCCCCCAACAGCCCCAACCCCCACCAGCCTGGTCTCACACAACTGCGCCCCCTGTGGGCCTGGTCACCCCATGCAGCCTGCTGCTCAGTTGTTTGGTCACCCCTCACTAACCCCCCCTGCCGGCCTGGTCACCCCACGCAGCCTGTTTGGTCATCCATTCAGTTGCGATGGTCACTTAGGCTTTCATATATATAGATTATTATTATCAATTAATCCTGCTTGGGATTTAATGGGCTTCTTAAATCTGAATGATGTCTTCCATAAGTTCCAGGAAATTCTCAGTAATTACTTATTGAATGTTACCTATTCTCTGTTTTTGGAACGCCTCTTCAATTTAATAAAATTATTCTATTCTCCATTTATTAATATTTCCACCATATTTTCCATATCTTTTTCTTTCAGTGCTCATTTTCTCTGTGCTCATAGACTGGACTCGATTGATGGTGTTGGGAAAATTGGTCAGATACATGGAAAAAAAATGAAACTGGACCAACAACTTACACCATACACAGAAATGAACTCAAAATGGATAAAGGACTTAAACGTAGAACTAGAAACCATAAAATCTTAGAAAAATCCATAGGCAGCAAAATATCAGACATATGTCATAGCATTATCTTTACCGATACAGCTCCTTGAGCAATGGAAACTGAGGAGAAAATAAACAAATAGGATTACATCAAAATAAAAAGCTTCTGCAGCCCTGACTGGTTTGGCTCAGTGGATAGAGCGTCGGCCTGCGGACTCAAGGGTCCCGGGTTCGATTCCGGTCAGGGGCATGTGCCTTGGTTGCGGGCACATCCCCAGTGGGGGGTGTGCAGGAGGCAGCTGATCGATGTTTCTCTCTCATCGATGTTTCTGACTCTCTATCCTTCTCCCTTCCTCTCTGTAAAAAATCAATAAAATAAAAAATAAAAAGCTTCTGCACAGCAAAAGAAACCATCAACAAAACAACAAGAAAGCCCACTGCATGGGAGAACATATTTGCCAATGTTCTCTCCAATGAGGGTGTAATCTCCAAAATTTATAGGGAACTCATACAACTTAACAAAACGAAGATAAACAATCCAATCAAAAATGGGCAAAGGTCCTAAATAGACACTTTTCAAAAGAGGACATACAGAAGGCCAAGAGATACGAAAACATGCTCAAAGTCACTAATCATCTGAGAAATGCAAATCAAAATGACAATGAGGTACCATCTCACACCTGTCAGAATGGCTATCATTAACAAATCAACAAATGACAAGTGCTAGTGAGGATGAGGAGAAAAAGGACCTGGTGTGGCAACTGCGGAAAACAGTATGACGTTTCCTCAAAAAATTAAAAATAAAACTCCCATTTGACCCAGTGATCCCACTTTTAGGAATATATCCCAAGAAAACAGAAACACCAATCAGAAAGGATATATGCAGCCCTATGTTCACAGCAGTACAATTTACAATAGCTAAGCTTTGGAAACAGCTTAAGTGCCCATCAGCAGATGACTGGATTAGAAAACTGTGGTACATCTACACAATGGAATACTACACTGGTGTAAAAAAGAAGGAATTCTTACCGTTTGCAACAGCATGGATAGAATTGGAGAGCATTATGCTAAATGAAATAAGCCAGTCAGAGAAAGATAAATATCACATGATCTCACTCATTTGTGGAATATAATGAACAACATAAACTGTTGAACAAAAATAGAACCAGAGGCATAGAAGCATGGAACAGACTGTCCAACCTATGAGGGAAGGCTTGGTTGGGGTTGGGGTTTAAGAGATCAACCAAAGGACTTGTATGTATGCATATGAGCATAACAAATGGACACATACAGTAGGGGGTGAGGGCATGTGTTGGGGGGTGGGAGCGGCTGGGGAGAGGTCAATGGGGGAAAAAGGAGACTCATGTAATACTTTGAAATAATAAAGAATTTAAATTTTTTTTAAAAAAAGTAATTTAAAGAACCTGTTTTACCCATCTACTGAGGTATTTTTTTAATTATTATGTCTTTAGGTCTAAATCATGATTTGTTTTTGTTTTTTATAAGCCCTACTTAGAACTTTCTAAACTACCTCCTCTTTTTTACTCGGTGTTTTTTTTCTTTTCTTAGTTTCAATTTATTTTTGGTTTTGTTTATTTACCTATCTTTTAAAAATATCTTTAGTCTCTAAGATTGTTCTATGTTATGTAATAACATACTTTTTGGCGCTCTGATTCTTTTGTTTTTGTGTCTTTTGATTCTTGCTCATTGCTTTCTTATGGGTGTTTTTATTTGTGATCTTAAGCTCATCTCCAGCCAGGCTTTGCTATCAGAATCCTGTATAGTTTTGGGTCAGAGAGTGTCCCTCTGGAATGGGGTTGTGAGGACTCAGGAGACATTCTGAAGAGGCTCCCGTTGGACAAAGATGGGACCATTCAAACGTCAATGAGAATGATACCTGCAAGTGATTGGAATGCATCATACATGTTTAAAGCCATGAGAAATGACACATTAAAATAACCATATTAGTTACCTTTGGAAGATGCTCTTTCCTGTACACACTGTATGTAAAGGTAACTGAAGAGTTGATAAGAAGTGTCTTTTTATAAAGGAAATTCTCAGCTAATAAATGAAGAAGTAATGCAATAAGAAATCACCATTTTGCAACTTCAAGTGATATAACAGATGTCGTCATCATCAATGGTTGCTAATGTCACAAACAGAGATTCTAAGCAAGACAAAAGTGCTTTAAAATAGGATACAACCCATTGTAACCACTGCAACCCTTTAACACATACTTAAGTGCCACTAAGTTTCAAGTCTTGAATGGGAGAATATGGTTTTAAGCATTTAAACATGTGGGTAACCATTACTTCCTCCTCTTCCTCCTCCTCCTCCTCTCCCTCCTCCTCTTCCTCCTCCTCCTCCTTCTTTTTTGATGTTGTTGTTAATCCTCACCCAAGGATATTTTCCCATTGATTTTTAGAGAGAGTGGAAAGGAGGGGGAGAGACAGAGAGAGTGAAACATTGATGTGAGAGACACACATTGATTGGTTGCCTCCCACCTGCGCCCCGACTGGGACCAGGGATCAAGCCTGCAACCAAGGTATATGCCCTTGACCAAGAATCAAACCTGGGACCCTTCAGTCCATGGGCCAACTCTCTATCCACTGACCCAAACTGGCTAGAGCTAAAATTAGTTTCTACTGAGTTATCAATATAAAAACAAAACAAAAAAGGCAATCTTTGAGATTGAATCATTTTCCTGTAACATATGGCTACACAATTCAAAAATACAGGGCAGGGAGAAAGTAGGCTTACAGTTATTGTTCATATGGAAAATAAAATAATAATTAATCTATATATATAAAGATCCAGGGTCCATAACATCCAAAATGACCGAAGGCTTGACCAAACACCGCAAGTCAGGCGTGCTGGGTCACCCTGGTGACCCAGCACTGACTGCAGGACTGACTTCCGCCACGCTGACCCAGCACTGACTGCTGAGAGGGCTGCGATCAGGCCCAGACAGAGGCCGGGAGAGAAAAGCAGGGTCTGATCACAGCCCCTATAGCAGTCAGTGCTGGGTCAGCGTGGTGGAAGTCAGTCCTGCAGTCAATGAACATAGGGTCAATTAATATCTCTTTGAGGGGAGTTGAGAATATAAAGTACAGTATAGAGCAATTACTTATATTATTTCACATAAAACTCTTTTCAACTAAGATATTTTCCTTTATTTAAAATGTATCTTTATTGTTAAAAGTATTACAGATGTCCTTTTATTTTAGTTTTTTTCCCCATTGATTTCCTCCACCCTGCACCCGCCCCTTCCAGGCCTTCACCAGACTATTGTCTGTGTCCATGGGTTATTCCTATCTAATACATAAAAATTTAGAAAGATTTAGAGAAAATTAAATAAAAGATATGCCAGGTAAATATTGAACAGAAGAGCTGAAGTTGCTGCATGAATACTGGATACAGGCTTGAAGCCAAAACACAACTCATGAGATAGTTAGTCATTGTAACATAACAAAAGGTTCCTTTCATTAAAGAAATAAGATGGTTCCCAATACTTATACACATAATAGAACAGTGTGGGGATTCAGAATGAGCCTCACCAAGATGTGTCTCAGTGGTATGCAGATTTTTGAGCTAAGGGCAATTTTAGCTTCAGGCTCAAGTGAAAATTCTGCCCCTCTCTTTAACTACCTAAAAAAAAATTGAATTAGAGGCCTTACCCATAATAACACATTATCCTATATAATAAAAGGCTAATATGCACATCGACCGAACAGCAGAACGACCGGTCACTATGACATGCACTGACCACCAGGGGGCAGATGCTTAATGCAGGAGCTATCCCCCGGTGGTCAGTGCACTCCCACAGGGGGAGCGCTGCTCAGCCAGAAGCCGGACTCATGGCTGGCTAGCGCAGCAGCAGTGGTGGGAGCCTCTCCTGCCTCCGCAGCAGCGCTAAGCCATCCGTCGGACATTCCCTGAGGGCTCCCAGACTGTGAGAGGGTGCAGTTCAGGCTGAGGGACCTTCCCCCTCCAAGTGCATGAATTTCATGAACCAGGCCTCTAGTAAATAATAATAATACAAGAATAAACTCTGCATGGGCATTCACAACTGTAACCCTACGTTTGCCCAACAGTGTATATATCCTATATTCTGAAGGTCCAGTCATTTGGGTGCAGCAGAAATCTCAATGTGCTTCCTTTGTGTGCTTCCCAGATATCAACCCATGCCAACCCACTGGGTGACAACCTGGAGTCTACAAACATTTGGAAGGCAGCTTCCTATATACATTGACCCTGACCCTAGATTATAAGCTCAGTCTTACATAATCTCATATAGAAAATAGGTTTGGAAAGAAGCTTTAAAACACTCATAAACTTCAGCAGGACTTAGCTGAGGTAGAAGTAGAATTATGGCCTCCAAATTTCCTGTGAACCCTAGCATGTTGTAACAACAGTAGTTTATCACTCATAGTCATGAGGGACACTCACAGCCACAGATGGGAAAAAGTACATTGCAAATGCCCCTTTCTCATTATTGACATAATGAATTTTATTAGCTCCTTTCTATGAATGATGTGGGGAACTAAGCATTTAATCAGAAGTCCTCATTTTGAATCCTCTTTGCCATTTGTTTGTGGTACATTGAGTTCCTGAGTCCTTTTGTGAAAAGGCTGGGGATGAAAGACAAAATGTCACCATCTGAATGGAAATCAACCATGAGAACTTATGACAGACCCAGGTGAACTGAAAATAGAATAAACAGTCACTATAATACAAACAGGAAACCACTAATTAGATTTTGAGCTCAGCATAAATGCCTCCTAAATTGCATGTTAATACAGGAACTCACTGTATATTGATTCAATTTTCTTTAATCAAAGGATGCACTGACTAGATGTGTCCCCAGAGGCTTAATTGTGCTGAGCATCCTCCATCCAGCAATGGTTGTATTGAAATGCAAATGACATCGTGAGCTGTCATTTGTATCTCTAGTGTTTGGAAACAGGTTGTTCTAAATTATTATTTTTATCTTTTTTCTTGTCTTGGCCTTAGGAAAATGTCAAAAATGGCCAGAACTCATTCAGAGCTCAGACAAACAAATATATCAATATGAATTAAACACAAAACTAGGCCCATAAGTTTACGTCCCTGTACCAATCTGACATCACACATTCCTCAGTAAGGATGTGGAGTTGATAAGCCTTAGGGTTGGGTACAGGTGTGACTGAAAGCATGGCCAGCTTTTGACTATTGCACTATGTCAGGGGAGAAGCAGAAAGGATCAGAAGAGAGCCCAACAAGGGCATAAAGAAAGAAAGATGGACAGAGGAAAGTAAATGCCTAGTGGGGAACTATTTGCTTGGTAGTGTGGGAAAGGAACAAATTTCCCTTTACTCTCAAGGTTCTTGTGGCTTGTCTAATAATTAAATAGACATGAGACAGATTAACAAGAGAAAATAACTAAATTTAATACATACATATGTATGGGAACCCTGCATACATGAGAGAATCAGAGACCCCACATGCAGGAAAGGTTCAGAGGTAGAAAGGGGGGTTGAGGTGTATAAGACATCCTGAGCTAGGGATGAGGTAATGCACCTGGGGGTTTCAAAGGTTCATTGCAGGATAATAAAAACAGAAGATTGTTCTACCCTATAGATGAGTCAAAAGAAGTTATCTCTGATGATAATCTCTTATTAGGAACAAGGCCCCTAATTCATGTTCTCCTCGGTAGTTAAAAGGAGGGACAGAAGATTCTCTTGAATGTATAGCTAAAGTTGCCTTTAGCTCAATCTGCATACCACAAAGGCACAGCTTGGGGTGACCCATTATGGACCCCCACAGTTGAAATATAACCAAAGAAGCTTTTAACACTTGAAGACATAAGCCTAACAGGTCATCCTGACATAGCTAAACTCAGTCCATCATCACAATAAACTGAGAACCAATCAGACACACTCAGAGCTCAGAAGATAGGGCAAATATTTATATACTAGTGGCCCGGTGCACAAATTCATGCACAATGAAAGGAAATTAATTAGAAGAAATATTTTAATATCACTATTTGCCCTTCCTCTATAAAAGTGTAAACCAAATTCACAATCAACAATGACAGATCGAAACACACACGTGCAATTGGCACCAGCGAGAGCTTTATATGTATCGTGCATGCACGAGTCAACTTAGCCTTTTATAGATATAGAATAAACTTGCTTAATTAGACCTGCTTTCTGATTTAGCTAAACTTTTTCCAGCCCAGTGAAGCACCCCAACTTCTCTTTCAGGTAATTGTCAGCAACATAGCAGTAAATATCAACATGAAGCAGATTATTATTGTTGATCACGCAGGGAGAACAAAGGGTAAAATATTTAACTGCAGCAGTGTTTGACTATATTCTGTGCAGTGAGAAAAACTGAAGTCATTTTCAAGGTCCACCATTTCTTACTTCTTTTCAGTCAGGTCAAGTTTCTAAGCTTTCTAAATCTCCATTTTCTGGCTGATGAAAAAAAAAAAATGGGATTCCACCGAGTCTCCTATTTACCTACTCCAGGACTTCTGTGAAGACCAAATGAGATGAGGCATGGGAACACACTTCACAGACATTTGGTTAAAGTGTAAAATGTTTCCACCTGGCTATAAAGCAAGTTGTGTTCCTGGGCTGAAGAAACTCCAAGGAGGCTAGTCGCTAGGGAAAGGAAGCCAGGCGTTGCTACGTTACGTTATTACCCAGACAGACACTTAGCATATTAGCCTTTTATATATATAGATAGTTCTGTAACCAACTGCCCTCCCCTGCAGGCCATCTTGTGGCAGCCATCTTGTGGTGGCCATCTTGTGTCCACATGGGGGCAGCCATCTTTGACCACATGGGGGCGGCCATCTTGTGTCTTGGTGTGACAGTCAATTTGCATATTACTCTTTTATTAGATAGGATGTTGTTTATCTATAAGCTACATATTAGTCAGAGTCAGCATTTACAGAAACAATGTGAAAAGAATAGTGGGGTGGGTTACAATTCTCCACTGTGACAGTTCTCCTCAGGTTAGCTCTCTGTCAGAACAGTCTGCCTCCCAGCATATTTTGTGTTTTGAGAAAAATGGCGGCTGCCTTATTTTGAATTTCCTCCACCCCACAGTCCTTCAAAAGAAAACAAAATCAACAATGAGACCAATGAGGAGAGCGGGAAAAGAGTAAAAGGCATAGAGTAGAGAGAAGAGGAAGGACATCTACCAAAAATGAATGCAAGTCAATCAAGCTTCTCCTAAGTCAGTGGTTCTCAAAGTGTGGTCCCTGGATTATCAGCATCAGCATCACCTGGGAGCTTGTTAGAAACACAAATTATCAGGCCCCACCGCAGGCCTACAGTCAGAAACAGGATGGAGGCCCTGCAATCTGTTTTCCCGAGTCTTCCAGGTGATTCTGATGTGAGCCGAGACTGAGACCCACTATCTTCCATTATCTTCCTAAGACTGTGCCCCTTTCCTAGCCCAACTGAAAAAACACCAATAGCTCTTAAGTCGGCTGCTTCCATTTCTAACAGAATACTGTGAAAATGATGCATAAATCTGACACTGACCCCCACACCTGAAGCTTTAGGAAAGACATTCAGATAGAACTTCCCCAGTGAACCCTTACCCGTGACATCCACCCCTTTCCTCGGTGTGTTTGTGGCCCCATTCTTCCTGTAAGCTCAAGGCTTCTAATTTCATTTTTCTCCTAATTTTATTGTCTTGCCTTATAATCAGGTTCTGCAAAGGATCTTTCTAGGGAATAACTAAGTTAACTCCATGCAGATTTCTATGTCCAATTAGGCAGCATATTGATGTGGCCTCCAGAAAATTAAATTACTAGGGTGTTATTGCATATTTATACCATTGACACCACTCTCATAATTTATAAACTTAATTTTATTTAATCTCCTAAAATGAGCTCCTAATAATTATTTTTTTTTCAGAGGATTCCTGGTATTATTATATTATTTTATACTTACATAATTTTTCTGGAGATTTCTGGCTATTATAAAGACCCTTCATTTCCTTCGCCTTTAAAACCAAACAGTAATACTAAATTTTCAAGGTCATTTTGAAGACTAGATACAATATAATGTTTGTCACCAGCATGTGCTTAATAAACAGTATCTAATATTACTGATATTTCAGCTTACTCTATTATACCTAAACTTCCTAAATAACCCAAAATGCAAATTTTCACTCTAATAAACCTATGATTAACCTGGGAGAAAAAAATGGGAACTTAAAATTTTAATTTTAAGAACCTTTAAATACTTGGGAGAACAAGTACAGTAAAAGAAGCTTTATAGTTCTCTTTTTCTAAACCATAATACACCAAGTAGAATGGTTCTTAAGGGCCTATAGGTTGTCACTAGCTAAGTGGACTTGGAAGATAAAAAACCGCTAACAGAATGGCCCTAGAAGAGGAGAAAGTGCTCACAGAGTGAGGGACTTGAGGACTAATAGGAAGTGAGTGGTCCCATCCTGCCTCTGCTCTGCAGAGAGGTGTGTGTGGCCTGTAGGCTCACTGCCTGCGTTGGAATCTGGCTCTGTCACTTCCCAGCTGTGTGTTCTTGCCTGAGTCACTTAATAGTGCTGCATCTTGGTTTCCTCATCTCTGAAATGGAGACAGAAATAGCACTTAAATTGCCTGTCATATAAGACTAACGTGTTTGCAAGTGCTTTGTATGAGCCAAGTACCATTCTGAGTTCTTTATATGTACATGTTCTAATTTATTTAATTCTTATAACAGTCCTAAGAGCTAACATCATTTTGCAGCTAAAGAAAACCAAGGTACAGAGAGGTTGAATGATTTCCCCAAGGGTCCCATGGCTAGTCAATTGCAGGCCCAGGGATAACACTCAGACAATCTGAATCTAGAATCTTCTCTTCACCTACTACCCTATGTGGCTCCCTTGCAATAAACAGAAGCAATTATTATTACCACCACCACTGCTTCTGCAGAGGAAGATGTAATTGACTTGTTCAAACTCCACAGAACTGAGTACATTGAATAAGCACCCACTGCACTCCGAACACTACGTCAGGCATGGCTCTAAAACTCTGTTCCTCTCCTCAATGACTTCTAATCTATTTGGAGAGATAAGATATACATAAGTAGTGAGGCCAGAACTTGCTCACTACTTATCAGCGCAAAGGAAAAAGAGGAAGGAGGACACAGAGAGAGAAAAAACTGTGGGCCTCGTTTCCTATAACTTACCCACCTTGCTCTCAAGCACTTACCCTCATGCACATGAGAGGGAGAGAGTTAGAAAATGTAAAATCTAGGTGAAGCTATGATTCTTCTACTTGTTTCCTTCAGTTCCTGCTGTCTCTGCTATTGATGGGTCCATAACTGGCTTGGTTCCACCCTGGGTCTCACTGGAACCACTGGTCCTCTAAGGCACCTGCAACTGCTTTGCGGTACCCACCATGGTGGCCTGCCCTGCCTTCTGCTGCAGCATCTCATCTCCTATGACTATTGTGGACATCCCCCTTGGACTTCTGGGCTCATCAGCCAGCATCTCCCAAGTACCCTGGTGCCTGAGGGCCACATATAATTTCTAGAGAAAAGACAATAGAGAGCTAAGGCACTTCTCTTTATAATTCCTACCTATCATCTGAACACCTTGCAGGCAGGGGTACCATGACAAATACAAATTCTGGGCTTTTCTATGGGTTTACAATGTCTTGGGGCCATGTGTGAGGCAAGTAGGACACCAGATCATTTGTTTTCTGTCTTTATGCTTCCATCATCCTGTCCACTGATCCATCACCCTCCTCAACATCTGATCTCAGAGAGATAGAGGGAAGGTCATTTGCACTTGAACTTTGCCTCCCTTCTTCTGCCTCACCTCTTCCACCCAGTACCAGAAGGTCCTCCAACTTCCTTTTCCCTATAGAAAGAGACATTGCCTCCTTCTTTCCTCATGTCAGCCTTCTGGTCTAGTTCTAGTAGAGAAAACATTATGGGAAAATAAACAGAATTAACAAGAAGTGAAAAATGCAAAAAGAGTTATTTTGAAAATATTATATCTGTTACATGCACTAAATATTAAGCTGTCCAAGGGGTGTGTGTTAGCCACTTGATAAGTTACAACAAGAGTTCAGAAGAGTTCAAGGGAAAAGCAGTCATCAAAGCTAAGATAATCTAGGAAGGCTTCATAAAACTGATGGGATTCAAGCTGAATTCTGAAAACTCCATTTTCTTTGGACAAGCAGAACAAAATGAAGTTGGCATTGCAGGAAGGGAAAACCAGGTGAGCAATGGCATGGCACTTGTAAGGTTTCCTGGGCACACCAGTTTGGAGAGAGCAAAGGTTTGTTGCAGGAGTGGGGAACCTTTTTCCTGCCAAGGGCCATTTGGATATTTATAACATCATTCAAGGGCCATACAAAATTGTCAACTTAAAAATTAGCCTGCTGCCTGGCCAGTGTGGTTCAATGGTTGAGCATCGAACTATGAACCAGGAGGTTACGGTTCGATTCCTGGTCAGGGTACATGCTCAGGTTGCAGGCTTAATCCCCAGTAAGGGGTGTGCAGGAGGCAGCTGATCAATGATTCTCTCATCATTGATGTTTCTATCTCTCCTCCCTTTCTCTCTGAAATCAATAAAAAAAATATTTTTTTAAATTAGCCTGCTGTATTTGGTCAAACATTTAATTAACTCCCCCTTAATGCCTTGGCAGGGCCAGACCAAATGATTTCATGGTTCCATGAGCTGAATGTTCCCCACCCCAGTTTAGATGAACGGCACAAGACAAGGTGAGAGAGTACCCTAATGGCCAGACTATGATGGACTTTGAATGCCAGACTGGTACTGTCACACGTGTTACCTTTTTTATTCTGACAAAACTATTAGTTGGGCAATTCCTATATCCTCGATTTAAAGATAAGGACACAGAAGCTCCAAGAATTTAAGACCAAAGAACCAGTTAGTTACAAAATCTGTCATCATGTCTTAATCTTCATACAGATAAAATAGTTACATTTGACTAGAGGCCCAGTGCACGAAATTCGTGCAAGGGGGGGGTCCCTCAGCCCAGCCTTCACCCTCCCCAATCTGGGACCCCTCAAGGGATGTCCGGCTGCCTGTTTAGGCCCGATCCTGGTAGGGTCGGGCCTAAACGGGCAGCCGGACATCCCTCTCACAATCCAGGACTGCTGGCTCCCAACTGCTCACCTGCCTGCCTTCCTGATTGCCCCGAACCGCTTCTGCCTGCCAGCCTGATCACTCCCCTGCCAGCCTGATTGATGCCTAACTGCTCCCCTGCCAGCCTGTTTGCCCCTAACTGCCCTCCCCTGCAGGCCTGGTCCCCCCCAACTGCTCTCCCCTGCAGGCCTGGGTCCCCCCCAACTGCCCTCCCCTGCAGGCCCAGTTGCCCCCAACTTCCTTTCTCTGCCGGCCTGGTCAACCCTAACTGCCCTCCCTTGCAGGCCTGGTCCCTCCCAACTGCACTCCCCCACTGGCCTGATTGCCCACAACTGCCCTCCCTTGCAGGCCTGGTCCCTCCCAAATGCCCTCCCCTGCTGGCCATCTTGTGACCACATGGGGGCAGCCATCTTGTGTGTTGGAGTGATGGTCAATTTGCATATTACTCTTTTATTAGATAGGATAGAGGCCTGGTGCACGGGTGGGGGCCAGCTGGTTTGCCCTTAAGGGTGTCCCAGATCAGGTTGGGGGTTCCCTTGGGGCATGGGGCAGCCTGGGCGAGGGGCCTGTGGTGGTTTGCAGGCCGGCCACACCCCCTGGCGACCCAAGCGGAGGCCCTGGTATCTGGGATTTATTTATCTTCTATAATTGAAACTTTGTAGCCCTGAGTGGAGTCCATGGCCGGCCAGGGTGTGCAGGAAGCTTGGCTTCCTCCATTGCCGGGGAAACCCAAGCCTCCTGCTCGCTCTGTGGCTGCAGCCATCTTGGTTGGGTTAATTTGCATACTCACTCCTGATTGGCTGGTGGGCACAGCTTATGGGTGTAGCGAAGGTATGGTCAATTTGCATATTACTCTTTTATTAGATAGGATAGCCAACACACTCATCTTCCCCCACAACGCCTTGGTGAGGAGAGGTTGGTATTTATATACCAGAGTCATTTTCAACCTCTCACCAACACACACACACACACACACACACACACACACACACACGTACACACAGTTTCTCTAAATTCAGCATAGATTCTTTGTGCAGCTTGAACTTTCCTATGTGTGCTATAGGCACAATAGAGACCATTGGCACTGACAGTTGAATTTACTACTCGATCTCTCCATGGGATGTAGTTTCCAAGCAAAGCCTGTTCCTATATCTCACAGGCTCTGAAAATACAAGCGTGCAAGGTACAATCATGTAAAATACAAGCTCTATTCCATTTACTTTGAAATGTCATCAAAAATTACTTCTGTCAGAGTGCAGGCCTTGGAAATGAGAAAGGTCTATTGGGGCATGGCCGTGTTGCTGGAGCTGATGGGCAATCATTGCTGTAGGCTATGGGTGGAAGCCAGCAAAGCAGAGAGCCCAGCACAGAGAGCCTTTAGACGAGATAAACATAAGAATGTGAGGGAGCTAACAGGCGGAGCGGCGGATAAGTGCTCAGAAAGGACCAAGCTAAGAGAAAACACTCCTCCCAACCTCCACTCCAGGCTCCAACTCTTCTTCCGATGAATAAGATTCTCCCCCTGTGCTCAGCATCTCCTCTAGGAAACCTGATCAGGTGGAGGTAACCTTGAAATGTTTACACCCTAAGTTTCTTCAATCCAATTACAGTGACTTCACTGCAATTAGGTTAAGTGTACAATCTACTTTGGATACTAATCAATCTCTAGCCTAGAGGTTTGGATTTTTTAATTCACATTTCTATCATATCCTTTTTAGTATGTATTTTTAGCTTTTTCTCCACATCTTCCCTCAGAAAATGGGGCAGCATTCCCAACTGACTCTGTGTCTTAATGGCTACCATTTCTCTCTCTCTCTCTCTCTCTCTCTCTCTCTCTCTCTCTCTCTCTCTCTCTCTCTCTCTCTCTCTCCTTTTTTAAAGCCCATTTGCTTCTATTATGTAATCACGGCTATAAAAATAAGCCCTAGCTTCGCTAAATCATGCACCAATCATTTGAGACAATGAGCGGAGTGTATCACATGTCAGAGCTTTTTAACAAATATTCACCACAGAGAAGGCCATCCTGGTCATCGGTGCCTGTGGGCAGGCCACGACCTGTGCTCAGAGCTCCCCCAGCTCTCAAATTCTATCCATTTTGTCTGGGCTTGACAGGAGTGCTGCCTCCGCATTTGTTTGCCTTGTTTTCGACACTGGACTCTGGTGCAAAATAAGCTCCTTTCCGGTCCTTGGCCCCAAGGAGAGTCTGTCTGTCCACAGGTGTGCACAGGCATGTGATTGCTTTATGTTAACTTTGGAGCATTTTGTTTCATGTCTACACCTTGCATTTCAATCAATTTCGCACCACTTCTTCCTGCACAGAAGGTCCTCAGAAGACATTTTGCTTTCCCATACCTTTGGACCTTTACATGTTACTCTCTCTGCCAAAGACACTGCTGTCCTAGAAAATATTTCCTGGAAAGCCTTCCCTAAGTATCCCCTGTGGAGTACAAATGCTTCTTTGTCTGTGCGCTCATGGCACCTTATACGTGTGACTAACCTTTAGGGCACTCTTCACACTGGATCAGAGTCCTTGTTGGCATGTCAGTTTCAAGAGACACTGAGGTGCTTGAGAAAAGGGACTATATTAGTCAGGGTCTCCAGGGAAACACAACCAATAGGATATATGTAATTTATCCTAGCCTCCTCCAGAGAAATGGAACCAATAGGATAAATATAATAGGATATGAGTGTGTGAGTGTGTGTGTGTCTGTGTGTGTGTGTCTGTGTCTGTGTGTGTGAGTGTGTGTGTGTGTGTGTGTGTGTGTGTGTGTGTGTGTGTGTTTAAAAATTGGCTCATGTGATTGTGGAGGCTTGGTGAATCCAAAATCTGACAGGGGAGGCTGACAGGCTGGGGATTCAGGGGAGAGTTCAAGTCCAAAAGCAATCCTAAAAGCTAATGTTGAGATGAAGTCTGAAGGCAGTCCACTAGGAAGTTCCCCTTGCTTGGGGGAAGAGGTCAGTTTTTTGTTCTATTCAGGTCTTCAACTGATTGGATGAGGCCCACCCACATTATGGAGGGCAATCTGTTTTACTCAAAGTCCATCAACTTAAATGTAAATCTCATCCAAAAACACTCTCGCAAAAAAACCCAGAATAATGTTTGACCAAATATCTAGGCACATAATGAGTTGACACATACGTTTAACCATGACAGAGACTCTGTCACATTTGTCTTTGACATCCTCAGCACTCAGCAAAGGCTTAATACGCAGGGTGTTTTTTTGAATGAATGATGTCCAGTGAATAGAGAAGCAACTTTTTGAAAGACTTGAAATATCCAGTTCAGTATGACCCAAGCATTTTCTTTTTGACTTATTAGTATAATTACAAAAACCTCTTAGAACAGTGGCAGTGTTTTATTTAGAGATTGATAAATAATTTTGACCTGTAGGCAAAAATGTTAGGAGAAAATACTATGAAGAGTACAATAAGCCTGTGTCCAGGGATAAGAAAGGATAAGTCATGCCCATCCCTAAAGCTGAGACCATGGGACTTTTCCTCTTATGGCTCTTCTCCATCACTGGGCCCCTGAGTGGGAAAAGAACATTTAAACTAATCCCTGGGCACAGACCGCACCTACTCTGCCACCCCTGTTGTCCTCAGAACACATGAACCACAGGTAGAGACTGTAATTGAAGGAGTTCAGGGCTTCGTCCAATACATTCAGAGAAGCCACCACTCCATTTTCCCATCCTTTGGTCTGTATTGGACTCTTCAAACTTTGCATGTGGCCCCTGAAGCCAGGGTGAGAAAAGAGGGGTTTGGAGGTGCCACTATAAACTTTACTAAGATTATTCTTAAAAGTAATAGAATGTCCTTGAAAGACCTATAATGGTTTAGCAGAGAGAAACATGAGGGCATTCTATCTAACCAGTAATGGGGGGAAATGCTGCTGGAGTTGCTTGGAGGTTTATATTTATTTGATTTATTGCACACTTTTTAAATGGAATCGGTGAACTGAGCTCCTGCCTTGGGACTCATTTTTGTGATTTTGATATGGCTCCATAATTTTCAAGAAGAGCAAAGTGTCTGAGCACTTATTTATTCATTCAAAACACATTTGCTGACGCCCTGTGCTAAGCCATGAAGATGAATATGACCCAACTTTTGCCTTCAAAATCTCAGTGAGTGGAGGCAGCCATATTCGGATGTAAAATATTTGTGATAACAAAAAGCTGGAAACCAACTAAATGTGTCTATCCATCTAAGAGAGAATAGAGAAATAACTATGGAGTAGTCCCATAGTCCCTAAATTTTGGAAACTGAAAGTGACTTCATAATTATTTTGCAAAAAAGCCTGACATGAATTAATAGACTAGTTAGTGTCTTTATTTCACTTAGAAGGAATATTTTCTACATTTCAATCAGAAACATTCGCCCTGGCTGGCTTGGTTCAGTGGATAGAATGTCGGCCTATGAACTGAAGGGTCCCATGTTCAACTCCAGTCAAGGGCACATCCCCGGGTTGTGGCTCGATCCCCAGTAGGGAGCATGCAGGAGGCAGCCAATCAACGATTCCCTCTCATCATTGGTGTTTCTATCTCTCTCTCCCTTCCCTTTCTTCTCTGATATCAATAAAAGTATATTTTTAAAAAAATAAATATTCATGTGTCTGATTACAAATGCTTCTATATGACTCTAATGGGGTGTATACTATGTGATTGATGGAATTTCATAATATCCATATATATCCTATTACCTTTCTAAAAACAAGCAAAAAAAGACTATGGGCCCCAGGGAATTTTACTAAAGCTTTAAGGACCTATACACTCATTCCACCAGAAACAAAAATGAATGAGTTACAGTTATACATATCAACATGGATGAATCCCAAAAACATGTTGAATGAAAGAAATGAAGTCACAAGAGAAAATATTCAGCATAATACATTCTTCCTAAAGTTCAAATCCTAACAAGCTTTATACGGTATTGCATAGCAATGCACACATTTTACCAGCAACTAAAATTGTAACTAAAAGCAAAGGCACCTTAAACACGGATTCTGAGGGGTGGCTCTCTTTGTGGGGAGGGGTCCACAGCTTCGCAGTGATAGAGCGGGCGGTGCCTGGGCAGCGCTCCGGCACAGATGCTTACCGGAGCCTCTGCAGGCCAGCGGAGGGGGCGGGCCAGGAAGAGAGCCAGTTGGGGCGGGAGATGAGGTTATGGGCTGGGCTCTACTCACTGGGAGGCTACTGTAGTCCTCGTACAATGACTTCTTCCCGAAATTGCAATGTGGAATCTGTGTCTAACAAGACTGTGGACACAGTTTTCTAAGTTTTTCTTTCCCTTTGGCCTAGATTTAACCTCACATTTCCTGACTACACAAAATGAGTTGGTTCAGGTAGGAGCTGTCACTGTCAATAGGGGATGGGCTAAAAATAAAGGCTGCGATTGTACGGGGTGCTCTGATGAAAAAGGATGCAATTAACTATCTCCACTCAACAGGAAGTCCAGGTATAAGTGATCCGTCTCTAAGTTTACAATCCTGATTTTATGAGCATTTCCAACAGTTTATGGAAATTGCAAATGAGCATGCAAACCAACTTGATATTCAGAACAGGTAGCTTCATTAAACACTAATCACAATTTATACTCATGGTCCCATGCCTCATTCTAATTTTGCACTCAGAAGCTGCCCTATTGAATCTGACTGTGATGGGTAGACCCTGAGGATGGTATCACAAACTTCTTAAATGTCATAAGTTTTACAACATGGCAATGCCCTCAGTAGTACTTGGGGGAGATACAGGCATGATTGGAAACAGCAGATGATGAAAAGCAATATTTATCACAGGGTCCTGATTGTAACGCACTGAAGATTTTTATCCATCTATCCAACCATTCATCTACCCACCCGCTCATTCTTTCCTTAGACAATGTGCCAGGCACTGTGCCAGACACTGGAGTTAGAAACTTGATTATGGTCCTAGCCTCCTGTTATAAGAGGATACAAACAATTATAAGCAATATAGTAAGGGCTGTGATGGAGTGAGCATAAGGGCACCCACTGGACAACTCTATAGAATTAATAAACTATTTATTTATGGCATAAAATTTCACTGCTGCTCCCTGGAGGTGTGCATTAGAAGAACCTTAGATGCTGCTGAAATACAAGGAAGGGTTGGGCAAGAACAGAGAAAGCTCCATTAGAAGGGGTATCAACCTGAGTTTTGAAGAACTGGCCATGTGAAAGAGGGAAAAGGAGACATGCATGAAGTTTTGTTTTTCATGAAATAACGTTTATTCTTCAGCTTGAATCATTTAACCTAAAAGATGTCATGTCTACTTCCTGTCAGTTCCCTTCATTCTTGAGAAAACTTCAAGTGCTAACAATCTGCATATTCCAGTTGTTCTTTTTGTGTGTTTTCTTCCATCACCATTGATCCCCTCTATGCCCTCTTCCACCTCCACCCGCCCCCCACAATCACCACACTGTTGTCCATCCAAAAAGTTATCTGTCTTTTTTTCTTTTTTGTTCAATCCCTCCACCAAATAAGTTTTTGATTGATTTGAGAGAGAGAAAGAGGAAGAAGGTGGTAGAAAGAGGAAGAAGGTGGCAAGAGAGAAAAAGAAACATCGATCGGTTGCCTCCTGTATGCACCCTGCCCGGTGTCCCCACTGGGGATCAAACCTGTAACCTGGACATGTGCCCTGAGCAGATTACCAGCGACCCCTCAGGACAAGGGATGATGCTCAACCAACTGAACCACACCAGCCAGGGCAAGTGATACACATTTTTGAGAAGCATTTCCAACACTTTCTCACAGGTACAAATCCTCTGTATCACTTTCAAAGAAACCACCAGACAATAATTCTGGCTTCAGTAAAATAATTAAAAGTTATTGTGTGTAGTGGATTTTATTACTGGTGAGAATTACACAAGTATATCCCACTTTCTCTAATAACAACTGAAACCTAGAAGGGACAATGCTCAACAACTCAAAGGAATAAATAAACAACATTGATATTGAACCAAAATGCCCCCTGGCATAAACAATAAAAATAAACCTTCACTTTCCCTTTTAAAAACCCTGAACTATTGTTTCAGCAAAGCATTTCTGAGTCATAGACTTGAATGAAAAGACATCCTTCAGTATTAATAAAAGTTCTCCAGAGAAACAGAACCAATGGAATGTAGAGAGAGAGAGAGAGAGATTTAAAGAATTGGCTCACATGACTGTAGGGCCAGCAAGTTCAAAATCTGCAGGACAAGCTGGAAGGCTGAAGACTCAGGGAAGAGTTGATATTGCTATCCTGTGTCCAAAGGCCATCTGGGACCTGTCTTTTCTCTTAAGGCCTTCAATTTATTGAATGAGGCCCATCACATTATGGAGGATAATTTTCTGTATTCAGTCTACTGATTTAAATATTAATCATTCGCCCGGCTGGCAGCTGGCATGGCTCAGTGGTTGAGCATTGATCTATGAACCAGGAGGTCACGGTTCAATTCCTGGTTAGGGCACATGCCGGGTTTGTGGGCTCAATCCCCGGTGTGGGGTGTACAGGAGGCAGCTGATCAGTGATTCTCTCTGATCATTAATGTTTCTATCTCTCTCTCCCTAACCCTTCCTCTCTGAAATCAATAAAAATATATTTTTAAATAAATAAATAATAAATGTTAGTTATATCTAAAAATATATCTTCACAGCAACATTTAGATTGGTGTTTGATCAAATAACTAAGAGATTTGGGGATATGGGATGTGTTAACCATCACATCCCATATCCCCAAATCTCGGTAAATGGCAGCACCATGCACCCAACTGTCCAAGTAAGAAACATGAAATCTTCTAGATCCTTCCTCTTTCTTCAACCACATACCCAGGTCCCCAAAATACTAATTTTTCTCAAAATTTTCTAGACTTAGTTCCTCTTCTTCACCTCATGTCTATTGCCAAACCAAAATGTCCCTTATCTGATTTATTAAAATGACCCCTTAACCACCCTAGTCAGTTGGGCTCAGTGGATAGAGCATGAACCCATGGACCGAAAGGCCCCAGGTTTGGTTCCAGTCAAGAGCACATACCTCGGTTGCAGGCTCAATCCCCAGGAGCCCGTGTAGGAGGCAACGAATCAATGTGTCTCTCTCACATCGATGTTTCTCTCTCTCTGTGTCTCTCTCCCTCCCTTCCACTCTCTAAAAAAATCAATGGAAAAATATCCTTGAGTGAGGATTCACAACAAAAAAATGATCCCCTAACCTGTCCCCTTATCTCGAATGTCATCTTCATTTTAAATTTTGAAACCATTAAATTAATTTGCCATCTTAAAATACTTCAGTGGTTTGTTGTTTTTAAATAAAATCTAAGCTCCCTAAAGCATGGCCTACAGGCCCGTTATGACCTGACCCTGGCCTGCCTGACCAGCTTCATTTCCCACCACTTACCCTTACTCACCCCAAACCTAGACAGCTACTTGCAGATGCCAAATACCCACAACTTCTTTACATTTTAGTGACAGTTCACATGCTTCCCCCTCTGCTAGTAATGTCTCATCCATCTGGCAAATGCCCACTCCTCCATCATCACATCCAAAATGTTCCTCTTCTCTGATCATGCCTATCTTTGCCACCCACATTTCATATTTTCTTTCTTTTTCTGAGTTTCCATAGTACTTGGCTCATACTTCTATCAATCACATTTTATGTACACACTAGAGGCCCAGTGCACGAAATTCGTGCACTTGTGTGGGGGGCGTCCCTCAGCCTGGCCTGTGCCCTCTCGCAGTCCAGGGGATACCCAACTGCCGTGGAGGCAGGAGAGGCTCCCGCCACCACCACTGCGCTTGCCAGCCGTGAGCCCGGCTTCTGGCTGAGCAGAACTCCCCCTGTGGGAGTGCACTGACCACCAGGGGGCAGCTCCTGCGTTGAGCGTCTGCCCCCTGGTGGTCAGTGTGCATCATAGCGACTGGTCATTCTGCTATTCAGTCGATTTGCTTATTAGCCTTTTATTATGTAGGATTACCATTAGTATGTGATCTTATTAAATGATTCAATTTTTTTCTTTATTCATCTTTGTATCCTCAGTTCAAAAGATAAATGCCAGTATAGTGATCATCACTTAGCACAAACATCCCAAAAATGTTTGCAATGGCCTTTTACTTATTTGTAAACATCTCCTCCTAGACTTAAGCTCCTTGTGTCTGTTTGGTTTACCTGGTGCCTGGCACAGTGCCTGGCATACGGACTTGAAAAAAAAGAGTGCATACTTTAGCCATTAAATTCAATCATCTCAACCTCAAATATTTTCTCAATTTTTCCTATACTGATGTCTCCAGTTAGGTAAAAGGCTCTTGCTGGCAGGAACTAGTCTTCTACTTTTTTAAAAAATAAATTTTTGTTGATTTCAGAGAAGAAGGAAGAGGGGGAGAGAGATAGAAACATCAATGATAAGAGAAAATCATTGATTGGCTGCCTCCTGCAAGCCCCACACTAGGGATTGAGCTTGCAACTCAGGCGTAAGTCCTGATAGGGAATAAAATTGTGGCCTCCTGGTTCATAGGTCGACACTCAACCACTGAGCACACCAGCCAGGCATCTTCTACATTTTTATTGTTCTTTCTCCTCTCTGCCCCCACCCATCCTAAGACATAGCACAGTATCAGGTACATGCTAGGGACTCAGTTAATATTTGTTTATTAAAGGATGAATATGTTTTACATCTGTGTATTCTTTTCTCTGAATCAGAGCTTGCTCATATCAAAATTCATCCCTGAGCCTATTGCAGTGAACTGTGGGAAATCAGGCTGAGAGAGTCTGTCCAATAAAGTCAACTCTGGCCAAGAGAGATGGAGTGCATGTCTCTTGTGATTAACCTGTACATGTCTCAGACAAGTACACACCCATACTCTTCGGGATGCTCATACTTCACCCGTTTCCTCAGTGACACTCAGATGAAGGATGAGGGCAGGAAAACTCAGAGGGTGGAAAGCTGGTGCTGAGGAAGAGAGCTCCACATAGGTAGCTCAGGACTAAAAGGAAGCCAGAGCTAACTGCAGTTAAGTCAAGGGTATTTGAGGCTTCATCTAGAACCCAAAACAACAGCTCACCCTGAGCCAAGCAACTTGCTAGGACTTTTTAGGCAAACAGTACCTGGAAGGTGATAAGCCCTTTATATCAAGAGTATCTGATCAGAGTTCTCGGCATCCAAGCCACATCCAGCCAGCTAAAGCCCTAGACTCCCACATCTCATTCTCATCTTGACTCCTCACTTCTCTATTCTTTTTTTACGTTATCGTCTGTCTCTAGGTCTAGGTTTTACATGTGTGTATTTTGGTTGACCCTTCAGGACCAAAAACCAAATAAGACTTTTCCAATGTGACTCTTGGCCCCTCTCTTAGACATGGTTTTATAGGATAAGCAGTGTATCAGAATGGAAACAGCAAAGGCTCGGAGTTACCAGATTTGGACTTCAATCCCACTCACAACTGAGTTCCTTGGGCATCTCAATCCCCCTGAGCCTCTGCTTCCTAAAGGGTTAAAGCAGATTTAATAATATCTACCCCACTGATAGTCTCTTCAGGCTACGATAACGAAATACCATAACTAGGTGTCTTATACACAACACACATTTATTTCTCACAGTTCTAGAGACTAGGAAGTTCAAGATCTAGGCCCCAGCATATCTGGTGAATGATGAGGGCCCCTTCCCAGTTCACAGTCTTCTTGCTGTGTCCTCACATGGTGGAAGAGCTAAGGAGCTCCCTGGGGTCTCTTTTGTGAGGGCACTAATACCAGTCATGAAGGCTCCACCCTCATGACGGAAGCACCTCCCAAAGGCCCCACCTCCAAATACCATCACATTGGACGTTAGATTTCAAAATGTGAAGTTTTTATTTGTGGGGGGACAACACATTCAGACCATAGCCAGGTAGTTTTGTGTATTAAATGAGATAAACAAGAGTAGTTATCACCATCACTCTTTCTCTATCTGCATTTGTTGCTCCTCCGATCTACAGGTAAATAGTCATGTCAACAAATACAGCCAATTATTTTATCCTTTTCTTCTGGGCACAGCAGTTAGTTCTCAAATGGGCATGTGCCCCAGGCATAGCAAATGAGGTCAGTGACTATGAGGTTTGAAAATGGAAGATGGGAGGTTAGGTCTTACTTTTCTTTGGAATCATAAGTTCTCAGAATAACGTAAGACTCTAAGAACAAACTGCACAGCCATCTTTACCATCACATAGAAAGACCCTGCCTGAGAATTAAGCCAACAGAGAAAATCTAAACCAACATATGCAGATATTGTGTCTTAATATGTCCGAACTTCAGCGGTACCTAAAGCTAGCTCTGCTCTTAGGTTCTCCGGTACATAAACTATAGTCTCTTTTTGGCTTATTTTAATTTGAATTGGATTTCATCACATGCATCGGAATATAGAACCTACATAGAAGGAGTGCATTCCCTGAAATTCAGTGGCCAGATTCCCAAGGTGAGCTGTAAGGAAAAGATGTCCAAGTCCCTACTTATTATTAATGTTCTCAGATCCAGTACCATCTGGCCTTTCTGAAAAACCATGTATTCTAAAATGTACTAAATCATGTGTTATATCAGAAATAGGAGGACAATACAAAGTTTTATCCTGAAGGATCACATAACAGTGCTCAGCTAACTGATAATAAAATCAGGTTATGTCCACAGAGTTATTTTTATAGCAGTCTGTGTACCTGTCTGGGTCTGGTCGGGGAAACACAAGCCACTCTAAGCATTTCAATAGGGGGCAATTACTATAGGCAATTGGTTAGATGCTGGAGAGTTGAAAGAGTAAAAAGGGAACTTTTGAGGTACTCAGAGATAGTAACCACATTAGATGCTACCGCTGCTAAGGTTGAGGAAACAAAGAGAAAGTCTGAGGTGTTTCATGAGGAAGCAAAACCTGGCGGCTACCGATACCACTGAGGCCAGCGATGGGAGTTCCAAAAGAAGCTGGAGGCTAGAACCAACTACTATCACTGGGGCAAAGGGCTCCGGCTGGGATGACAGTGACCAGAGCTCAAAGCAAACAGAAAGATGAAGATCACGTCTGCCCTCTCTTGCTTCCAATCTCCCTCTCGGACCTCCCATTGGCAGAACCTAGTAAGGTGCCACCTGGCAAAGGAGGAAAACGTTATGCAGAGATCCAGCACCAGCATCACAAGCAGAGTATAGAAAGTTGGATTTGGAGCTGAGTGACAACATTTTAATAACCAACACAGCTTGCTTTGGAATCATATTTCCAACTCGATTTGTCTCCCCTCTCAACAGGTTCCCAGACAATTCTCTTGTCAAAGAAATCTTCCCAGATCCATTTGATTGTCAAAGGTAGCACTCAATCCCTAAAAGTTTCTGTTTGTTTTCTTTTTTAAGGGTTAAGTACATCTTTGCAAGACATTTCTCAAATAGAATTCCAAATAGAGAGCCTGGGCTTGCTTAGCCTCACACAATCTTAGAATATTCATGAGTGTTCCAGGATCTCTTCTCCAGGGACTACCCAAGCAACCATAGTAAGGTAGAGAGCAAGAGAATACAAATCAATCTAAGGAAAACTGCTATGGCTACTTGCTCTGTGCAAGAGAAGGATATAGGTTGTTTTGTTACCCACTCCTAAAAACTTTACATGACCTTAGAAACCCTTTAAGTCCACCCTTCAATGATGTATGCAGTACTAATGCAATGATATATGGTACTAATTACAACCCATAGGTCCTTTCAAGCCAATTAATATGCATATTTTAATATTTTCATCTCTTTCCATTTATCCCATAATACACATTAATGTGACCTGAAGCCAAGGTCTCAAACTACTCTGCTTAACTTGGTTATTTGCCAGAGTACAGTGAATTCAGAGTACAGCCAAGTACAGTAGAATTGAAAATAAATGGGTTCCAACTGATCTCCTACAATTGGAGTTCTAAAATCCTATATAATAAAAGGGTAATATGCAAATAGACCGAATGGCAGAACAACCAAACAACCAATCAAAGCATAATATGCTAATGATATGCTAAGGCTGCTCAACTGCTCGCTATGACGTGCACTGACCACCAGGGGACAGACAGTCAACTGGTCGACCAGTCGCTATGACCACCAGGGGACAGATGCTCCAACCAGTAGGTTAGTTTGCTGCTGGGGTCTGGCTGATCAGGACTGAGCAAGATGGGCCAGACATGCCCCAGAGCCCTCCCACGGTCCCTCCCCGGCCCGATCGTGCACCGGTGGGGTCCCTCAGCCTGGCCTGTGCCTTCTCACAATCTGGGACCCCTCGGAGGATGTTGGAGAGCCGGTTTCAGCCCGATCCCGCAGTCCACTCCCCTTGGCTGGTGAGCGCTGCTGCAGTAGCGCCAGCCTCTTCTGATTGGGACTGATTAGGTGCAAGCCCACAGCAGGCACAGTGGGGCCAGGATGAGCGGGCGTGGCAATAGGAGCTGCAGATGGCATTGTACTGTGGGTTTCGGCCAGATCACTGCAGGCTATACAGAGGGACCCCACCCATGCACGAATTTGTGCACCAGGCCTCTGGTTTCATGATAAAATGCCTTGAAGTATGTTTCTTTTTTTATTCACTGTGCTGAGCACTCAGTGAATTCTTTATATCTGCAAACTTATATCCTTCAGTTTTAGAATTTTTATTTTCTCTCTTGAATAATTTTTTCTCTCTCCTTCTTGGTTCTGAATATATTTGCAAATAATATTCAGGATACTGATAGTCAATTAATCAGCTATCAGACTTCTTGACATATTCTCTAATTACATCTCTTTTTCCCTCTATATTCAATCTTTATCTGACAGTCTGGTTTCTAGTAGCTTAGTGGGAGTAAGATAGTTTGTGCCTCACTGTCAAATATGTAAACTTTCACTTAATTCTACTGTTTTCAATAAGATGTGTGTCTCCCACTGTTCCTGGTGTCTTGAGTGCAGAGCCTGTCTGATTCAATTTCTCCAAATAATAAACTCTTTCCCTTTGTCTACTGATATGTGAGAGGTGGTTGGCTGATTGCATAGGGTTCAGAAAGGAATCTAGTATTTTCCTTCTCCTCTACCTTGTGAGGCATCTGGTACTTCCAATTCCTCAGCCTTTCTGGAGTTCTGGAATTGAACTGGTTTCTTCTTGTCATCTCCTTCTGCAGGATTCCATAAATTGTCTAAATAATATAGTAAAGCAGTTAAGAGATCAGGACCTATAGCCATGGTTTGAATCTTGACCCCTCCACCTACTAGACATTTCACTACAGACAAATATTTAACATCTGTGTTTCAGTGTTTTTATTTATAAGTGGAGGTCATAATAGTGCCTACCTCTTAAGGTTTTTATGCCTAAAGGATGAAATGCTACCTTTAACACATTTAGAGAGGTGAAAGAGTTGTACATTAAAAACAAGAAAATATTGCTGAAATAAATCCAAGAAGACATCATGTGTTCATGAATTGGAAGACTCAATATTGTTAAGATGTGAATACTACCTAAAGCAGTGATGGCGAACCTATGACACGCGTGTCAGCACTGACATGCATAGTCATTTCTGATGACACGCGGCCGCTGAGGCGGCCGCATGCCGAGGATGAAACATTTGCTGCTCCTGAGGATGAAACATTTGCGAAATAATGTTTTTTCCTCAAAGTGACACACTACCCAAGTTATGCTCAGTTTTTTGGCGAAGTTTGACACACCAAGCTCAAAAGGTTGCCCATCACTGACCTAAAGCAATCTATAGATAAGTGTAATCCTTACCAAAATCCCTGTAGCATTTTTTCAATAAGTGGAAAATTCCATCCTAAAATTAATATGGAACCTCAAGGGACCCTGGAGAGCCAAAATGATCTTGAAAAAGAACAAAGTTAGATGTCTCATACTTTCTGATTTCAAAAGATATTACAAAGTTACAGTAATCAAAACACTGTGTTACTGGCATTAAGACAGACACATAGACCAACGGAATAGAATAAAGAGTCCAGAAATTTGAACAAGGGTGCCAAGACCATTCAACAATGGAAAGGTCACTCTTTTTCAATAAATGGTATTGGAATAACTGATATTTACATGCAAAAGAATGAAGTTAACTACAAATGAATCAAAGACCTAAATGTAAGACCCTAAAACTGTAAACCCTTAGAAGAAAACATAGGGGAGAACACCTAATGACATTTATTTGCCAAATACTGGCCTAGTGCACAGACTCATGCACAATGGAAGGAAATTAATTAGAATAAATATTTTCATATCTCTATTCGCCCTTTCTCTACAATAGAACTGTCAACCAAATTCACAATCAACAATAACAGATCGAAACACACACGTGTGATTGGTGCCAGTGAGAGCTTTATATGTATCACGCATGCACAAGTCAACATTTATTTTTAAACTAGAGGCCCGGTGCACAAAATTTGTGCACTTGGGGGGGGTGTCCCTCAGCCCAGCCTGCACCCTATCCAATCTGGGACCCCTCGGGGGATATCCAACTGCCAGTTTCGATCCCTTGGATTGGGCCTAAACTGGCAGTCAGATATCCCTTTCACAATCCTGGACTGCTGGCGCCTAAACACTCACCTGCCTGCCTATCTGATTGCCCCTAACAACTTCTGCCTGCCAGTCTGATCACCCCCTAACCACTCCCTGCCAGCCTGATCGACGCCTAACTGATCCCCTGCTGGCCCAATTGCCCCCAACTGCCCACCCCTGCTGGCCTGGTTGCCCCCAACTGCCCTCCCCTGCAGGCCTGACCCTTCCAACTGCCCTCCCCTGCAGGCCTGGTCATCCCCAATTGCCCTCCCCTGCAGGCCTGGTGATCCCCAACTGCACTCCCCTGCAGGCCCAATAGCCCCCAACTGCCTTCCCCTGCAGGCCCAGTCACCCCCAACTGCCCTCTTCTGTAGGCCTGGTTGCCCCCAACTTCCCTCCCCTGCCGGCCTGGTCGCCCCATCTGCCCTCCCCTGCCGGCCTGTTCCCCCCCCCACAACTGCCCTCTCCTGCAGGCCTGTTCCCCCCCCCCAACTGCCATCCCTCCCCTGCAGGCCTGGTCGCCCCCAACTGCCCTCCCCTGCAGGTCTGGTTGCCCCCAACTTCCCTCCCCTGCTGGCCTGGTCACCCCCAACTGCCCTCCCCTGCAGGCCTGATTTCTCACAACTGCCCTCCCTTGACGGCCACCTTATGGTGGTCATCTTGTGACCACATGGGGTCAGCCATCTTGTGCAAGGGTGTGATGGTCAATTTGCATATTACCTATTTATTATATAGGATTGCTATTGTGCATCATATGGACTGGCCGGTTGGTCTTTCAGACAGTCAGACAGACGTACAGTTGGTCACTTAGCCTTTTATATATATGTAGATGATTTTTTTGATATAACACAAAAAATATAAGCAACAAAAGTAAAATAAATAAATAAATTGGACTATATTAAATTAAAAACCTCTGTGCATCAAAGGACATAGTTGATAGAGTAAAAAAAGCAAGCCATGGAAAACACCTGTACTCACCGCCTCCCACAACCACATCAAAATTACAACTAAAATACAGAACAACCATCATCCAAAACCGCCTGAAAGCTGGCTTAATGGAAGTCCTACAACTAGAGAAGTAAAGAAGGAAGCACGTTGAGACTGGTAGGAGGGATGGAGGCACTAAATGGGCAGGTTCAGCACCCAAGTGAGCTGCTTTTTTAACCAGGAGGGAGATCGTGTCTGCAGAGGCCACCCATGAGGAGCAAGGGGTTCCAACCCCACACCAGATCCCCAGCCCAGACTCCCAGAGCTGGGAAGAGAAGTCCCCGTAATGACAGGCTATAAAAACTGGCGGAGATTGAGGCTCAGAGACACAGAGGCTGCTGGAAACTCAGGTGTTCCTTTTAAAGGGCCTGCACATGAACTGAACTTACAAGTTCCTGCTTCCTCTGAGCTCCAGCCAGGACAAGGCAGACACATGTGGGAGGAACTGGATTGTCTAGCATCAGGGCAGGAACTTGGGGGCAGCTTTCTCCCAGACAGGGCTACTTTCAGGGGTCATTGTTCCTGTGCCGGGACCTCCCCAGTTGCAGGGCTGACTGGCAGTCATAATGGAGTTTCCATCAGCATGGCCCACACTGTTTGCTCCACCCTGGTGATTCTCTGAGACGCCACCCCATCCAATTTGCAGCCCCACCCAACCTGTTTGTGGTGGCTTTTCCATATGAATGGCCTGTCCTGGCTCAGGCTTCAGACTTCGTTAAAATCTCTCAAACAAGCTGTAGCTGGGTTAGCATGCCCCAAATATATCAACAAAAGGCCCAAGACCTTGCACTAGCACCATCCTGCCTTGCTTCCAGCTGGGCCTCGCCTGGGCACCTCCAAACCCAATACAAATAGCTAGCTCCTGCAGGGTGGTCCCAGGCAGTGGCTGACTTTGTACCTCCCTGGAGGCCCTAGAGCCAGTGCACCCCGCAGACAGCTTCAGATCATAGCAGAATACAACACTACACATCCATAAGTGTGTGGGAAACTGCCTATTGTCTTCACTAGCAGAGAGGTGTGGAAAAGGATCCCGGAATGCTGGTGACCCTTGAGCTCTGGCTGTACACCCACTGTTTAGTCCAGACAATGGTAGCTAAAGCAACTTCCCTACAAGACAGTCATGTAAATCCTTACTGATAAGATACTCTGTCTATTACTGGAAATTGCCTGCCTAAGGGCTATAGGTGTATCCCAAATTGAATAAAAGGTTGGCAAGGCCGAAGCCCAAGAGGAATCCTTCCTCTTGAGTTGGGCTCCTGCCTGGTCCCCCAATATTTCCAAATTATTATTTCTTGTCTCGTCTCTTTCATTTGCGTGCGGCCCCTCTTCCAGAGCCCGAACCCTGAACCACGTGGGACATGGGTCCTTCACAAAGTGACACACTTAAGAGGCAGACTCAGTGAGCACCAAAGCCCCACTGAAGCAAGTCCTGCTCCATAAGGGTGTTTCTGGCACAGCAGCTCTCTTGCAGCTGGTCCTCACAGCCAATTGGCCTGGAGATCAATTCCTCCCAGAGATGCCAACAGCAACCAAGGCTCAACTACAAGACTGTGCACTCAGCCCACACAGGGTGCACCTAGAGTGCCCAGCTCAAGGGACTGGGGAGGCTGAGCCATTGGGGCCTATAAGACACCCACTACACAAGGCCACTCTACCAACTCCAGGAGCTCTACCCAATACATAGAAACAAACACAAAGAAGCAGCCAAAATGCAGAGACAAAGAGACATGCCACAAATGAAAGAAATGGAAGCAAGCAAACTTTTGGATACAGAGTTCAAAACCATGGTTATAAGGTTACTCAAGGACCTTCATGAGACTTTCAAGGATCTTAGTGAGAATGTCAAAGACATGAAAAAGGACCAGTCAGAAATTAAGCATACACTAACTGTAATAAATAATAATTTACAGGGATTCAATAGTAGAGTAGAGGAGTCCAAGAATCAAATTAACGATTTGGAATATTGAGGAAGCAAAAAACACCCAATCAGAAGAGCAAGAAGAAAAAATAATCCCAAAATATGAAGCCTCTGGGATAACTTCAAGCGTACCAACATTTGCATTATGGGGGTGCCAGAAGGAGATGAGAGAAAGCAAGATACTGAAAACCTGTTTGAAGAAATAATGACAGAAAACTTCCTCTACCTGGTGAAAGAAATAGACTTACAAATTCAACAAGCACAGAGAGTCCAAAACAAGAGGAACTCAAAGAGGCCCACACCAAGACACATCATAATTAAAATGCCAAGGGTTAAAGACAAAGAGAGAATCTTAAAAGCAGAAAGAGAAAAGCAGTTACCTACAAGGGAGCACCCATATGACATATGACTGTCAGCTGATTTCTCAACAGAAACTTTGCAGGCCAGAAGGGAGTGGCAAGAATTATTCAAAGTACTGAAGAGCAAGGACCTACAACCAAGATTACTCTACCCAGCAAAGCTCTCATTTAGACTTGAAGGTCAGATAAAGAGCTTCACAAACAAGAAAAAACTACAGGAATTCATCACCATCAAACCAGTGTTACATGAAATGTTAAAGGATATTCTTTAAGGAGAGGAAGAAGAAGGAGAAGGAGGAGGAGGAGAAAGAGGAAATAAAGGAGGAGGAGGAGATATAAAATATGAACAATAAAATGGCAACAAATACATATCTATCAACAACTGAATCTAAAAATCAAAATAAACAAGAAATCTAATGAACAAAATAAACTAGTGAATAAAACAGAATCAGAGACATGGAAGCATGGAACAGACTGGTGAATCTCTGAGGGAAGGAGGGTGGGGTAACCAAAGATCTTACATACAGACACAGACAGTAGAGTGGTGAAGCCCTGGGGTGGGGTGGAAACCAGATACGGGGGCAAAGGGGGGATAAAGGGAGACATCTGTAATACTCTCAACAATAAAGGTGTGGTTTTTTTAATTATAATAGGCAAACTAAAAAAAAAAAAAAAACAGCCCATGGAATGGGAGAAAATATTTGCAAATCATATATATGGTAAGTGGTTAATATCCAGAATATATAATGAATTCCTACAACTCACAATAACATGATTAAGAAATGGGGGAAAGGACAAGCAGGCGGCTGGCATGGCTCAGTGGTTGAGCATTGACCTATGAACCAGGAGGTCATAGTTTAATTCCTGGTCAGGGTACATGCCTGGGTTGCAGGCTCGATCCCTGGTAGGGAGCATGCAGGAGGCAGCAGATCAATGATTCCCTCTTATCACTGATGTTTCTATCTCTTTCACCCTCTCCTTTCCTCTCTGAAATCAATAAAAATATATTTTAAAAATAAAAATAAAGAATGGGGGAAAGGCCTAAATAGACATTTCTCCAAAGAAGATATACAAATGTCCTTTCCCCATCTGGCTTCCGTCCCAGAGAGACAACTCTACCTCCCCAGTTATCTCTAGTGAGAAAGAAATCAAACAGAAACTTTCTCTTTGGGTCATTATCAGTACCTTAAAAAGACTGTCTTGCTTTCCATGAAAACACTTGACCACTTTCTATAAACCTCAGTTAACCATCCCATCTACCTTAGGGCTCTTGAATATAAAATGAGGCACCCTGGGTGAGAAAAAAATCTTTACTTTCCCAGATGGGGTTGAAAGTCCAGGACAGCCTGCAGGCCTCACAGACTGAGTGACATCCAATGGCTGCTCCCTTCCTACTGTTTAAATCACAGCCCGGAGAGACTGATCTTCCCGCTCCCCAGGTGTTTGGTGCTAAATCACAGTCCCTTAGAAAATCAACCCTCTGAGAGGCATTAATCATTTCTCTACTCGTGGATAAAATGTTTTCTCTACTCATCCTGGGCAGGAAGCTCTCTCAAAAATGATCTGTATTCTAAGGTGACTCCTTCCAATCTTCCCCTCTCATGGAAACATCTTTCCATCCAGGGTTCCAGCCTGCAACCTGGGCACTTCTCCTCGGGATTTATTCTGGTATTCAGACATCTCAGAAGTCATGTCATTCACCGCCAACTTTGCATTTAGAAAGAAAACTGAGGCTCAGAGAGGGGGTAGGGCATGACCAAGAGGCAGAGCTGTCAGGGCCTGGCTCAAGTCTGGATTCCTGTCCAGCTGCCTGTCCCACCAAAGGGCAACCATGTGTTTTCAAGACCACAGAGAGTCTTAAGAAACAAAGCTTTAAGGCTCTCCTTCTTTTGTGCTATGTGAGCCTGACCAGGTTACTTACCTTGCTCTTCAAGATGTGGTCCCCAGACCAGCAGCCTTGGCAATACCAGGGAAATGCAGAATCTCAAGCCCTATGTCAGACCTACTGGATTAGAATCTGGTTTGAAAGAGATCCCCAGATGATATGTACATTAAAGTTTGAGGAACACTGACTTAAATTATCCAAGTCTCAATACCTTCATCTGTTAAGTGGGATGATAGTAACTACACCTCATGAGATTGCTCCAAAAAGTAACAATAAGGTATCTTGCAAGTTAAAAGATGCCTTGATTTGAGAGCTCCGAGATTCTCTTCAAGGAGCTTTCGAGCTCAGCCATCTGGCAGAACTAAAATAAATGAAATCTCCATACACTGCTTCAATTGAATACATATATCTTATAACTTATGGTAATGATTACAGCAGGAGCTAGAGGATAATTCAAATTAAGGAATAACATATTTAGTTGTTTGCTCTTGGGTGAGGCTGCCTGGGTTTGCTCATTTCCTAGAGAGGCAAACTTGAGAGAGTCATTTATCTTCATTAACCCCAGTTTTTGCATCTGTAAAGTGAAGATAATAATGCATCATGTGATGATGAGAATTCAGTGAGATAATCCATGGGAAGCACTTAGCACAGAGCCTGGCCCATGGAACCTTTGCAGAAAAGCTCAGCCCCCATCACCCTCCTCAGCATCTCTGTTATCTTCATTCATGACACGTCCTCCCTTATGTCACTCACTCGCCGTGACTTGGGAAGGTCTCAGCACAAATGCTCCTAATGAGAGACAGGACGGGAGCCTCTCCTTCGACGTGAATAATAATTGAAACCTCCGTTTCCCTTTCATGAAGGTCATCTTATCAGGGGCAAGAAAGCAGCGTTCTCACCTTGCCCTTCACACAGGATCTTATTGGGGAAAATTTGTTCAACCCCGTTAGACTCAAAGTCCATCATCTTTGAATGGGGAGAGGTGTAGTATGTTCACTCCCTCGAGAGTTGGGATAAAGAAAGGGGCAGCTCGTGAACTGCAAGCACCCTGCAGTAACAATCGAGAGCTCTGTCTCCAAGCAACAGAAAACACAGGCAGTAATTACAGGCTCTTGCCTTTTTTGTGCTTGACACTTTTCTAAGCACATCAGCAACCATGCCATGAGGAGGGGAGAGCAGGAACTCTGATGTCTCATACGAGGCTCAGAAAAGCTAAATGATTTTTCCCAAGTCACAAAGCTAGTCACCAGGCGGAATCAAGACGGGGTATTTCTCCCAGGCTTTCTCTCACATGCATTGGGAAAGAAATCTCAGAATGGATCATACCCTAAGCTCTCTTTAGAAATTCTCTGATTGTTAGTTGATTCTTTAATGGGAATGAGCTGAGAGTCAGCTGAGAACAAGAATGGTACACAAACCCACCATCATGAGAAAGGAAGCCGGCCGGGGGTGGGGTTGGATGGAGAAAAGGGGAGGAGAGGTGCTTTTCTAGACAAACATCTCAAACTCCATAGTTTTACTGAAGATGAGATCTGACCAAACCAACCCATTTGCAAGCTCTTTTGGTTCCGGTCCTAGACCAGGTCCCTGGGGGCAGGGACTTATATCTGCAATGGCCAGCACTGTGCTGGGCACAGAGTAAATTCTCATACAGTTTTGCTGAATGAACGAATGGATGATTATGTGTCCATACTAACTCCCGGTTTTGTCTTTCACGTAGTCATTGCCCTCGCCTTCAGTTTTCTCCCTACTTCCTCTCGGATCTCTCCAGCTGGGCCCAGTGTCTGGGCTCCTAATCAAGAAGGGAATTAGCCCAGTGAAGGCCTCGCCTTGGCCCAGCACAGAGTGCAAGCAGCTCTGGCCCTAGGACAGCAGTTTGCAGTTGAACCAAGCTAAGCAGGTTTATTGCTCATTCCTCTCAGACACAGCAGATTTGACATTTCTCCCAGCAGAGGGATTTCTTGTTGCAAAACGAAATGGAATCAATACAGTTTTATTAACCATCCAGTGTAATAAATTTGCTCCAGATGACAACCTCTACGCCTGATTCTTACCAATCCAGCCTGAGTCTGAGATACAAAAGGAATATTCACTCCTCCAACCCCCACCCCCACCCTCCAGCCCCGATCCTGAGCACCACCTCCCCAAACCCATCCTTTGTCACCTCTGCCTGAACTTCCGCACGGTCTCTTAATCATTCTCCGGGGCTCCAGGCTGTCTCCCCTCCAGCCTTTCTCCTCCTGATCTGAACACTTCCCCCTTCCTGTGGCATTCAAGGTCCTTCACAATGTGGCCCCCCACCTCCTGACTGATTTCTCACCACTCCTCCCAATCATCCTACAGGTCACAGGAACCATTCCCCAGACAGCCCACGAACTTCCTCATCTCTCATGCCTAGCATGCCCTTCTCTACTCCTTTATCAGAACTCCTACTCATTTTTCAAGGCCCACTTACTCTGGGAGGCCTTCTCTAAAGGCCCCGGAAAGCAGTTACTCCCTCCTCCATGCTTTCTCAATATTATTTTATTTATTGCCTGATACCTAGGACATTATCTTTTAATTTTAATTTACTTGTCTCTTCGCCCACTTGTAAACGTCTCTAAGATGGGTATGGAGTGTTGTTCAACCTTTAGACATCCTTGAATACCCCATGCCTGCCACAGTATCTGAACCAGGCACACAAAAGCATGTTGACCTGCACCAAAAAAGCTAATAGGATTGTCCAAATCTCTGGAGAACTCAGGAGCTCTTGTTTCAGGCAATTCACATGTTGCAACTGGTCAGAGCCATTCAAAGGTAAGGAACACCCTCATAAAAATATCCAAATGAGTGAAACTTTTTAGAGTGCAATATAGCAATATATTTCAACGTTTTCAATGAGCAGACTCTTAGACCTGGCCATTCTACTTCTAGGAATTCTTCCTATAAACATTCTTACATACATGTACTGAGAAATATTAACAGGAATGTTCGAGTGCAGCTTTGTTTATAATAGCAAAAAAACAAAGTACTCATTAATGGGAACACTAGTTAAAAGGAAAATGTTTTACCTATCCCATGTAATAATACTCAGCTACTAATAAAAATGAAAAGGCCTAGATGAGCTAACCTGAAAAGCTGTCTAAGATACAACGATAAGTGAGAAAAGCACGTTGCAGCACAATGGAAAGGCAATGAGCCAACTATTGACAGTGGTCACCTTTAGGACACGATATTAAAGAATCATTTCATTCTCACCCTAGCCAGTTTGGCTCTGTTGGCCCGCAGACTGAAGGGTCCCAGGTTTGATTCCAGTCAAGGGCACATGCCCAGGTTGCGGGCTCAATCCCTAGTAGGGAGCATGCAGGAGGCAGCTGATCAATGATTCTCTCTCTTCATTGATGTTTCTATCTCTCTCTCTCCCTCTCCCTTTCTCTCTGAAATCAATAAAAATACATTTTTTAAAAAGGGAATAATCTCATTCTCAACTCTACAGATTCCCATACTTTTATGTCCAGGCAAGCAATCCTATATAATAAAAGCCTAATATGCAATTGTTCCCTTGACTGGGAGTTTAACCAGGAGTTCAACCGCTTGCTATGATGTGCGCTGACCACCAGGGGGCGGACCATGGCAGGCGTTGGCAACGCAGAGCTGACAGGGGGCAGCAGTGGAGGCACTGCCGGCCCTGATGGACCTTGACAAGAGCAGGACCACTGCGGGATGGTGGAGGTGAGTGGGCGGCGCCAGGCCAAGGCGGGTGCGAGCAGGGCCTGATTGCCCTGCCAAATGCCCCACAGATGGCAACGGGCAGTGGTGGCGGGGGGCGGGGGGGGGGGGGGGGGGCCAGGGCCACCGCCCGGCTCCCAGGTGCTGAGGGAGCCAGGCGGGGGCCCGATAACTCAGGCGGAGGGGGGCACGCAGGGGCCCGAAGGCCCAGGTGCTGCCTACGGCCTAGAGGTGACCAGGGACCTGCCCTGCCACACCAGATACTCACACTTTGATCGCTGGCCAGGCCTAGGGACCGCACCCTGCATGAATTTCGTGCACTGGGCCTCTAGCTCATTAATAATTCAATACATGCTTTTTTTTTTTTTTTTTTTTTTTTTTTTAGGCAGAAGCCCCACCCCCAGCTTCCCAACAGGATGCTTTGGAAGATGAGCCCGAAGCTATGCACAGGCTAGAAAGGCCAGAACCTGCTTCTCTGCAGGTGCTCCATGAAGGGGCACAGCTCTTCCTGCTGCTCCCTCCCAATCACACCCCCTTCTGGTGCTGCTGGAGGCGGGGGCAGCAGGGGGATTGCAATGAACAGCAAGGGAGGGAGGCAGGTAAGTGAAAGAACTGTGACATCAAAAGCTGCCTCTGCCTCTCTCTTTACCCCTCAAGGCTGTCTCACGGAGACCAGAATGAGCAAGGAAATGAACTACAGGTACATCAATCAACTGCAGAAACAGCCCTCCACCTGCACTTCCAGTGGCACTCCTGGTCCTGGGCAGGGTCTCCCACAGCAGGGAATTCTGCAGACACCAAGGCTGGCCCACCGGGCACTGGCTGCAGAGGAAGATGGGGACACAGCTCCTTGGGAAGAAAAGGACAGAAACAGGTGAATGAATTCCATGAATTGGTAAATTGCTAACCTAACCTTTGTCTTTGGATGAATGTCCTGTGTCTCTGCTTTAAGTGGTGGAAAGGGCCCGGGGTGAGGCTGCTGCCAGCTCTCTTCTCATTAAATGACAGGCCCTAGGTCTTACCTCAGCAATATCCCAGAAGCCTGAGAAAGGACATTGCGGCAAATGAGCCTCGTCCTCCCTCCCGCTGTGTACGCTTTAGGGAATGAGCTGGGCTGGGAGGGCCTGAAATAAGCATACATGGTAAATAGAAATAATCCTAGTAATGCCATGTTATTAGTTCTAATAATGCCATTATTATTATTATTAGCTATATAATGGGTCAATAAATATTACATTTTTACTCTAAGCACTTTTTATGATATGTATAATCTCACTTTAAAATAATCCTATGGTAAATTATTATCCCCATTTTACAAATTATTTAATCCTGAATTAAATAATTTTCATGTCATTATCCAGTAAGTAGCCACACTGGGACTGGTTTAGTCCCATTCTTAACCATTACACTACAGTGGTTGGTACAGAAGAATCTTGGCATTCATGAGAGATACACCATGATGAGGCCAAAATATTCAACCAAGCACAAATATTTAACTCCCTGTTAAAATCCTAAAAAAATTCAGGAAAGATATTTTGAAAAAAAATAGTAAACCAATTAACATGAGAGGCAGAATAGTACATTGGTTAAGCACACAGCCACTGGAGCCAGGCTACCTCAGATCAAATCTCACCTCTGCTATCTACCAGCTGTGTGACCGTGGACAAATTACTGAACCTCTCTGTGCCTCAGTTTCCTCATTTTTAAAATGGGTTGTTTTGGGGATTAAAAGAGTTAATATAGTTAAGTGTATTAGTTCCCTATTGCTGTAACAAACTACCACCAACTTAATGACTTAAAGCAACACACATTTATTATCTTATAGTCCTGGAGGTCAGAAGTCCAAAATGGGTCCCAAAAGAACTCAAACTGGGCTAAAGTTCCTCCTGGAGCGTCTAGGGGAGCATTCATTCTCTTGCCCTTTCCAGTTCCCAGAGGCCACCCACATTTCCTGGCTCATAGTCCACGTCATCTTCAAAGCCAGAATTGCATCACTTCAATCTCTGCTTTCACGGTCACATCCCTTTGACGCTAATGCTCCCTCTTCCCTCTGTCCCTTATGAGAAAAGGGCCCACTTGGATAATCCAGGTCTCCTCGTCTCAAGACCCTCATTTAATCACATCTGCAAAGCCCCTTTTTGCCATGTAAATAACATATTATCAGGTTCTGGGGATTAGGATATGGATATTTGGGGGAGGGGGACATTATTCTACCTATCACAGTAAGGCTAAACAGGTAGGTAAGTAGATAGATAATAGCTAGATGATGACAGATAGATAGATAGATAGATAGATAGATAGATAGATAGATAGATAATAGATTGATAGAAGATGATAGATGATAGATAGATAGATAGATAGATAATAGATTGATAGAAGATGATAGATGATAGATAGATAGATAACAGATTGATAGAAGATGATAGATAGATGATAGATAGAAAGATAGATAGATAGATAGATAGATAGATAGATAGATGATAGATTGATAGAAGATAAATAGATAATAGATTGATAGAAGATGATGAATAGATGATAGAGATGATAGATAGATAGATAGATAGATAGATAGATAGATAGATAGATAGATAGACAGACAGACGAGGCAGACAGCAGGTTTTGCCCAGTGAGAGTGAGCACTGTGGTGTGATAGGCCAGGAGACAAGCTACCAGCCTCTCTCCTGCCACAGTCACAGGAGCTGAACGCATAATCTTTATTCAGAGGCCCTCAAACACACATTGTCACATGTAAAACTGAGCACTAATCAAGAATCACCAACATCTGAGGAAAGCAATACCCGTGAAGATTAGAACTAATTCCACTAATGAGAACTAATACCTAATGAACTAGAAGAAGATCACTTACATTCAGTTTAATTACTCCTCCCAGGGAAATTTGAGAAGATATTACTTCCTAGAAAAAAATAAACAACATAAGACCGTGAAATAAATAAAATTAGACATTAATAACAATAGGATGAAAAATGCTATTTGTTGAGTTAAAAATTCTAAAGCACCCTTTAAATTATCCTTAGGTTAAAGAGGGGAAAATTAAAATTACAAATTATTTTAAAAGTAAACAACAATGAAAGTATTAGATATCAAAACTGTGGAAAACTATCAACACAGTATCAGAAAAAAAGAATCTATTACCTCAAATGTATTTATTAGAAAACAAAATAGAAGCTATATGAAGGGAGATAACAAACCCCCAAAAAGTAGAAGACAGAAATTAATAAAGGAAAAAGAAAAAAAACACCTGAAAAAAGTAAGCTGATTAATACAAGCAAAAGCTGATTCCTTAAAAGGACTAACATATTACAAATATCTAACAATTGTAGTCAAGCCAGTGGGGGTCTGGTTGGGGAGGGACACAAAAAGTAGCATTAAGTTAGATGAAAGGAGGTATTAGAGATGCAGAGATGTCTATCCTATATAATAAGAGAGGAATATGCTAATTAACCGACTGCATAACGACTGGATCACGGATCTGCAGGAGGGTGGGGCAGCGAACTACCGAGGAGAGCCACAGGAGGGCGCAGGGCAGCAAGCTATGATGGGGGCAGAGGGAGAGAGAGGGGAGAGCTACAGGAGGGCAGGGCAGCCGGCGGAGAGCTACAGGAAGGCAGCAGAGAGCTACTGGCGCACGGATTCGTGCACAGGGCTACTAGTTAAATTATAAGAGAATCATATTTCTTCTAAAAAATTTGAAAATCTAGATGGCCCTACCGGTAGATGGCTCAGTGGTTGAGTGTCGACCTATGAACCAGGAGGTCACGGTTCAATTCCTGGTCAGAGCACATGCCCTGGTTGTGGTCTCAGTCCCCAGTAGGGGATGTGCAGAAGGCAGCCAACCAATGATTCTCATCATTGAAGTTTCTATCTCTCTCCCTCTCCCTTCCTCTCTGAAATCAATAAAAATATTTTTTAAAGAAAAAAAAGGCTGTAAATAAACACACCAAAATGTAAATAATAGTTTCATTGAGATAACAGGGTAATTTTTCCTGTGTTTTCTCTGCAGATCTGGCAGCTCTAGTGACTGCACGTTGGTATATTGTGAGTCCCAATGTGCTCTCGGAGGCTGCAGCTGCAGAAACAGCTAATACCTCTGCAAGAAAACTCGGCTCAGTGAGACTTTGCTTAAACGAAAAAATTTCATCAAAAAGATTTTTAAAATAATAACAATGCATTTATTTCAAAAGCAATATATTTGTACATATATAATGCCATTTTCATTTGGGAACAGATCTTGCTGTTGAAATGATAAATCTGCAATGTTTTCACCAGAAGAAGATAAAAATATTAAGAGGACAGCCAGTGTAATATCTTGTTAGGAACAGCTTCCCGGACAACTCCTTGAGAACATTTTGCTTTATTTCATTTGCTGGCTGTGGTGGAGAGGGTCTCCCCTCTAGTCCCAATTCTGACAGTAATTACCTATAAGACTTTGAGCACGTTATTTAACTTATCTAAGCCTCAGTTCTCACATCTGTAAAATGGGAGTGAGTTCTGGATGTGGACTCAAGATTATAAGGAAGAAATGAGAACAAGTGTGTATTTTCAAGGATTTATCAAAGCACTGGACACAGAAGGGATTGCAAGGTGGATGACTGGACTTCATGCCCCCCTCCCCCACCAACCCACAGGTTCCTGAGGGAAATGTAAGTGTGGGGCAAGGTCTGGCAGTAGAATACCCTTCATTACTACGAGGCTGAGAACTCTAATGCACACCGCGCACGTGCACAACTCATTTGTCCGGACAGCCTGCTTGTGGGTTCGAAGCCCAGTAAGTGGCCTCCATCGCCCTTCACTGTCAGCCCACGTGAGAATCCCAGATCCTACAGCTCAGGTAGGAGGGACAGACCACGGCAGAAAGCACACAGGCAAATAAGGGTCTGCAAGCACAGCAGCCAGGGCAAGAGGACCGCTGCGGGCCTGCCCCCGGGCGAGCTGGTCTGCGCTTCACAGGCTGGGCAGCCAGTCTCGCCTTTACACAGCACAGAGCAGGATGCTGGAGGAGCACAGAGAGCAAGAGAGAGACGATGCCTTCAGTGTTCCCTGAGCAAGAGAACTTCAGAAAGATCCTAAGAAAGCAGGCCCATATGTAAGCTCTGAACTCCGGTTCAAACAGTGGATCTCCCCCCCCCCCCCCCCCCCCCCCCCCCCCCACTGGTGCAACAGAACGTGTTCAGACACGAGTGATGGGTAGCAAGGCTCTTCCTACAGGAGGCGCAGAGAAGGAGGCGGCAGTGAGGGCTGCGGAGGATCCCCCAGTTGCTTCAAAATGCCCAGTTGAGCCCTGGCCCCTGTGGCTCAGTTGGTTGAGCATCATCCCATGCCCTGAAAGGTTGCCGGTTCAATTCCCATCAAGGCACATGCCAGGGTTTTGGGTTCGATCCCCAGTAGGAGGCATGCAGGAGGCAGCCGATTGATGTTTCTCTCTCTCTCTCTCTCTCTCTCTCTCTCTCTCTCTCTCTCTCTCTCTTCAATACAAATATATGTTTAAAAAACAACAACTCCCAGCTGAGGCATGTCAGCCATTTCCTGCTGGGACCTGGACTGGTCTAAAGACTTACAAAAAGAAATAAAGAAAAGTCACCTCTTGGGTACAGCAACGGAGTGAGGAGCTACACAGTCCTGCTCCTGAGGCCCCGGATTCTGACCGTACTTCCTGTTCAGGCTCCATGATGCTGACTCTACTAAGAATCCCCTCCTCCCCGGAGGTGAGGCCTTGTCTTTCAACTTTCCAGGGCTTCTTGTTCTCATACCGCTGTCCATGGCCAGCAGGCTGCAGGGGGGCGGGCCCACAGGGCTAGCACTGCATGTGGCCCGGCCCCCCTGGCGGCAGCCACCGGTAACTGAGCGCTTGGGATTCCTTTGCGTCCCGATTTCATTAATATTTTTAAACTCGCTGTTACTTAATTTTCCTGTTCTTGCACCTGTTCACATATTTTATCCGGCAGGCAACCTGCCACATGTTGACCTATAAAATGAAAACCTGAAAACTACAAAATAAACCAAGAGTCTGAATAAAACCAAAAATAATTTCAATCCCTCTTCAGAGAAGGTAAGCCTCATGCACGGAAGCCTAGCCTCATTCATTGCCAAGATCCGTACCCCTTCTCCTCGGGGGGTGGGGCCTGGGTGCTACCTGACTCCGCCCTGCAGCACCAGCCTCTCCCGGTCTCTGGAGCTAGTCCTGTCAGGAGGCAGGCCCGAGAATTTCATCCTGACCATGTCGGTATTGTCCCTTCTGACTGTCAGGGCCCCAAGGGCAGGGACTGTGCCTCGGCACTTCCCCTGGCTCCGGCCCCACACACAGCAGGTTCTCAGGGAATGCTTGCTCAATGCAGGAGGGGCTGTGGCTCCCTGGGCCTGAGCCCTGTCCGGGCAGCCCTCCCAGCAGCCCCACTGGGGCAGACACTGGGAACTGGCCTGTTCCGGCCCCTCTATGGTGCTCACAACAGAGGCCGCCAAACTAGAAACAGTTTCCAAAGCTCTTTGTATCTAGGTCCTAAATGTGATTTGGTTTCTCTAATCAGATGCACTGGTCTGAGGCTTCATTCAGAATGGAGTCGCCTGGGGAGAGGGACAGCGCCTGAGGCAGCACGTTTCTGGGTGCGGAGCTGAATCACCGCTGTGGCCGCGGCCTCCTGCTTCCCCGGCCTCCTGCTTCCCCGGCCTCCTGCTTCCCCGGCCTCCTGCTTCCCCGGCCTCCGCTTCCCCGGCCTCCTGCTTCCCCGGCCTCCTGCTTCCCCGGCCTCCACTTCCCCAGCTTCCTGATTTGGGCAAAGCCAGCAACCCCGTGGTGTGGCTGTAGGGAGTCACTCCTGGAAGGGAAACTCCATTTACTTTCTGTTCCTTCAGCCCCCCGCCTCCCCAACCACCACCAAGAATTCTGTGAGCCATCATGTTGTCCATAAACCCCTTTCTGCGTCACCAGGTAGAACAGATTCTGTTCCCTCCAACTACAACCCTCACAGCCTGTCAGACTGCTCCTGGCCTTCCACCTGCCGAAGTTAATCCCCCAACTCAAAGCCCCACACCCTTCGTCGCGGCTGTTTACCTTCACCCCACCCTGTTAGAGAGGTAGCACTTGCTCTGCTCAGGGGCCCTGGGCCACATGCCGGAATTATCGACATGAACGGGACCTAGTCCCTTACGGCGTAATCGAAGAATTTATCAATCAGAATAGGGAACCCGAGAAGGTTTTTAAATGTTCCAGGCAGGTCATCTCCGTTCCACGCATGTTCCCTGAGCACTGCTCTGAGCATCTTCTGAAAGTGAAACAGGGGCGAGCAAACGTTTCACGAGATGAGGCTTTTTAAATCTAACCCGGAGCAAACAGCATCGGTCACCACAGCCAGGCGGACTTCCTTAAGGACAAGCACACGCATGGCCCACTGACGCCACCCTGTTTCTTCGTAGCAAAGGCTCCGCTCATTGCTTACCTCAGGGCAATGGACACTCAGAATCTTACCCGCACGCGACTGCTGGGGGCAAGAATGCTGCTTATCTTGGAGATTCCAAAGACTTTGTGCCATTCCAACCTTATCTCCGATTAATCTCTCCATTCATCCTAAGGCTTGGGCACAGCTAACTTCCACCACTATCGCCAAAACATGACCTGCCCTGTCTCCCTCTAACCCACCAGACTGCTCCCTTGACTTGTCAAAATCCACGGCTCAGCTGAATGCCACCTGAGCCACAAAGCTTTCAAGCGTTCCCTGGACACAGGGTCAGCTTGTTCCACATCTGTACCATGGACCCTTGACATTTACAGATTTTAACCTTCTCCACTTTGCACATGGTCAAACCACCCTAAAGGTCCAAGACACAGACTAATTTGGAAATTGGTTGAGGAGGGAGTTCAGTCACACAGCTGCTAGGAGGCTGGTGTATAGGAAAGTCTCACTGAGCCACGAGGGTGGTGACAAAGTTGGGTATAAACAAGGCCCCGGAGGTTAGAGAGGACAGAGAATGGTGGTGCTTCCTATTTCCACCCTCACCGTCACCCCGCTCTGTTAGAGAGGAAGGGCTGGTAAGGGATGGGAATCTAGTCACTGAATCCCATCCAAAGGTCTGGGGGCATCAGACGATGCAGGCCAGGCGCTCTAACAAGGGAAAGGGGGAAGGCTGTGTGGGCCAATCAGAAAGCAGGGCTCAGACACCAGCCATCAGGTAGGAGCTTGAGGTCTCAGGGCCCGAGAGCTGACCAGGCACCCAGAAGCCAAACATGGTATTTCCATTCTCCTTTATGATACCTGTTGCTCAAGCCCAGTGGGGTCACAATATTGCTGTCACATTTTTTCCCCAAATCCTGTGGGAGAACATAGAGCATCCATCAAATGCAGAGGTCCCAGAGGCCTTGGTATGCAGTTTCTGAAATGTGAACTTCCGCTGGCCTTGAGGAGAGCCTCCATCACAGCACCGTCGCCTGGGGGAGGTGGGGATCCCGCTTCTCCTCCACTAGACCGGCCAGGGCTTTGTCCAGGTGGTCCTTGCGGTTACCGTGGGGACCACAGACCAAAGTGGAGCAATCATGGCATTTGTCCACTTGACTGAGCTAACTGGTCCAGGAGTGAAATGGAATTCAAGCTGGCCTGTGACTTTTCCCTTTGCATGTTTGAACTGGGAACAGAGGACACTCAGTCAGTTTCTCTCTGATGGTGACGTTAGATATAAAACTTCTGAGATGTCAGAGGCTGTTTCCTATCCTATGCAGTCAAATAGAAATAATAATAGTAACAGCTAACACTATTTAAGCACCTTCTATGTGCTTAAACCAGGGATTATGCCAAGTCCTTTATGTGCAGTAACTCACTGAGTCCTCATAGCAACCCCAGGAGGTAAATAATAATGATGATTCTTATTTACAAATGAGAAACTGAGGCAAAGCCAGGTTAAGTAACTAGCTCACTATCACTCGACTAGTAACAAAGCCTACGGTCTCTGGCTCCAGAGCCCGTCGTCTTAGTCACTAACCTGCCCTGTAGAGCTGGCAGGCAGAAGGGAATAACAGTGAGATGGCAGGAGCCTGGTCACGTCCCAGCCCTTGTTCCAGCTCTCCCAGGCTGCTGGGCCTGTTCTGCCCCAGGTCTGTAGAGGAGGACGTCTGTGCCCCCAACACAGGGCTGGTTCTCAAGGTGAGTTTCTGTCACTAGCAACCAGAGAACTCCTGACAAACATAATGTCTCCCCACAGGTAGCATGGTGCCCACCAACAACCTTCTTACCCTGCATCTCACTCATCCCATCTCCACTGGACACCAAAGGGAGAGTCCAACTCCACATGAAATCATCTCCCTAAAACACTCCAATATCCTTCTAGTGCCATGGGGGGAAAAGTAGAGACCTCTCTGTGTAACCTACAAAGTGCTTCATTTCTCACCATTCCCCTGTCCCTGCCCCCTTCCCATAGCGGTCCACAACTAAATTCCTGGGGCCTCATGTGCTCTTCTCCCCCAACTCTACCATCGTTTTATCTAAGTTCACCCCAACTGATCACCAGTAGTGTCTGCTTTGGGTCCTGCTACCCTCCCTTCCTCCGACTGAAGGCCAAAGACAGAAGCTCAAGACCTTAGCCCTCCCAGGTAAGCACTGCTCACCTGGCTGACCCCCAAACACTGTACCCCCGTCATTTCTTTCCACTGTGCTTCAACACTGGCAGTCTGCTACCTAACTGAAATGACGTATGAGAAAGTCCCCCACACAGAGCCTAGAACATAGCAGTTGCTCAGTGTATGATATTGCCCTTCCTGCCTCTCTTCTCCTCCTGGGAACCCTATTATTGAAGTGCTGTTATCCTCCATCTGTCCCCATGACAGCATCTCAGAACGGACTCCCCACTTCATAGGCCCTATCTGAGAACTGTCCGACCTCCTATCCAGGTCCTGGGATGGGACAAGAATGGTTCAAGTTCTAATGCCTTAGGTCAAGGTGGGTGCTACTTTGGGGTCTAGGTCTCCGAGGGCCCAGCAGTAGAGAGGGAAGCGTTTCAGAGGCTGGCACCCAGCAGACCCGACAGGGCTCGCCCACACAGCACCTTTCCCTGACCTGAGAGTCGCTATAAAAAGAACAAGCTCAGAGCAAGCTGTTCTGGAAACACCGCGCCATCTTCACAGCAATTCTATTTGTGTCAGCAGAAGAAAGAGGGTTGGAGCGTCCCATTCTGGTATAATTGGAACAATTACCCCGTAAATGTGATAATTACAGTTTGATCATTTTGTAGGCAAAGGGAAGAGTGGTTCCAAGATTTTCTCCTTGTTGGAACTTTCTGTGAGGAAACGGCTTATGTTCCGGAGCCACGGGCTTCATATGTCAGATCCAGATGTGAATGCCTTCCAGTGCCTACCTTACCAAAAGAACATAAATTCTGAAATTTCTCTTCTGTGCTGTGCTGCTAAATTTAGGATGAGACAAGGCAAATTTTTGGGATAATTTAAGCCAGAAGAACTAGACTCGTTACATGTGAGCATCAACTTAAAGAGTTGATATCTAGCCCTAACCGGTTTGGCTCAGTGGATAGAGTGTCAGCCTACGGACTCAAGGGTCCCAGGTTCAATTCCAGTCAAGGGCATGGACCTTGGTTGCGGGCACATCCCCAGAAGGGGGTATGCAGGAGGCAGCTGATTGATCTTTCTCTCTCATCGATGTTTCTAACTCTCTCTCCCTCTCCCTTCCTCTCTGTAAAAAATCAATAAAATAAATATTTTTAAAAAGAGTTGATATCTAGCCTACCCATGTTCTTGTAAATGTGTAGAGGACACCCTTCGTCACCTCTAGGTCTTCCTGGAAACGCGCACTGGAAATGGCATATGTGCTTCCCCTGCCCTCGCCTGCATCCACAGCAGACAGTGCCAAGCAACAGTGATATTCTTTCCGGTGGCACCAGACAGCCTCACACAATCCAATGCTTTGTTCTGAGCAGTCAATCGAAGGGAGTTGTCCTAAAGATGAAACCTACTTACCACCTCTGTACTAGATGTTTGGTTTTCTTGAATACATGAAAAAAAACACAGCCTCTTGAGGGATGAGAGGTCATATGTCTGAGAAGTTGCAATTTCCCAATTTGTGCCCTGTGCCCTAGGAGAATAAATGGTGGAAGGGAGAGTGGTAGAGGTGACTCCTCTGTACAGTGAGCAGTATGTGCAATTCTGAACTCCACCACTTACCTGCTCTGTGATCTGGGACAGGTAACTCTGGCCTTCTGAACCTCAGTTTCCCCATCTGTAAAATAAGAGCAATAGTACCCAACTCATGGAGTTGCTAAGGAGTTCACAAGAGCTAATGCATATGAATGAGCTCATATAAGGAAGTAAAGCAACACCCAAATATAAGTTCTTTGGGGAAGAACTGTGGTTGGGGAGGGGAGGACACGGGTCATGGTACAGCTCTGGTGAGATTTCCCAGCTCTTCTAGCTCCCACTGCAGAAATTGGGCCCCAAAGATGAGGAGACCCTGAAATCTTATTTCCCAGCAGGTCCCTGTGAGATCCAAGTAGCTAAACCCCACAGTGAGGAAGGCTTCTCTGATCCCACACCTCGATGCGAGCTGTGGACAGTGTGGACTCCTTGTGGACTCTGCCAGGCGAGGGATCATCCCTGGCCGGGAAAGAGGGCTCTCCCAGCTCAGCATCTAGGACAGGGGACCTAGGAGAAAACCAGGCTGTGACTCCTGAAAGTCCACACCGAATAAGTGAGCAAAGAGCAGGCAAAGACCTTTTCTTTTCAATGCCACTCCCCAGCCTAACGCCCATCGGTGACTCCACTTTACCCGCTGATGAAGTCAAAGCGACCTTGAGGGCCAGCCCCACCTTTAGCATCTGACTCCCTCTACCCATGACCCATTGCTCCAACCACTCTCTCAGTTCCTGGACAAGACAGGCTCTCTCACACATACTTCCTGGCTTTTGCAAGTATTGTTGCCTTTTGCACACAACATACCCACACACTGACCACCAAACCCACTCAACTAAAATACTTTTTTTTGTCATCTTCCCAGGGCTCCCTGCTTTGGGTAATATCATCCTCTCTTAGGCATTCCCCTGCGCGGTCTATACTTCCCTTCCTCATAGTATTGATTACAGTTAGACTGACAGTAACCTGAAGGCAGGACTGTGTCTTCTGTCTTTAGCCTCATGGCTTAGCACGTTGCCTGGCACCATGAAGTCTTCGGGAAGAATTAGTTGAAGGAATAAATAAGTCATCAACAAGAGTCACTGTCAGATATGATGTCACAATGCAAAGTATACAATGCTTTAACAGTCCTTCTTTTTTCTTTTAATCATTCTTCCCTTTCATTCATTATAAACAGCAAACGCGTAATTGGGTGTCATTGCCAGGCCCCTAGTATAATTCAGGAAAAGCCTTTTCCCCAGATTTGTGGAGATAGGGGTAGGGGGTCACTTTCAAGCCATGATAAATATATATATATATTAAAGGCTAATATGCAAATTGTCCACTCAGGAGTTCAACTGGGAGTGCAATCGCTCGCTATGATGTGCGCTGACCACCAGGGGGTGGCGCAGAACATGGCGGGCGATCAGTGGAGGCAGCGGGCGCTGAGGGAGCGAGGGAAGGAGGAAGTGGGAGGTGGGGAGGCCAGGCCTAGGGACCCGACCCTCCACGAATTTCGTGCACCAGGCCTCTAGTATTAACATAAAGTAACACAAAGCTTTTATAACAAAGGGCTCCTCTGACTCATAAACTGTAAAATGAGTTGCAGAAATAAGAGCAAAATTGTCCTGTTCTGTCCTCATACTCCCTCTAGTGTCAAGAACTGCAAGTAAGCTAAGAAAGGAAATGGAGACCATGGGTCCTGTGCAGTCTCTGTCTCATTCACCTGCTTCCCAGAATACACTGGGATTCCTTCCCGCCTGCTCCCGGAGAAAAGGCCTGACTCGTGTGAGTGGTCCAGGCTGCACCTTCTCTCCTTGAAGTCACCAAAGCTACAGTCACTGTGCTGGAAGGCCGCTGGCCATGTCATGCATCTGTGTCCAACCTGAGTCCCCAAACCTCTGGGCCTCAGGGGAAAGAGCACTGGGGTCCTGGAGAGGGTTCTGGAATTTCAAAATGTCTAAAGAAACTGTACCATCACTGGAGATAAAACTGGAAACCACCCAAAAAATGGGCAAGTGCCTTTGCTTTCAGCTGAAATGTATCAGCTTGGTGTCGGATCGGCATTGCTTACAGCACTCACAGTCTTGAACTCATTGAATATAGTAAAATAAATAATGGCTTCCTACATGTGGTTGATAATGAGTGTTTAGATTTGAGGCACATAAGGGTAAAAATTAATAATAATAAAAGTGCTCCTTCACAATGAAAAATCCAGGACCCACTTCTCTGCCCCCCTACTGGCCTCTGAGGTGCGGACACACTGGGCTGCTTTCAGACGGGGAGCATTTCTCGGAGCCAGGCCACCTCATTGGGCATTTGGAGGAGAAATGCTTTATTAGCCTGGACCAGTGAAGGCCAAACAGTTATTTTCTGGAAAGGCACTCCTTTTAAAAAACTGGCTTTTATCACTCGGCTCAAAAACTTTTGAAGTCTTCTGAGTCTACTGTACGACACCCAAGTTTGTTGGTCTTTTCTACTCTTCTTTTTCTCAGATTCCTGTCCTCCAATTCCACCCAGTCTCCCAAATAACTCCTTGTGTCCCAGACTGTCAGGTCTCCTCATTCAACTGTGACGATGTTTTGAACATTGACGTATTCATCCAGCACATACTTACCGCGGGCTCATATTGGCCCAGGCATTGTACCAGGTGTTGAAGAAAACAGTGACAGACATGTTCTCCACCTTCATGGAGGACACAAAAGAGGAGCGCAGAGACCTGAGAAGGCTGGCCTGCCATAGGAGTCCACAACGAAAAAATGAAATCTACATGTGGAGAGTGGGGAACCTCCTACAGAAGTGGCATATAAACTGAGATCTGAAGGACAGGAAGGAATTAACCAGGTAGAAAAGAGGAGAAAACACTCCAGGTTGAGAGAAGACAATGTGCAAAGCTGTGAAGTGGGAAAGAGCATGGAGATTATCAAACCATCCTTGCTCACTCCATCCTCTCTCCTAGACTTCTTCCCTACAATCTCCACCTAACAAAATCCCTTAAGACAGGGCTCAAACCTTATTTCTTACTGATAACCATGACTGAAAAGTATAATTCTCAACTAACCTGAAGGATTTGTTTTCTGTAATCTTTGTATGACACTAATCTATTATTGTGTGGAAGTGATATACTTGTTCTGTTCTCCCAGCTATATTACAAGTTCTTAAAGGGCAGAAATCTTTGCACACAGGAATAAATCAAATCGTTATGTTTCTGAGTTGTTTCCTTACATTCCTCAAAGTAACCTTAAACCTGGCTGGTACTCTGTGAGTAAAATTGAAAGGATGAAAAAAAAAATTTTAAGTCCAGAGTAGGGCAATGATTGTCAAGGACTGTGAAGGGTCTGAGATCTTACCCTATTTTCAGGCTAACTAGTTAGCCTATCCCAGTTGCATGGATATTGGCAAAAGACATGAGGATCCTTGGCCAGAAACAAAGGACATAATTACTCATGGCACAGCAGGCTACATGAGCATCAGCATATTTGTGCCAGTTCCCAAGTCTCATGGGGATGATGCAGATGGACCCAGTCATGTACCTGAGTATCGAGTGGCTTGCATTACAGAGAGAAACCCTGAGCTCGGAAAAGCCAAATCTTTTATACTAGATAGCAAGCATGAGGCCTACTGCTCCAGAGGGAGACTATATTTCCCAAGGCTGCTCATCATACAAACTTCCTTAAAAAGAGAGTCCGTGACAAAATGCAGAGAAGGCCTCTGTACGGGAGGTATGAGAGACCCATTGAGCAAGGTCAACAGGCATTATTAATAAAAATAGCTACTGTTTATTGGATGTTTACATGTGCCATGTACTGTGCTAAGCACTTTATATGTATTAGCTCCTTTTTTCTCTCAACACACTTATAAAAAAATATTAACAAATTTATGGGAAAATAGTTTTATAAATTGAGACTTTCAGCATACAAAAAGGAGATTTTGGAAACACCCGGAAACATAAAGAGGTCTCAGGAAGCAGCTAAATCTATTAGCTCCACTCTCACTCCATCTGCTATCCCTGCTGCTGCCTCTCTGTACTTCTCCCGCCCACTGGGCAGAATATGGCTGTCCCAGCTCTATAGTTTCAGCCAGTCTTAGTGAATGATTACTAATCCCTGAATCCAATAGCCAACTCCACGAAAGAGAACATGATTGGTCCAGCTTTGGTCACTGACTAATCAACACTTGTATGTCTGTTGGGGAGAGAGTCTTACAGTAATATAAACAATAGCCAGTATTAATAAATAAATTCATTGTGCTTTTTTATTATCGTTACTTTAAGGTAAATAAAAATACTGTGGTCCCACTTACTGGTCTGTATCTTCCAGTGGCTGTGAACTCCTCCAGCCTAGGGATCATATCATTTAACAGAATTATAATCATATTGGAAATACACAATTGACCCTTGAACAGCACTGGCTTGGACTGCACTGATCCACTTACACACCGATTTTTTCCCCCCAATAAATAGAGTCAGACCTTGTATCCATAGGTTTCACATCTTGTGGATTCGACCAAGCTTGGACAGAAAATAGTATTTTTACATTCACAACCGCGATTCCCAATTGTAGATGGAAAATACCATTTTTGGTCCCCAACTGGTTGAATCTGTGGATGGGAAGGGATCTACTGCAGGGTCAAATGTTATATATAGATTTTGGACTAGGCTGGGATCAGCACCCTGAACCCCATCCCCATTGTTCAAAGGTCAGCTCTGTGTGTGTGTGTGTGTGTGTGTGTGTGTGTGTGTGTAAATTTTTCTGTCGCTAAGAATTTTTTAAAACTACATAATGGTTGCATATTATTCCAACTTGGAACATTTCTGCATATTTAAATAGTTTCAAATTTTTTTACTATAAATAACACTGCAAGGACTATAAATTTTAAGTCTTAGCTACAAGTGTAATTATTTTTTCTTATAAGTACCGCGCGCTAACCGATTGCGCCACTGGAGCTCCTGTAATTACTTTTTCTTAGGATAGATTCTTAAAAGTGAAACTTTGTCTATTCACTTTTTAGAGTTTTCATACATATCATTAAATTGCTTTCCAAGTATGTTGTACTAATTTACACTCCTGCCAGCAGCATGAGTAGCCCTAATTGCATACTTGATAGCATTAATATTATCACTTTTTAAAATCTTTAAAGGTTTTCCTTAACTGGTGAAATTAAACTGTTCTTTCTTATTTATTTTCAATTTTTAGTAGCCATTTATATTTCCTCTCCATGTATTACCTGTTAAAGCCCTTGCTGGCAGGAATCAAGTGCTGTTCTTTTAACGTGCCTGAGTGGGTAGAATGGTGCTTTTTACGTAGCTGACGTTCCCAAAGCAGCAAGAAACTTACTGTTTGGATAATTACGAGAATAATTAAGCCATTAAAAACTAATGATTGCTGCCATCTTAGATCTACAAAAAAAAAAAAAAAGTGCATTAGCTCCGCAACTACTGTGTGTTGTTATTTTCAGCATTTTACCAAGTAGGGCAAAGTCTGAAGTAACTGAGGTCTGAGAAGGATAAGTGGTGAATATCATCAGATCTACCCTAGAAGCAGAGGAATTGTTTCCCTGAAGAGGGACTCAACCAGCTCAAGTTCCTCCTCCTGTGCACCAGAGGGCGAAGCTGCAGGATGTAAGGCAGCAAGAATGAGGAATTCTCTGGACTACATTTCCCAGAAGGGTTCTACGTGACCGCCCCCGCCCCCCGCCACCCACCCACCCAGAAGGCTTAGCGGCTAAGGACTTCAGGTCCCAGGTTGCTGTGCGGATAAATGTGACTCCATCTCCCAGAGACCCAAAGGCGCAATGGCTGCTAGTTCTCCAGGGTTATTCTGCTGTTGAACTGTACCTCATTGCCAGGAAGCGGGCGCCAGAAGGTTCAAAGACAAGATCCCGCTTCCTTGGGGCGGTAACGGCGCGTAGGGGCTGGGAAGGGGTGGTGGACGAGGCGGAGCCGCTCTGACCTATGCCAGTGAATTGTGGGTCCGTCTGTGAGGAGGCCCCGCTTTGCGGAGCCGCTGTGCGAGCTGGCGCTGGGCGGGACTGTTGCGACTGGTCGGAAACTACATTTCCCAGCATCCTCGCGGCGCCAGAACTACCGTGCCCGAAAGTCTGAGCGTGACCCATCCAGCCTTTCGCTTCCTCCCGCTGACCGGGAAACTCGGGATATGTGGGGTCGCAGTGCCTGGCGGCTCCTGCGCCCTGAGAGCCTCGGGGGCCGCCGGGTTTCAACCCCCCGCGGGCGTTTCTCGCCGGCCCTGCGGAGAGGTGAGGAAGGCCCCGTGTCCCGAGGTCGGGGTGCGTCCCAGAGAAAGGATGCTCCCGCGAGCCCGAGACGAGGGTGCGGGTGCCACGCCCTCCTGCCCGGCGCTCTCCTGGTGCTGGAGACCCCGCTGCCCGGCCTCGTCCCGGGTGGGCCAGGACTGAGGGGAGGACTGCCCGCCCCTCCTGAGAGCGAGCCTCTGAAGGCCTGGGGTTCGCGCCCGGCGGCACCGCGAGAGCCCCGCCGGGCTTCTTTCTGAGCTCCCGTTCCCTTTTTACTGTCCAATGAGCCGGTGATTCCGCCCTCTCGGAGGTCTGTCTGGTGCCAGCGTAAGGTAATCGGTATCGGGAGAGACGTGATCTCTCTCGGCCTGTTCCAATGTAGACTGTTATGTAGGTGCTGGCCTCGAGCCCAGGTTATGGGGAGGCCAGCATGTGTCAGGCCGGCTTTATTCTCGCTGAGATTGTCAGTGCTCCGCGATCATCAGTCGTAGCCGTTCAAAAACAAAACTGTGGATTCTGGAACTTACAGGTTGAACTGTTGGCACCCCTGTTAGCAGTGTGTCCTGCAGGACAGCTGACTTTATTCTGAGAGAGGTTTTCAGAACCACCACCCCACCATCACCACCACGCCCACCCCACTACCCCACCACCACCAATTTTTAAACCCCTTAGGTTGTCCACAGAGTGGGCGATTGGCCGATTGGCACTAATATTAGCCTTCTGTGTTCACCTGGAACCTTCGGTGCCGGGTGAAATGTGCCAACCAGTACCCGCTGTGTTTTGTGCTGTTTGGCGCATTGCTCCATTTCACTCACAGTAAGACCGCAGTTGTTGATTCCCCCTTAAGCCGGCTGTTCGGCTGCCAGGGTCCTTCACAACCTCTTTGGTTCTATATTTAGGTGTTTAACTTGCATGCACATTAGATGGCCTTTACAAAAAGGAGGTAACATTTTTTGAACCCTGGGAAATCACCCCAATCTCAGTCCTATCTCTGTAAACTTTTAGAGGTGAACTTTGTTTACATATTCAAATGAAAACAATATTAAACACTTTTAGAGAACTTTGAAGTGCATATAATACTGATAATACATCACCATGAGTAAACGATAATGCTTCAACATATTTGTTGAGTTATGGCTCTTGAATCTGTTGGAGAAACCTTAAGTGGCCCCTTACTCTTTTCATCATTTGAATTGAGTTTATATTTAGATTTTTTTTAATCTATTTCCTCCCTACTAACCTATAAAGTCAATGAAAACATGTTATGTCTGATTTTGCTCATCATCCCCATGCCTTAAAGATTGGGACTTTATTGAAACAGGACATATATTTTTAAAATGTGAAACTTCCTAGAGCTTTGGTGTTAACAGCAAATACTCCAGCTTTTAAAGTCAAATTCATTGATTCAACAATAAAATATTTTAGCCCAACTATTTCCAACCACTGTTCTAGGTATTAAAAAAAAAAATAATAGTAATGAAAAACAGAGTCAGGGCCTCGTGGAGCTTAATATTGTGATTCAGAAAAACAAACCATGCATAATTTCAGATTAGAACTGAGAACTATGTGGGAAATAAACTGAATATGTAAGAGTGTGGGAGTACAGAAAGCTACTTTGGATGGGGATAAAGGTATTAAAAATTCTCATAGCTCTATGAAAAACTTTTGAGCACTGAGGCGACTTGGGCAATTTATGTTCTCCAGTAGAGATGTGGCAGTGATAATCAAAGCTTTTGATGTATATTATTTTAGAATGACTTAACAAACAAACATTTCTAAATACTAAAAGAAGGAAACATTTATTGAATGTTTGTTGTGCCAAATAATGATAGACACTTTTGGATAAAAGAGTCAGGGGCTCAGAGGAGTCAGTTATCTTCCCTGAAATTTCAGAATTCCTAAGTAGAAGAACTGGAACTGTATTATAAATAAATGGGGAAAATGCTTTAGAAGCTAAAGTATGCTGCTTCTATTAGTTATAACAAGAAATAAAAATATTGTCTTCTCTTCTCAGACTTCTTCACCACCACAACCAAAGAAGGACATGATATAAGGCGAGTGGACATAACTCCTTTAGAACAAAGGAAATTAACTTTTGATACCCATGCATTGGTTCAGGACTTGGAAACTCATGGTGAGAAACATGGGTATCTCTCGACAGAAGTAAATTAACACCACTCATGATATATTACCTAGTCAAGACAATATCACTATTAGGAACAATTAAGAGTCACTATTTAAATGTAAGTGCCATCCAGACAATTGAATATTTTATAGTCATAAAAAATGGTATTGCTTGATTATGTTCAAGTATTTAAGTGAAAAAAGCATTATGTAAAATTACATGTATAGAGTGGTTCCAATTATGTAAAAAAGAAAAAAAAAGAGTTTCTAGGCTAATACTGAAGTCCAAGTGGAAGTTCAAGGACAATGTTTAAGAACAGCAAAAAGAAAATAAATAACAAGCACAAAAACTGACCAGATATCAAAACAGTTATTTAAACTATATAATATCACATAGAAAAATAGATTATAGAATGGGAATCAGACACACACACACACACATATGGGCTTAGCAAGCAATAAAGAAAGTATCACAAATAGGGAAAGGAAGGACTATTTAATGAGTTATGGTAACTGACTAGCCATTGGGAAAAATATATATGATCTCCTTACTGAAAAATAAATTTTAGATTGACTAAAAGCTAAATATAAAAAATGAAAGAAAAACTGTAATAGAGTACTAGAATATAGAATATGTTTAGATTTTTAGGGAGCAAAACAGAATTCTAAAACAATGAAAGTAAATACTGACAGATGTGACTACAGAAATATTTTTTTACAGAAACATGACAATGAGCCTATGTTTTAATAAAGAGTCCATATGAATTAATGCGAAAAAGCTCAGCAATTTTACAGAAAAATGGGCAAAAGCTATAAACAGTTCACAGAAAAATAAATATCAGTAGTCAATAAGTATATGTAAAGATGTTTGACCAAGGAAATGCAGATTTTAAGTACAGATTAAAATAACTGCAATACCATTTTTTATGGCAATTGTACACTTAAAAGTAAAAAAGACTTAAGAGACCCCTGAAGGAGAACTGACCTGCTTGTTACTGTTGTATGCCACTGTTTTGGGGTGGTTTGCTGTGCAGTAAAATATAACTGGAACAGAGATCTCTCACCCTTTATACATTTTCAACTTTCCATCATGTAAATGTATTTCTTATTTGAAAAGTAAATAAAACTAAAATTATCTCAAAATGTACAATTAAAAATTAATAAATAAGACTAGTAATATCAGTGTTGATATAGATTGGGGTAATGGACAGTGGGCATTAAAATTGTAGACTGCTTTTAGAGAGTAATTTAGCATAATCTGCCAAATTTTTATTGTAACCATTTTATAAAAACAGATAACAATTTATAGGGAAAGTTATTCCAGCTGTCTATTCTGATAAGAATGTGCACTTTTAAAAATATAAATACCTATTTGCTGCCTACAGGATTTGACAAAGCACAAGCAGAAACAATTGTATCAGCATTAACCACTTTATCAAATGTCAGCTTGGATACTATCTATAAGGAGATGGTCACTCAAGCTCAACAGGTAACATTTTCTTTTTTTTTACTTCTAGGTTTCATTAGACCATCTGTTTTATAACTGCATCTCTGTCTGCCCAGTGACCTCCCACACACACCTGCATCTTCCTTGTTCTCTCTAAAGGGATTAAAAAAACAAAAAACCTTTAGTAAAGTCAGTATCTAGAGAGATTAAGGAATGAGAATAGTCATAACCATTACGGTAACACAGAGAATGAAATTTTTTCAAATCTTACATTGTGAGATAATTACATTATTAGAGTCATGAGATGGTGGTAGATCATTAGTGAAACAACTTTTTCCCTTTTGAAAGCCCACCACAGTAGAAAAGTTAATCTATATAATAAAAATATTTTACTGCAGTCATGTGTAAATTCTGCTTAATTTTCACAAACTTAGAAGGCCAGAAGGTACTTATATGGCTGGGAAGGACTTCATAAATCACCTGGCTAAGATGCTTTAATTTGACTGGATACACAAATCCTTTGTAAGTCAAAATAATGCCATTTACTAAGAACTTAAGATGTTAGAGGCACAATGCTGGGGACTTCTCATGTATTACTAGTATTTAACCACTCTAACAACCTTGAAATGGAGGTAGAATTTTTCTCTTTTTGCCACTGAAGAGATGATGAGAGAGGTTGAGTAATTTGCAAAAGTTGTCATTGTGGTGCTATAGACAAAAGCTACAAGTTTATATAAAGAATAGAATAAGCTCAGTGAACCTAACTGAAATAATTCATAGTTTGTCATCATGAATCAATTCACTATGTTTAAGAATCTTCTTATGTTTATATTTTTTAAATTTAAATTTTTCAAATTTCAACTTCCTTAAATATTTCACAGCAGCGGGTTTCTTTCTTGTGTAAAATTAGCAGCTCTTACATAAAATTTCATTACATTAAAGGTCATGAAGGATTAAAAGCTTTTTAAAGATACTTACAGTAATTTCCAATTAGACTTTTAGAATTAAAAGTATTCAGCTCCTGAATTTAACTTACCTAAAAATTTGTATGTGCATTATTTTAGCTTAATTTATTCAGAATCATAATAGACTACTAAATCTACTGAGAAAAAACCAATCGTTTCATTCTCCCAACTCTCCGAGCTATCCTGAAAGAACGAATGGAGTTACTGACATCCTAATATATAAAAAGCCAGGGGGCATCATGACCGAAACAACCAGACAGATGACCAAACAACAGGCAGGGGAGGTGGCTTGGGGGCAGTTAGGGGTGATCAGGCAGGCAAGCAGAGGTGGTTAGGGGTGATCAGGCTGGCAGGGAGGGGCAGTTAGGAGCGATCAGGCAGGCAGGTGAGCAGATAGGAGCCAGCGGTCCCAGATTGTGAGAGGGATGTCCGACTACCGGCAGTCAGACATCCCCCAAGGGGTCCTGGATTGGAGAGGATGCAGGATGGGCTGAGGGGACCCCCCCCATGCACAAATTTCGTGCACCAGGCCTCTAGTCTATAATAATAAAAGCATAATATGCAAATTGACCGGATGACCAAACAGCAGAACGAAGGTCTGGATGACCACGCTATGACACACACTGGCGCCAAGCCAGCTGCGATGCGATTGGTTGGGGGACCCTGCCATCACCCCATGATCGCCCCACAGAGGGAGGCCCAGACCAGCCAAGCAATTGCACCCTGCGCCTGTTGCCTGCAGAGGGAGGCGACCGGTGGTGGGAGAAGAGGGGGCACCGCCGCACAGATGGCAAGCAGTGGCAGTGGCGGGGCCAGCTGCCCACAGCCAGGGCAAGGAAAGCCTGGATAGGCCCTGATCACTGGCCAGGCCTAGGGACCCTACCCGACGGGTCCTGGATTGCAAGCCGGATTGCGAGAGGGCGCAGGCTGGGCTGAGGGACACACACACACACCCATGCACAAATTTCGTGCACCAGGCCTCTAGTTTTTAATAAAGTAATATACTCTTATATCAGATTTTTAAGTTTACCTGAGTTAAAACTGGTTTGAGAAATGTTTATGTTGCCAGGACTTTTTTTCAGGCTCCTAGGGGCAGCAGCCTGGAGAAAAGAAAAAAAAAAACCTGGGGAGGGGGAAGAGGAGAGTGAGGTGGAGGGAAAGCTGGTGGGGGCAGGGTCTGGCTGGGCAGGGGTGCCTCTGCTAGGACCATTTAATCTTATATTCAAAATGTAGGATCGGATGTAGGAATATTACTGCTACACTTTTGATTTTTTTTATTACTGGTGTGTGACATTGAAATCCCATTCCATCCTTGAGCCTAATCCCCTTGCTGACCCCATCTCTAGGATAGAGTAACGCACAAAGATGTCATGAAAGATGGGGTCATGAGACAAACAAGCTTCATACTTGATCACTTCAGGAAGGGCCATACTAAGTCGACTCTGCTCAATCTGGGAATACAGTTATATTCTGAGTTCATTTATAATCTGAATTATATTCATATTCTCTGGTGGCTCCTTAATAATTACAATGATTATACTTAATAGATTCGACTACTTGATACTGGATTATACTTTTCCATTTCAAGTTTTTGAAGATGGACACCTGTGCTGTTTTATAGACCTGTTGAGTCACAAACTGTATTTAAAGGAGGAAATGGAGATAAATAGAGGCTATTAAGGTCATAGTACAATTCCTTATCTCAGGTTCAGACTCCACAAAAAACTTATGATTACATTTTCAGCTATTCTCTACATAGTCTCAGTAATAACATTTTATTAAAGATTCAGATAAAGATAACATTATGTTTAATGCTTTAGAACTCCTTCATAATGACATTTTGAGTAGGACTAACACAGCCCATAGAGCCGCTTCTGTATGACTTCTGAACTAATTCTCATGACTGTATCAAGTAGAACTGCAAAAAGGAAATGAACCCCCTACACCCAATAATAAGGATGAAGGTTAGGGAAGGCATAAGACTCAGGGATGTTTATTGTGCACAGCAAAAAAAATAATAATTTTATGACAGGATTAATATTTAAGGCAAAACGTCTCCACATCAAAACATTGGTGTTACACTGGCCTGCTTCAGCCATTACATCCTTGTCTCTGGTAATATTAATAATAGACAACATTCATTGAGTGCTAACCGTGTGCCAAGTATTACATTAAGCATTTGATGTGCACTATCATTTAATTCTCCAAATAACTCAATAAGGTGTAGGTAGTTATTATTTACATTTTACTCATGAGGTCAAAGAAATTAAATAACTTTGCCAAAGTCTCACAGTAAATGGCGGCATTTGGATTCAAAGCCAGGCAGCTTGACTCCAAAACTCACATTTTTAACATCTACTCCACATGACTGTGCCATCTGGGAGTTGTTATTGGAGAGCGTTGTGTATTCCAGACCTTTTGAAAACTGAGTCATTTCTTGGTCACGCATCTGGAACTGTGATAGCCTGTTTTCTAAAAGTCCAGTCAGTTTTAAAATAGTCTTTCTTGCCCATATTGGTCAGTGGAGGACTGTAAACTCAACAATGAACTGGCCACAAACTGACCAGAAAAATGGGAGTTCCACTAGTAATCCTGGTCTTACTTAGGCTTTTTTGGTTTTGTTTATATACCCTGGTATAGAGGGTCCTTTTCCTGGCTACATCCTCATCTGCTTTTTCTTTTGGTAAAGCAGGAGAAATGAGTCAACAAGCTACCAAGTTTAATAAGTTTAGTGTTAAACCCTAGCCAGTTTGGTTTAGCGGTTAGAGCGTTGTCGGCCAAGAACTAAAGGGTCAAGGGCACGTACCTGGGTTGCAGGCTCATCCCAGCCCCATTTGGGGGCACATGTAGGAAGCAACCAATTGATGTGAGAGACACATCGATGTTTCTGTCTCTGTCTCTCCCCCTTCCTTCCACTCTCTCTAAAAATCAATGAAAAAAATATCTTCAGGTGAGGATTAACAACAAAAAAAAGTTTGCGTTAAAGTTATTTCTACAGAAATGTCCCTCCTTAGCAAAGCAAAAGCATATAAATCTATCAGATAGGGATCACCTTTTCTTTCACATATTCTTTGTAGTGCCGAGTATAGGAAAGTTACCCAGGAATTTATTTTATTTTACTACTTAACTTCTGAGTCTTTATCCAGTACCCTGGAATTTTCTGATGGTAGAAAATCCCTCAAAATTAAAGCAGTAAAAATATTAACAAAACCCTTTCCATGTAGCCATTTTAAAAACAGTATTTGTTGAGGAACTCATAGATGTTAAATAAATATTTTATTGGGATTCTTTCATAGATGTTTCCAGACATTTACTTTGCTTCCGGAAATGCTTTTTTTATTGTTTTTGTTAATTCCCACCCGAGGATATTTTTTCCATTGATTTTTAGAGAGTGGAAGGGTAGGAGAAAGACAAAGAGAGAGAGAAACATCAATATGAGAAAGACTCATCAATTGGTTGCCTCCCACACATGCCCCAGGTTAGGGATTGAGCCTGCAACTTAGGTACATGCCCTCAACCCTTCAGTCCGCAAGCCGACGTTGTAAGCACTGAGCAAAACTGGCTGGGGCTGGGAAGTACTTTTTCTTCCTTGAATCTCCTTTTGCTTTTCATTTTGATAATTCAGATATGTAGGTTTTATATGTTGTTTCGTTTTACTTAGCCAAGCGACATTGTATCTTTAGCATTTGAAACTCTGAAGTTTCATGAAAACGACTCCATGTAAGAGGATGGCTTTCCATAGATCACTAGGTTATTTTATTTTATTTTCTAGGAAATAACAGTACAACAGCTAATGGCTCATTTGGACTCTATCAGGAAAGACATGGTCATCCTAGAGAAAAGTGAATTTGCAAATCTGAGAGCAGAGAATGAGGTGACACAAGTTTCAGTTTATTACTAATAAAATAACTGACTTCACAAGTGGTCTACTTGGTGAATAATAGGACCAAATAATTTTGTGGGGTTATTAATTAATTATTTATAAATTTTTAGATAAAAATAGACTATATGTTTAACCATACCTAATCTTTTGATGTATAAAGCATAGTTTCTTGCATAGTAAAGAACAAGAGATGTATCTTATATGTATAAAAGTCACTTAGATATCTGAACTCTTTATATTATATACAATTTTAGAATAACACATAGTATAATATTCTCAGAACTGAAAGTAATGTGGCATTTTCCATTTTATTTGATTCTGCACTAGTCATTTAAGAGAAAAATATGGTTTTTGTAATTCAGGGGAATTTTGTTATCCATTTAAAAATATTAATAGCTAAAAATATTAGCTACTAATATTTTTAAATGTAGACTATCAATTGTTTTAAGAAGTAGAAAACTAAAACATAAATATATTTTCTAATGTTTTCCTAAGAATTATTTTCTAAATATGAATTATTCTTTTTTTATCTTTATTTTTAATCAAAAAAATCCTTAGATCATCCAGTTTTTGCTAATCTAGGGTTTCAAATTTTATGGGGGAAAAATCATAATATGGGCTTGTAGTTTAATGCCAATTGTATGTGATCTTTCTTACATCTAGAAAATGAAGAGTGAATTAGAACAAGTTAAGCAACAATTAATAGTAAGTGATGTTTCTTCCCATTTAAAAATATTTTATTATTTTCAAAATACTCATTACAAGATCACTTTTTAACTATTTTTACTTTCTTTAAAGAATGAAACCAGTAGAATCAGAGCAGATAATAAACTGGATATCAACCTAGAAAGGAGCAGAGTAACAGATATGGTAATGTGCTTTTAAATGTATTTTCTTGGTTACTTACTGCTTCTTAATCCCTTTTAGTCTTTTTTCTTAACCTCCTGATGCATCATATTCTTTAGTTTACAGATCAAGAAAAGAAACTTATGGAAGCAACCACAGAATTTACCAAAAAGGTAAGTTAGTATATAAAAGTTTCTCTTTTGTACAGCTCTCAGGCCTTGTGTACCTGCTTTTATGTGTATCATGTTATAAGTTTGGACTTTAAACAGTAGCCCTAAAGAATCCATGATTTCCTCATAGCTTTTATGGTTAACCGACACTGGGGGTAATGCCACCAGGTGTGTGATAGTACCTGAGCTGTGACCTCTGAGTCAGCACCAAGCTTTCCTGGTAGCATACTTTTTCAAACTAAATTACTTTCATATAAAAAAGAAAGGATTCATAATTAGTATTTAAGTGTCTAGGTCAAATTATCTTAAAATTTTTAAAAATAATAGTAAACATTTAATGAGTGCTTATTATATGTTAGGTATTGTTCTACTTGCTTTACTTTTGTCTGTTATTTAATCCTTACATCAGCCTCTGTGAGGCAGGCAATCATTCCCTTTTTACCAATTTAAAAAATGAGGCACAGGGACATTAAGGTCACACAGCTACTAAGTGGTAGAGCTGGGATATGAACCTGGATTTTAAACCCCATACTCATTGTTAATGGTTACATTCTCAGTAATCCTAAATTGTAATCATTAATCTCTGTGGCTTGAGTAAAACCCAGCTTTCTGGCTTTGCCTCGTCCTTTTCTTAAAAGTTAAAAGCCATTTGGTCTACATTCTAACAGAAAAGACGGCATTCTTTCTTGCTTCTAATTTAATAGTAGGGAAGGGTTCCATTTGTCCTTCTTAGCATCCTATTCTGTCCTCTTACTTTTTGGTCAGATAAAAGAGATAAGGAAATGTAATAATTCTCTCAGAGCTAATTTCTGAGCTCTCAGTACCATCTCTCTTCCCATCTCTTAGCTCCTATACACATAGCATTCAGTGTTACCCAACAAGCATTTCTGCTATTTCCTTGAATGTTGGTGCCAGTTCACATTATAAACTTGGTCAGGTTTTTTCTTCTGCAAACATATTTAAATTTTTAACTATCTTAGCCATTCTATACATAAAGTGATAGTTCAGTGACTACAGTATTTTCTGTGTATAAGATGCTATTTTTTTTTTTCTAAAATCATTAACCTTTTGCACTCGGATGTCGAGTGTGACTCGACATGGTTAGCATTAGAATAAAGGAATCGAGAAAAAAGCAAGCGAGCCAAAACCGGTTTGGCTCAGTGGATAGAGCGTCGGTCTGCGGACTCAAGGGTCCCAGGTTCGATTCCAATCAAGGGCATGTACCTTGGTTGCGGGCACATCCCCAGTAGGGGGTGTGCAAGAGGCAGCTGATCGATGATTCTCTCTCATCGATGTTTCTAACTCTCTATCCCTCTCTCTTTCTCTCTGTAAAAAATCAATAAAATAAAAATAAATAAATAAATAAATAAATAAAAATAAATAAATAGAAAAAAGCAAGCGAGTGCAAAGGGTTAAGACTGAAAATCGAGGGACGTCTTATACACAGAAGTCAGCCACATGCAGTGCATAGCTGCCCATACTTTGTCAAACAGGCTTCCTCCAGTCACGAGCCTTATTGTTACTGACATCAGCTTATGCTGTAATTGGAGGTGGAGAGTGCACAGATGCAAGAGGGACCAGAGCATTCTGAGCCCATAAAGATGTCAAAAATAAAAAGATAAATGCCCATAAGCAATTGTCTTACTCTGCAAAATTCAAACTGAATGTAATCAGCTATGCAAAAGAGCATGGAAATAGAGCTTCAGAGAGACAATTTGGACCTCCTCCCACTGAGTGTAGAAAACAGGAAAAACAACTCCTTAAGATACCAAAAAAGAATAAGGCCTTAAGAGGAAAAACATCAAAATATTGATTTCTTAATTTTGGGTTGGAAAAGTGGGGGCGTCTTACACATGGGGCGTCTTATACACAGAAAAATACAGTAAACTTTTTTCTTCTTAGTTTATCCTCTTATATATTTAAGTCTCAAATAACTTACTATGAGGCTTTTAGTAGGAGGTATCCAGAATGTGATAATCCTAATAAATGGTCTCCAAATATCAAAGTAGAAGGAATATTTTTTCTTAATCTGTAATATTCACATAATGTTTTTTCTTAATATCACACTGCTTTTAACTGTTGCCCCAATTAAGATTTTTTGTGGCCGGTGTGGCTCACTGGTTGAGCGTCGGCCCGTGAATCAGGAGGTCATGGTTTGATTCCCAGTCAGGGCACATGCCCAGATTGTGGGCTCAATCCTCAGTGAGGGGCATGCAAGAGGCAACCGATGAATGATTCTCTCTCATCATTGATGTTTTTATCCTTCTCTCCCCTCTCACTGAAATCAATAAAAAATAATCTTTTTTATAAAAACCCTGGCCAGTTTTTCTCAGTGGGTAGAGCATCGGCCACGGACAGAAAGGTCTCGGGTTCAATTCCCACTCAAGAGCACATACCTCAGTTGCAGGTTCGATCCCCAGCCCCAATCGGTGTATATGTGGGAGGCAGCTAATCTGTGTCTCTCTCACATCACTTTTTTTCTCTCTCTCTCTTGCTCTCTCGCTCTCCCTCTCTTTCCTTCCTCCCTCTCTTGTACTCTCTCTAAAAAAATCAATGGAGAAAATATTCTTGGGTGAGGATTAAAAAAAGACTATTGTAATACACAAAATCACCCATAAATAATATTTTTAATGTAAATATTTTTCCCAATAATATATTGAGGGCAAAACTTTATTGTATTTATTCTCATTTATTACAGGATACCATCACCAAAAGTATTATTTCAGAGACCAGTAATAAAATTGACACTGAAATTGCTTCTTTAAAAACACTAATGGAATCTAACAAGCTTGAGACAATTCGTTATCTTGCAGGTAAGGCTGAGTTTGTCAGAGAAAGGAATTATTGTCATTTGATTATCAGACCTGTCAGCTCCTATCTCCCAATGTAACCATGGCCAGCAAAGAAGAAAAAATGAAGGTTTCTTTTATTGCTTGGTCCCTGCAGTGTGTGAAGAATCTAAGTCTGGAAGGCAATAAGATTAGGATATAAGTTTAACAGGCAACATTGCAACTTACTAATAGGAAAAAACTTCTCGATATCAAAGAAATATATAAACACAAGTACAGAATACTGCAAAGATGAACTAAGTATTCTACAATTAAAAAAATGTTATTTTTATTGCTGTGCTCTTTAGTATTTGAGTGGACTTACAGGAAATTATAGCTAAAATATATGTAGGCCATTAAAAATTATAGCAAGCAAAGGAGGGAAATACCTCCTACCTTGAATCCAACTGACAGAGCACAGTTCTACCCCAATATTAGATTATTTGTCCCACACTAGGCTCCTCAAGTACCATGGGACCTGAACCAATTACAGGACTCCAAGGAGGTAGGAAAAATGCCCTAGTCAAATAGTACTTTTTTGTTTCTTTTTATAAAAAGTAATATATTTTCCTTATAAGTGATTCATGTAATTCAGAAACAATATAGTAAAAGTAAAAGCCTTTTACTCCCTCATAGGTATTTACTATTAGTAGTATATATCTTTCCAGGATTTCTCTTCTTTATATAAACATTACAATTTTTAAAAATAATAACTAGATCATATTGTACAGACAACTTTTCTGCTACCAGTTTTTCATTATTAAAAACAATGCACTGAACAGCCGTATATAAGTTTGTGTTTGGGTAAACACACACACTCATTTGTGCCCTCATGTTAGTATTTCTGTATAAATTGCTTTGCACATATATACTTTTGTGTTTAAAAGATGTGCACATTTAAAAGTTTTCATATTATTGAACTGCTGTCCAAAACAAAATTGCTGATTTATACTATCAGTGGTTTTCTGGGCAGCCACTAGTGATGTTGAGGTGGCAGTAGGAGTGAAGATGGAGCCCCCGGCCTTCAGCAATGCACCCCCTTTATTTCTTCAACTTGAATGCCTCAGCTTCTATCTTTTTAAAATATTGGGCTTCTGCCAAAGATTCATTTGAAGAAAGTGTTCTAAGGGGAAAACAAGTTTTGAAAACCCCCATTCTAGCAAAGTCTCTGGAACTAGAGATCAATTCAGTGGTAATGCTCAGGGAAAATTTCCAAACAGCCAGTTTGTTTCCACTTTCAAAATGGATTTTAAAGCAACCCAGTTTAGAAAGAGCTTCAAATTCCACTCAGCTTCCTCTAGAGTATTTACTGAAAGAATCAATATCTTAGATAAAAATAAAATCCTTTTTATACTCAGTTTGAAGAAGGTGATGGTCTCCATAAGACTTGCATTCAGTAGTGGATTTATACAAGGCTGATTCTAAGAAACTTAATGGCAGAAACAAAAGAATTAGCAAGTCATTGTTTGGAAAAGTACCTTTTCTAAGTTATCTTCCTTTCCTTTTTTCAACGAGGATTTGCAACCAACAATTCTAAAGGCATTGTCTTTCTCCTTCCTCTTTCTTATCCAACTATTTGTTTATTGCTGCTGTTACTGGTAAGCTTTTTAGGAAATCTGAATCCCACACTCTCAGCAGGTGGGTAGGTAATGTCATGAGTGGATCCACTGGGTCCTAGAATACCTGAGATGTTGCCAGTAAGACAGTATTACTCCACATATCTGAGATTCACATATTGAATTCAGTCACAAACCCAGAAAAAAAATACTAATAAAACCCCAGCAGTAAAGATCTTGTGTTTCCCTTAGAGAAGAAATCCTTCTAAAATGTTAACCTTAATAATTTTGTTTTCCCAGCATGCATCAGCCAAGGTGCTGTTCATTTCAAGTGTTATACTTTGAACTTGAACTAGCTTAGGCATAAAGGGGAATTTACATATTGCATTATGGAAGAAATGCAGAGGTATAGCTTCAGCTTAGGGATAATTGGAATCACAACTTTCTCTGTATCTTGTCTCTGAATATCTGTCTCATTTTCTTAAACCAGCTTCCTCCATGGGATTATAAACACGGCCACCAGACTCATATTCCAGTTTCACCAACCATGAAAAATTATCCTTTTCCTTAGTTCCAATTCAGAAAATCCCAGGGAAGGGATCTGAATGGCCCATCTTGAGTCATACCACCCTTTGACCCAGATCACTATTGCCAAGGAAACTAGAGCTGTAAGATAATGGCAGTTTCCATTTAATCTGTAGTTAATGTGGCAAATTCTGTTCTGGGCAGATAAGCAGTAAAATCTAACACAGAGAACTTAAAATGTACCAGGCACAGGCTCGCCTATGCATTTTATATACCCAAAGGCAGTGTCTCAGGCCCTAAAATTTGAAAGCAATTTGGGGTTGGCACAATGACTGCAATGAGAAGTAACAGTTGACAGTAGAAATGAGAAACTTAAATACAAGTAACCACTGTGTCAGAGACAGCAAGAGCACTGCTCAGCACTGCTGCTCTGAGTTGTCCTGAATCCATATATTCTAAGTTCTTCCTGACTACACCAGGGGTGGCTCCTTCTCGAACCCTGCCCACTGTACTAACTGTTGAGAACTTAGTCCAAGTTCCTCCTTTATCCTCTGTTCACGAGTACAATAGGTGTTGGGTCCGAGCCCCTCGGCCTAGGGCTGGACCTCCTATGATGCTGGGTCTTAGATGGAGAGCCATGAGGAGTTGTGAGTGTATAAGAAGGAGTCTTTATTGCAGAAGTCAGTGGCACAACAGTCCTATACAAGCAAAACAGTCCTTCACAGCAAAGTCCACACAGGCAGGCAGCCGGACACCGGCTGGTGAACAGATACATCTTTCCCACAAAGCAGCATCAGTCTCTGCACCCACAGCTATTATCTGAGCAGCCGCACGCTGCCCCCTAGACTCACTGCCTTACATCTTAGTGGTGCCTAAGCTCTCTGTCTTAGCAGCTTCTCTAGCCTCTCTGGCTCAGTAGGTTCTTCTGTCTCCCCTGCCCAGCACACTGGCTGGTGAACAAGGTAGCTGTATCGGAGCTCTTTTGCCTCTGCTCTGCCCAGCACCCTGGCCTTAGTGATACACTTTTATATTATCCCTTAGACAAAGATGGCTTCGTGCCAATAGTTTCATCAATCGTATTTTGGCTATAGAAGGGCACAGTGTACCATGTGTCCTTGCACCCACTCATGGTATCTTGGCCTTGAGCACCCCAATTAGGCTTATGCTTAGAGAGGCCTTGGCCATTCTGGTGTGTTAGCGACAAGGCCTCTGTGTTCCCATTGGCCTGGTTCCCACACATTGTGTTGTTTTCTGATAAAAGAATGAAATACCTCCTTCCTCACAATAAAGTACTCACTAGTAGTCTAAGACAACTTAGCTCTTTGTGTTAGCAAGAATATACCAGATAGCACTATGTAGCCCCTAAATTAACAAATTAGATTGAGTCCTTCAGGTGACAAGGGATAAATAGGATAATAGAATGGTTTCCTTTAAAAACAACAACTTTGGAATCAGGAACACTTAGTGTTTAGTCCTGGTTCCACCACTGGTAGCAATATAGTTTTGGATTTATCTTATCTATACAATGGGAATGATATCACCTACCTCATAGGATTTTAATTATGGTTAAATAAGGTAATTTATGTAATCAGTCGATCAAGACAAGAAACTCATAGTATTAAACTTTCTCCTCAAATGTCCTCATTTCCTATGTGCCTTAAAGAGACCTAATCCCACTTCTTAAAATTAAGGAAATGATCTTGTCATTAACCAAGTTTCAGTAAGTAGTGGGATCAAATGAGATAATGTATAATTTTATACATTAAAATTAGGACAGCTTTACTATGAAAGGCTATTTCTTTTGTCTTTAGTCGAAGTTTGCCCTTCATTTCAGTTTCTCTATTTTAAAAGTCATGGCTGTTTAAAAGTTATAAAGAAGAAAATTAAAATCATCCATAATCCCATCAATTAAAAGTAATCATTACAGACATGTTACTGTATTTTATTTAGTCTTTTACTCTATGAGTACATGTCATTTTTAATGGCATCATAGATTACTTCTATTATAGATTTCCAATTTTTTTCTATATAAATAGTGATGTAATAAATATCTTTGTGCATGGACATAAAAAGGTCATGGCTGTTTAAACAAACTAGAAACTAGGGAGTCACTAAAAGCTTCACGCAGATTAAGCTGCTTAAGAACAGGAAGTTGTTGTTTTTTGTCCAGAATGAAGTAACAAAGAGCAGGTGGTATATTAACTGTTAAAGTCTGATGCTTGTTCTGCCTTTGCTTCTACCTCACTGAGATTTTTTAAAGGGTTTCATTACAATTTTTATTATGTTTTTAATATGAATTTTAATATTTGTGAGAAAATTCATTTTTAAATGTATTGAAAGGCAAATTTTCTCATGGATGACCTGATGTCAGTTTTACTAACTTAACTACATACTTTTTAAATATAAGAAATTGTTTTTCACTTCTAAGATCTGAAATTAAAGTTCATAATTGTTGTCACTGTTAATGCTAATATTAATAATGGATTTAAACAATTTATACATTCTAACTGACATATGACCTACATTTTTAAATTACTGTCATCCTTAATTGGGTTTAAAATACAGAAAGCTTTTAAGAAGAATTGGTATCCTGCCCTAAAGGATATCCTTTATTTTTAGCTTCATTTTCTGGGAAATGAAAAACCTAAGATACAAAATTGATTGGATTCCCTTTGTTTTTTGTTCATTTAAGTTGAAGATGACATTATTCTGTTTCTCTCTGCAAAAAGTAATCACAAATGCATGACCTACTGTAACATGTTTTCTTCTGTTCACAGCCTCAGTGTTCACTTGCCTGGCAATAGCATTGGGATTTTACAGATTCTGGAAATAGCAGTGGAACAACTATATTATGCTTCTACTACTGCTTCCATTGACTTCTTAAAACACTGAACTAGGATAGATTTACTTTGAACATTGAAAGTTGTAGCAAAACTTAATACAACAAGATTATTCAAAGTACATATGGACTAAAAAAATGTTTTAGAATAAGAAAATGTAGTTTGTGTTTTTTTATGTCTATTTTATTATGTTGAAAAGCTGCCATTCAAAACCTGGTTAATTTGAGATAGAAGGGCCTTTTATCTTTATCTTTTTGATAGTTTATAGAAACTGAACCGGAGTTTTGTGTTTGCTTGAATAACTGTGTAAATCATATAGGATTTCTTTGGTATCTGCTGCTTACATACTTTGTGATAACTATTACACAATTACCTTTTCATATTTAATAAAATATTATAAGAAAGTTGTTTGGATTGTTGAAGTGACTTATAATATAGATGGAGATTTTTTTTATAATGAACAATTAAAAAACAATTTTAAAATTTTTAAATTTGTTTTCTATTGTTAATAGTATGACAGATGTTTCCTATCCTCCTCCTACTTCCCCCCCTCCACCCAGTCCCCCTTCCACCCTAGGCCCTTACCACACTATTATCTGTGTCCAAAGGCTATGCATATAAGTTTTTTGGTTAATCTCTTCCTGTCCCTCTCATCCCTCTCCCTTCTAAGATCTGTTAGTCTGTTCCATGTATCCATGCGTCTGGACCTATTTTGTCTGTCACTATTTTGTTCATTAGATTCCACATATAAGTGAGATCATGTGATACTTGTCTTTCTCTGACTGGCTTATATCACTCAGCACAGTGTTCCCCAGGTCCATCCATGCTGTTGCAAAGGGTAAGAGATCCTTCTATTTTACAGCTCAGTATTCCACTGTATAAATGTACCACAGCTTTTTTTCCCACTTATTACTGATGGGAACTTATGCTGTTTACAGATATTAGTTACTGTAAATAACACTGCTATGAACATAGGGTGCATACATTCTTGAACAATTAAAAACAAATTGAAAATTTTTAAATGTGTGCCCTAGTATAAGTATATGACACTTAATATGAAATCTGTTGAGTTACTAATCTTGAGCCCTGATTATTTTATATATTTTTTAATTTTTTGATTCACAAAAACCTGTTTGTCCATGCTTCAAATTTATTGCTTAAAATAAAGATTTTTCTTATGACAGTTAAGTTCAATAAATGTCTATTGATAATATAATCCCTCTCTCAAGAAACTCATACTTTGGTTTTATTGCTATTGGGTCTACTACTATATATTTTTCCTTTTATAATAGTATCTATTAATAGAATACATGTAGTTCCAAGGAAAGTACAAAATATGTTCAACTCAGACCATTAGTTCTAGCCATCAAAAAGCCAAGGCCAGGAAGTACTAAAGATTTCATAATGCCTTGGCAATAGCTTTAAAAGTTTGATAATCCATTATTTATTCAATATGTTGAAAATAACCCCATCATTTGTTTAGTTATAAATAAGGAATTTGCAGACTAGAGAAGTCAAAGACTGGCCCATATGATCCAATAAATGAGAATCAGAGGCTCTCCAACTAAATGTTCTTCGCAGATCTAACTACTGGGTTGTTTTCAAAGCAAAACTCCATTTTAATATCCTGGGACGTCCTGATTCATTTCCATCTCAAAATTATCTTGGCACACTGTAGATAAATTGTTATTGATTTAATAAATAAGGACCAAAAGGCTCCACTGTAAAAAACTACAGTGTGTTCGTTCACTGAATAAATAAGAATGCCTCCTGAGTGCCAGACAACATGCTGGTCCACCTGTGCACAAAGGTGAACGCAGTTTTCCTTCTTACGGAACTGACTATCTTAGTGAAGACAGGAAACAAGTAAATTATTGGTTTGTTACAATTTATGATAAAATATTGAGAGGGCATACTTCTTTCCTCCACATGAAAGAAACTCCAGTAGCATAACATGATTGTCATCACTCTTCCTCCCCTCATCCACCTGCCCCAGGTAAAGTGAAGTGAAAAGAGAAACAGGACCCAAGTCACACTCTGAAAATGATTTGGTTGGTAAGCTCTAGATATCAAACCACCAGAAAATAGAAACTTGAAGTTGTTGAATTGTGTTGCCACTTCCTCCCCAGTCCTGTTTGGGACCAGCTTGTCTTCAGAGAGCATTCATTCTGTTCTACTCCTGTGGGATCAGGCTCAGCCTACCTGAGTACAATGTTGCTTGGAGCAGGGTGAATAAGTTTATCCAATTCTGTGGTTCAGTGATAGGAAATTTACTGGACTGAAGAACTAAACTATATTCTCCAATATCAGTTTTAACCCTTTGCACTCGCTTGCTTTTTTCTCGATTCCTTTATTCTAATGCTAACCGTGTCGAGTCACACTCGACCTCCGAGTGCAGAAGGTTAATAGTAAACTAGAGGCCCAGTGCACAAATTTGTGCACAGGTGGGGTCCCTTGGCCTGGTCAGTGATCTGGGCTGATCGGGCCATCTCTCCCAGTCCGTCTCGCCCATTCCAGGCAGAGGGACCACGGGAGGTTGGCTGGCCGTGGGAGGTTAGGTTGGCTGTGGGAGCACACTGACCATCAGGGGGCAGCTCCTGTGTTAAGCATCTGCCCCTTGGTGGTCAGTGCGCATCACAGCGACCGGTCATTCAGTCAACCAGTCATAACAGTAGCTTAAGCTTTTAGATATATAGAAAAAGGTACTATTTAGGACTCTATATCAATTCAATTTATTCTTCATCTCAATTAGGTTCACAATCCAGATGGGAAGGAGGGGGTGGCCATTTGTTGGATCTCCTCAAACCAAAACAAAGATGCATATTCCCAGTTCACAGCCATTAATAGTAAAATAGATGTGTTCCATCTGTAGGGATTTAGCAAGTGAAGTGCTTTGCATCTAATAATGGAAGATATATATACACCATCCCCAATTCCCATTACTTCTACATTCTATATACCTTTTCCATGGAGACTTTGTTTTGATACTAGTTTTGGAGTTTAGATAGATTTTTGTTTAGGGAATAGAAATATCTGAAGTGAAATGAGAGGATTGTGTTCCCAGGTATCTCAAAACTACCCCTCTATTCCAGCACTTGCACCCACTATAAAATAGCTATTGTACATCTATTTCTTATACTAAACTCTGAGTTCCCCAAAGGCCTCTAAGTATATATGAGGTACTTCTTATGCCTGTGAAATAAGTGATATGCATAGATCTCAATCTTAATCCAATTTGTTAATATTATAAATATTTTATTATGGGTGTGATGAGAATGTTTCATTTATAGAGTTTCTGAGAACACTAAACCTTTTTAGCATTTTTTGTAAGTGATAAGTCTCCAAGAGGATTAGTTACCTTCATCTTGTTTATGGCCATAGACTAGATCCTAACTTGCCCATTAAAACTATTTGGTGATAGTAGACCAGGCAATATTATGTAGGGACTAGTTAAGAGTCAGTAAAAACCTTTCACCATATTTGAAAAACAATTTAAGGCTTATAATGCCCATTTTATCAATTGTTAAGAATTTAGATATGTAGCCGAAACCGGTTTGGCTCAGTGGATAGAGCGTCGTCCTGCGGACTGAAAGGTCCCAGGTTCGATTCCGGTCAAGGGCATGTACCTTGGTTGCGGGCACATCCCCAGTGGGGGGTGTGCAGTAGGCAGCTGATCGATGTTTCTCTCTCATCGATGTTTCTAACTCTCTATCCCTCTCCCTTCTTCTCTGTAAAAAATCAATAAAATATATATATTTTTAAGAAAATTTAGATATGTAACATCTTAAGTTTCAAATATTCAAAAGTTTTAAATATTTTTTAATATAAAGAAAAATGAGGCTATGGGCCACCAACAATGAAATTAGTGATTACCATTTCATAGGCTAGTGACTATATAACAGTGAATATGCTAAAAGAAAATACGTATCAACTCACCTATTTTTCACAGCAATCCTCTTGGGGAGGTAGTATTATCCTCATTTTATAGCTAAATAAACAAGCTAAGCAAGTTAAGTAACTTGCCAGGGTCACACAGCAGATAAGTGATATAAACTCCAAATCTCATGTTCTTACTCAGTATCCTAGAGATAGACAAACAATCTACTGAGGCATGAGGGAAAATATTAGCGTTTCTACTTATATCTCTTTTAACATCTTTTGTACTTTATATTTATCTTTTTACTTTACATTACTATAATGTGGCTAATAAATATATATTTGTTTTTTGTCCCCAGTTCCTGGCACAGAGCTCATAAATCCCTTGTTATTTCTGGAGTAATAGAGCTGATCACTTGGAATCTCCAGAGTGTCTTTTTTATGTGGAGGTGACTGGTAGCTAGGAGCCCCTACGTAGCTTCAGAATGGGGATTGGTTCCCAGAAAGACCAAGGCATGATTAGAGAGTTGAAACTTTTAGTCTCCCCTCCCCCCTACCTCAACCTCCAGGGAGAGGAAAAGAAAGAAGAGGAGCTGGACATTGAGTTCCATCACCAATCGCCAATCCAGTAAACATATTGAGGTGCTGGGAGGGTGAAACACCCGGACAGGGCATGGAAGCTCCACACACCTGTGCATCTCCCATTTGGCTGTTTCTGAGATATTTTCCTGAGTTCCATGAGTCATTTTAGCAAATTATTGAACCTGGGGAGGATGATATGGGAACCCCAGATGAACAACAGAAGTATCCATGACAACCTGGGACTTGCAAATGGTGTCTGAATTGGGGCAGTGTAGTGAGACTGAGCCCTTAACTTGTGGAGTCTGACACTAACTCTGGGTAGTTGATGTCCAAATTGAATTGTTGAACACCAGTTGGTGTCCAAAAAAATCAGAGAATTGGTTGTTAGTGTTGGAAAACACCACACATAACATGAGGATAATATATTTTTGTGATTTCTAATCAAATACATGTAATTTAGGGGTTGTATTACAATTTAGCTGCTATAATAAACCCAAAATAATAGTGGCTTAAATAACATAGAGGTTTAGTTCTCTCTTACTTATAATCCAAGTGTAAGCATTCTAGCACTAGTATGTCAGCTCTATGTCTCAGGGGCCAGCCTCCTATCTATCTTATTGCTCTAACATCCCTGTATTGCCTCATTCTCAAGGTCCAGTGACTCAGCACCACATCCACATTCCAGAAGAGGAAATGTGCAAGAGGTGGGCAAACCCTTTCCCTTTAGGGGCATGACCCTAAAGTTATACACACCATTTTTGCTCACAAACTATTGGCCACATCTTAGTATCTTAGATGCAAAGGAGGCTGAAAAGTACGTCCTTATCCTGAGCAGCCACAAACCCAGGTAAATCCTAACATTGTAGAAAAAGAGGAGTGTAGATACTGGGAAACAACCAGGAACCTCTGCTATTTCCTACCTCACTTGTTCAGAGAGAGACTAGAGACATCAACTTGAGAAAACTGGAGCAAGTATAACAGTTCTAGGATTGGGTTTAACTATAGGGTTGCCAGGTTAGAAGGAGAAAGTAAGGCTATGTGTCCCAGAATGTGAGAAAAAATGCTGAATTTGGTAATTCTAGCAGTGGTTATAAAGAATGCAGACTCTGAACTTTCCCTGCTAAGATTAGAATCCTGGCTCCATCTTGCTGTGTGGTTCTGGGAAAATTATTTAACCTCCATGTATCTATCACACAGTTGTGAGAATTGAGAGAGTATTTGTAAATGACTTGGCACAAATCGCACACATAGTAAGTGCCCAATAAATTTTGACAACTATTATTACTACAGATTGAAAGCCTTTTGGAAACCACAGAAAAACTAACAATAACGACTAAAGGTTATGAAAAGGGTTTACTACTACCTTACAGACCCTTGACCAGCCCTGTACTGGTCTTAGCAATAACATGCACTCATGTCAGGGCAAACTGGTGAAACAGGGTCCAATTAGCTTTTAGCATCCTTATAAGGTACATTCCAGGGCCTGGAGGGTGGACAGTCTGATGTACAGCAAGAAGCTGCTGTCAATGAAGCCCAAAGCTAGCCATCAGATCTTCAGGGGGAGACAGGATCTAGACAATTGCCCCAGGAGAGTGACAAATCTTTTCTAGGTCAAGGAGTGGGGTCGGGTAGGAAAAGGGAGGGAATTGAAGTCAGAACTTTCATAGTTGTTTTTTTTAGTCAGCTAAGTTGGGGGAAAAACAATAAAACCATGTATTTTTTATTCTGCCCAATTTGCCTTTTCTCTACATTCCTTTCTTAGAGAGCTTGCAAGACAGAACAATGGTTGAATTTTAAAGCAGGTTATATACCTGGGTATTCTTAGTAAGCACACATTACGTATTTTTTTAAATCCTTTTACAAGTACTGGTCTTCATTTCTGTAAAACTTTCCTGAGTGAGATATTTGGTTGTTATTGCAAAGTTGGCCTTTTCTAAAACTTACTGTTCTTATATTGCATTTTCTCCCAAGTCCAAATGCTTTCTAAAAGTCAAGTCACTTGAAAAGTTAAAAAAAGAACACAAAAAAAAAAACACATGTACCTGTGGGGGCCAGATTCAGCAGGGGCCAGATATGGTGGGGATCTCCCTTTTCTGCATCCAGCACAGAAAGAGAGATGAACAAACTGGTTCTAAGTGGAGGCGGCCAGGGATTGAGAAATGAAAGAGAGAGAGAGAGGAAGAGAAGAAGAGAGGAGAGGAGAGGAGAGGAGAGGAGAGGAGAGGAGAGGAGAGGAGAGGAGAGGAGAGGAGAGGAGAGGAGAGGAGGAGGAGAAGAGAAGAAAAAAAAATAAGAAAAGAAAGAAGATGCAGAGATAGATTTAAAAGCTGGGAGCTGAGTGGGACACCATTCTCTCTGATGGAGAGGCAGTACGACCACCCTGAGCCACGCAACACATTTATTTTATACCCCCAATACCAGGAAGTAACACCAAAACTTAGGATCAAAGGAGCTTATTTGCATTCTTAAGTAGGCCAGAGCATTCCTGGAGGTTGACTGTATTTACATATCTAGACCCGCCCCTGCCGACACCTGGGCTGATATGAAGGCCAAGCTGACAACATGTCCAGCCTCATTGGGAAAGCATGTTCCAGGGCGTGGCTCTGCCTATCGCCGAGTTCAGCTGACGATAATAAAAGAAATGCCCATGTGCCCTCCCAGGAGGCCCTCTACATGTACCTTAGTAGTCAGGTACTCTCTAGAAAATAAGAGAAACATAATTCTATTATGAAGCTATAATACAATTTTAAATAATTTTTAATATCATAATTTTAACATCTAGAATTGTATTTCTTTGGAAACTTTAATATTATATTTTAAAGTTTATGTGAATATTTGTAAATTAATTACTCATAAATATAAATCTTGACTTGCCTACATAACTATAAAAAGGATATATTGGGAGGGGAATACAACTGAGTACGTGTAATTTTAACAATTCCTTTGAGTTTATGTAACATATTTCTGCCTTAAGAATTGGAGTAATTGTATATCAGAGTAACTTTAGAAGAGTTTAACATATTAACATATCAATTTTTAAAATAAAAGAGAGAAATCAAGCAAGTTTATTTAAATTCGTTTCATTGATTAGTACCTTTTCACAAAAACACCCCCAGAAGACACTTTTTTCTTCACTCGCTTCTTCTCTTTGCTTGATTCAACAGAAGAGTCATCTTCCTACAAATGACAAAAAAGAGAACCAAGTAAGATTTCTACCCTAGACACATTTCATCTTTCTATCTGTTCCAAAAGAAAAAAATTAATGATATTAATATTTTCAACTCTAGAGTAAAAATAAAATAGTGTCAGGAAGTTTGCCTTACAGATCAGGTTTGAGGTGATAGAGGCCTGGAACAGAACTAACTCACCTTGTGACTGAAGAAAAAATTTCCTGTGAAAAGAAAATATGTAACGTACCCAAATCCCTACACTGTGTCGCATGAGCTGTCCACAAGGACCACATCATGGCTGTCTTCACTCACAGAAGGGAGCAAGGGTCAAAGTTTCCCCAGTGTACTTTCTGCCTCTTCTACTGAGACCAGATGGCCTGAAATACAAGTGCCACTGGGTTTCCTGCTGACGCTGTCACTCAATTATAAAAATACTCCACCTGCTTTTCTGTATTTGTTCTTTGTATCTGTTTCCATATTCGTTTCTTTTTAGCTTCCTTCTAAAGATTTGTCCTTTTCATCTATAACTATAAGCATTTTCCTATATTCCAAATTCATAGTTCCAGCTGGGAGTTATGAAAAGAGCTAAGGCTATGGAATCAAAAGTTAGAGATTGAATACTGATCCCACCATAACTAGACAACTCCGCTCTCTGAGCCTCAGTTTCCTCAGATGTTAAATGAGGGCAACTTCCATGCTGGCTTTCTATTCTTAAAATTGCTCTTTTGAGAAACTGACGCTTTCTTACATGGATTCCACTCAAAGCACTTTATTTTGGCTATTTAGAATGTTAAATTATATATATATATATATATATATATATATATATATATATATATACTCTCTAATTGCCTTAGAATTCTTATTGATTACTCTGCAAATATTTTTTCCTTATATGGGGCAATAATAAGAACAGTAACACTTACTGCACTTTTATGAACCAGGCTGCTGTTCTAACCAATATATATGTAAATATATATATATATAGATATGTGTGTACTAGAGGCCCGATTCCCGAAATTCATGCAAGAGTAGGGCTTCCTTCCCCAGGCTGCCAGCACCGGCTTCCCTCTGGCACCAGGGATCCTGGCTTTCCTTGAGCCACCGGCAGGCACCCAGGACCCAGACTTCCCTTGCAGCTCCGGCTTCGTCTGGAAGGTCATCCGGAAGGACGTCCGGTCTAATTAGCATATTACCCTCCTTTTATTATTATAGATATATGAAGGAATATACATAGATATATATTCATTTAATACTTACAACACTCTAGAAAATATAAATTATTACCTCCAGTTTACAGCTAAGGCAAAGAGAAGTTAAATGATTAGTTCAAATCAAAAAAGGTTGAAGCCAGAATTCAAATCCAGATATCCCCAAGTCCAAAGCTTGAACTCTTCACTACTCTTGTATACTACTTCTTGAGAAAGATCAATGTGTTAAGAAGGACACTAACCACTGCCACGAGATTGGGGACCTTAATATCTTCCAGGTTCTCCCTGAGCTGATCCACCTCTGCTCGACACTCATCCAGCTGACTTTCTAGCTTTTCTCTCCGTAGTCGCTCATACTGCAGCTGGCCCTGCAGCTCTTGGATAGTCCTGTCAAAAACAGATTTTGTTTTCAGTCAGTCTCCAATATGAACTAAATATGATTTTGGTAATAGTGAAAAGCATCCATGCACTGTATTTAAGGCAAATCAAAAAATAACTGTGTATTCGACAAATATGTATTGAGAAGCTACATGGACCAGCACTGATCTAGACACTAGGGATCAGCAGTAAACCAAATGGACCAAATATGCCCTCAAGGTCTTGCCTTAGCAGTGGAGAAAGACAGACAGGAAAGAAAATAAGTAATTATGGTATGTTGGAAGTCGATAAACGCTAAGGGAGAAAAAATAAAGCAAGAAAGAGTCATATAAAATGTTGAAGAGGGCGTTCATACACAGTGGCAGAGAAGGCCTTACTGAGAAGGTACTTCTGAGCAAAGTTCTAAAAAAATGAGGGATATAATCAAGCAGACATCCGGGGGAAGGGCATTCCACATGGAAGAGCAGGTCCAAAGGCCCTACATCAGAAGTATGCCTGGTGACCTAAAAGAAAACCAGAGGCCATGTGGTTGAAATAGTTTAAAATATAAAAGGGATAGTAGGTCAGAGAGGTAAAAGGAATCCAGTAAAGTAGAGCTTTTACTCTCAGTGAAATGGGAAGCCATTGGAGGGTCTGAGCAGAGAAATGGCATAAATTGATTTAGACTTCTTTTCTTTTGCTGTGTGTGTGTGTTTCTATTGATTTGCAGATATTTTAGCATCCTTGCATCCCTGGAATAAATCCTACTTGGTCATGGTGTATGATCTTTCTAATGTAATGCTGGATTTGATTTGCTAGAATTTTGTTGAGGATTTTAGCATCTATGTTCATCAGAGATATTGGCTTGTAATTCTCTTTCTTTGTAGTGTCTTTATCTGGTTTTGAGATTAAGGTAATCCTGGCTTCATAGAAAGAGCTTGGGAGTGGTTTTTTCCTCTTGAATTTTTTGGAATAGTTGAGGAGGATAGGTTTTAATTCTTCTTTGAATGTTTGGTAAAACTCCCCTGTGAAGCCATCTGGCCCAGGGCTTTTGTTTGCTGGAAGTTTTTTTATTATTGCTTCAATTTCCTCCATAGTTATTGGCCTATTCAGATTTTTTTTATTCTTCCTGAATAAAGGAAAAATTGAGTTTTGGAAGGTTGTATTTTTCTAGGAATATGTCCATTTCTTCTAGGTTGACCAGCTTGTTGGAACAGAGTTGTTCATAGTATTTTTTTACAATCCTTTGTATTCCTGTAGGGTCTGTTGTTATTTCGCCTCTTTCATTTCTGATTTTGTTTATTTGGGTCCTCTCTCTCTGCTTCTTGGTGAATCTGGCTAAAGGTTCATCAACCTTGTTTATCCTTTCAAAGAACCAGCTCTTGGTTTTATTGATCTTTTGTATTGTGCTTTTGGTCTCTATGTCATTTATTTCCTCTCTGATCTTTATTATTTCCTTCCTTCTGCTCACTCTGGGCTTTTGTTGTTAGTCTCTTTCTCATTCTTTCAGTTGTAGAGTTAGGTAATTTATTACCAGTTTTTCTCGTTTCTTGAGATAGACCTGTAATGCTATGAACTTCCCTCTCAGGACTGCTTTCACTGTGTCCCATAAATTTTGGATTGTTGTGCTTTCATTGTCATTTGTTTCCAGGATGTTTTTTGCTTCTTCTTTGATCTCTTTGGTAACCCAATCATTGTTTAATAACATGCTATTTCACCTCCAAGTGTTTGAATTTTTTTGATTATTTATATTGTAGTTATTTCTAATATTATGCCATTGTGATCTGAGAAGATGCTTGATATGATCTCAATCTTCTTGAATTTGAAGAGACTTTGCATGTGTCCCAATATGTGATCTATCTTTGAAAATGTTCCATGTGCACTTGAGAAGAATGTATATTCTGTAGCTTTGGGGTGAAATGTTCTGAAGATGTTGATTATGTCCATCTGATCTTGTGAGTCATTTAGGATTGTTGTTTCTTTGCTGATTTTTTTCTCTAGAGGATTTACTCAGTGATATCAATGGGGTATTAAAGTCCCCTACTATGATTGTATTGCTGCTGATCTCTCCCTTGATGTCTTCCAGAAGTTTTTTATGTATTTGGGTGCTCCTGCATTGGGTGCATATATGTTTACCAGAGTTATATCCTCTTGTTGTACCAATCCCTTTAGTATTATGAAGTGGCCTTCCTTATCTCTTGTTATGGCATTTACTTTGAGGTCTAATTTGTCAGATATAAGTATTGATACCCCAGTTCTTTTTTCATTTCCATTTGCCTGAAAGATATTTTTCCATCCCTTCACTTTCAGTCTTTATGAGTCCCTTGTTCTGAGGTGGGTCTCTTGAAGACAGCATATATATGGGTCATGTTTTCTTATCCATTTAGCCACTCGATGTCTTTTGATTGGAGAATTTAATCCATTTATGTTTAAGGTTATTATTGATAGGTACTTGTTTGTAGCCATTTTTATTTGGACTTAAACATAATATGGGAAACCATAAAAATCTTAGAAGAATCCATTGACAGCAAAATATCAGGCATATGTCGTAGCAATATCTTTACTGATACAGCTCCTAGGACAATGGAAACTAAGAAGAAAATAAGCAAATGAGACTACATAAAAATAAAAAGCTTCTGCACAGCAAAAGAAACCATCAACAAAACAACAAGAAAGCCCACTGCATGGGAGAACATATTTGCCAATGTTATATCCTATAAGGGCCTACTCTCCAAAATTTATAGGGAACTCATACAACTTAACAAAAGGAAGATAAACAACCCAATCAAAAAAATGGACAATGGACCTAAATAGATACTTTTCAAAAGAAGACATAAGGAAGGCCAAGAGACATATGAAACAAAGAATCTTAAAAAAAAAGGGGGTGGGTGGGTGGGGAAGCTGTAATAATAGTATAGTAAACTGCCTGGAAGAGAAGCAACAGAAACCAAAATTTAAAACTCATTATCTAGGAAAGAGTTGTTCCATTGTGAAGTACTTTTCTAGACGACAAGGGATCCAAAAACTTTCAGTTAGGCTCTTTCGCAAAGGCCAATACTAAAAATATTCCATATCTTAGAATACTGTAATCAATACAGAGGAAATGGACAGCTAACTAAACAATGTGATTTGTGAGATATCAAGAAGGCCCCTGGTTTTTAAAAAAAATTTAAATTTTGACCCAGTTTCCTAGTATCTAAAATCCCACTAAAAGATAAGAGTATTTTGGCTTAAGCTTTGTCTTCTACTCACATTCCCAAGTACCTTGGATAGGATAACATATTAACCCTTATGAAAGATTTAGATATTACTCTGAATGCATTTACCAGACCACTTACTGAGTCTATATTCAGAAGAAGACAGAGAAAAGGGAAGCAGGAGGTTCTAAGAGTCTGAGGAAAAGAGACCCAACCAAAGGAGAGGGTGGAAAAAGAGGAGAATCCTCTTTACAGACCCAAGTTTTGATTAAAAGTCTTCTCCCCTGTCTCCCTTTGTTCACTGTCCATTCTGAAAAGCAGACAGACAAGCAGATAGGCAGTGGGAAGAAATAAACACTAGGCATCCTCTATTCCAGCAGCCATTAATTAAGTAGAAAGGCACCAAATGTGCAGAGCCAACTTAGGGAGCAGGGAGTAAAGGATGCAACTGCTCAATGCCTCTGGACACAGACCATCCTCTGATGAGGTTCCACAACCCTGGGCCTCAGAGTCATGAATAAGCAATCCAATTTGATAGGGATGGTTATAGATGTGTTGGTTGAAAAGCTCAAAGTAGCTGTGATCTCAAAAACAAAAAAACAACTCTATAGAATTTCTATTTTACAAGAAAAGAGTTTTGGAGATAGGTTGTGCAAAAAATGTGAATCTATTTAACACTACTGAATTGTACTTAAAAATGGTTAAGATGCTATACTTTATGTTATGTGTATTTTAACACAAAAAAAATCTTAATACCTTCTCCATCTGGGGACTTAAGAGGAAAACAGGATAGACTCTTACGCCCTTTGGTGGGGATAAAAAAACAAGTTGTTGGTCAACAAACCCTCACATAGCATTTAGAGAGAGAACTAAAAAGAAACCATTAAAGTTTGGAGGACATTACTTTTCAGACTCCAGCTGTTCTTTCTTCTGCTTTAAGTCTTCTTCTGTTATCCCTCCCAAGTGTTTATAGTTGCTCTCAGCAATTTCCAGGAGGTGTCTCAATTCTACAATTTTCTTATAAGCTCTCACTGCAAGACAGAGTTGCATAGAAACCTAATTTAGACAGGTGCTCGCAGGATGCTCATCCTGGAGCCTATTCTTCCTCTAAAGCCAGTGTCTGTGTGGTTTGGGGAGGAGGTGGATGGAGGTGGCATACACACAGAAGGATAAATATCAGTAAATAATATTTAGATGAACAAGCAATGATAAACCTAAATGAAGGGTTCTCCTCCTGCTCTTGAAGGATGTATCAGATTGTTATGACACTTAAAACTATGAACAAGAAAGTTGAAAGACTAGCAGTGGTTTAGAGTAGTGGTATATTACAGGACCATGCATAATCTATGATATGACAAAAATATATATATAAATTGAAATATGCTGCATTTATTTAAAACAAGAAATAGCCCAGCTCCCAAATTTTATGATTAGTTACTTGTAATATCTATGCAAGAGGATACTGAGAGAAGGAAGTGTGTTGAGAGCTGCTTTTAGCTATTTTCCAGCTATCGAACCTTCTATCCTGTGTGGTAGTGCTTCTCAACCTGGGGTGATTTTCTCCCTTAAGGACATTTAATATCATCTGGATACATTGTTGCTTATGAACTTGATGGGTGGAGAGGAATAGGTTACTGGCATCTACAGGCTCAGGGCTCTTCTCAAATGTCACTTCCTTAGAGAGGACTCCTCTAATGGCTCTTATCTATAGCACCACCCTACTTTATTTTCTTTATGTTATCTATTTTCTTATTATCTGTCACCACCACATCACCAGAATGTAAGTTCTGGGGGATGCTGGGGATTTTATATTGTTCACTGTTTCTCTGATAACTACAACAGTATCTGGCACATTGTACACAACAAATATTTGCTGCTATTATTATCATCTGTAAAAATCATTTGCCAACTAACCATGGAAATCCTTGGGATGTCTCTTCCTGTTTCCTATGATCCACTTAAATAATGTTTCCTCTTATATAACATTTTCCTCCTTGAGGGAAAGAGATCATGTCTTACATTTTTTATATGTTCAACAACACCTAGTACCAAAATTATAGTTCTGGTTCCCCCCAAAATGAAAGTATTTTACTTTATAGATAATGGCTATCTTTAGGATAATTTTCAAATTTGTGGAAAAGACAATGGCTATGGCATTTCTTAAAGAACAAATCACAAGAGAGTTGGCACACTTACTTCTGGCATCTGTTTTATCCGACTCATTAAGATATAAATCATTTTTAGCATCAGTGCTTCCCTCAACACCATGTCTTATAAAACACTTCATATCATCTTCATCAATTTCATTATCATCTATATCATATTTCTGTTGCCCCTCTAATAGCTTTACTGCTGCTAAATGGGCAAACCTGTAGAAAAGAATCAACAATGAACAAGAACCACAATTTTCAAACTGAAACTGCAGTTTGAACTTAATTTAAGTAATTACACTTTGTACATTATGCCACCAAACCACCCATTCAGTAAAAGAGCAAAACTGTACCTGAATATCAGTGCCAATTTGATGTACTATATCCAGCTAGTAGTACATGGGAAACTCAGTTATTTGACACTAAGGACAAGAGATCATTAAAGACAGATTCCATCATTTTTATTGGCAAAAACCCAACTGAAAGAAGAGACCCAAAGATAATTGCTAAATTGAACAGAAAGTTCAAAGCCACCCTATTTGATCACCTGCATTTACTACCTTTTTCTGATGGCCTAATTTAGATTGTAGAATTAGTTAGTAATGGTTCCAGTTTTAGGGCTAACTATAGCTCTAGCACCCTTATTCTTGATTCTTCTCCAACCCAAAGCACTTGACATGGCTTTGAAATTTAATGGAAAAATAATGACTTTCCATCCATATTTTCTTTGCTATTTCCTACATCTCTGAAGCTTCCAATAATATACCTTTGATTTTGGAGTTGTTGTAATTGCATGTAATCTGCATATTTTCCCACAGCTTTGCTAATTAGGATGTTCAATGCTTTCTCTTAGGACAAGGATAATTACTCGCTAACCACAAAAACCTCATCCTATGTTTTCCATAACCACATAACCACACACACATGTACATACATATATTCTTACCTTTTACCAGGTACTGCAAATCATTAAAGATATAGGAATAAATATATGTAGGAAATTATAAGGTTAACAGAAATCATTAGTTCTATTACTAGGTTGTAATTTAACAGCTTTCATTTACTGAGTACTTGCTTTATACCAGATTCAACACTACACTTTACACCTTGCCTTTTGGTGCATGAATGAAAAAAAAATGTGGGCCAGAAATTATGATTAACTCCAGATACATCCATAGTATTAAATCACCCATGTAATCTTGGTATAAAGATAAACAAATAGATAGATTCAACAGATAAAATATGAAGTCTAGAAATAAGCCCACACAAATATGGATACTAACTTGGACAAAGACACAAAGGTAATAAAGTGGAGAAAGGACAGCCTTTTCAACAAATGGTGCTATAACGATTGGATATCTATATTTAAAAAAAAAAAAAAAGAACTCCTTGGATGCATACCTCAAAATGCATCATAGACCTCAATGTAAGACCTAAAACTATACAGCATCTAAAAGAAACCAAAGAAGAAAATCTTTGTGACTTTGTTTTAATTGACAATTTCTTAGATATGATACAAAAAAAAACCATAATCCATAAAAGAACAAATTGATTAAAAAAAACCTTTCTACCCTTCAAAGACATTGTTAATAGAATTTAAAAAAAACAAGCCCAAACTGGGAGAACACTTTCACAAAACAAAAATGTAAGGAAAAAACTAGTATCCAGAATATATAAATAGCTTGTAAAGCAACAATAAGAAAACAACTCACTTTTAAAAACTGGACAAAAGATCTAAACTTCACTTCACCAAAAGAAAATATACAAATGGAAAATATGCATATGAAAAAATGCTCAAAATCAAAATCATTTTTATTAGGAAAATGCAAATTAAAACCACAATGAGATGCCACTGCATACCTACTAAAATTACTAAAATCAAAGAACCTGACAACAGAGACTTTTGGAATGCCTATGGTCACTTTGGAAGCACTTCAGCAGCTGCTTATAAAGTTAAACATACCCTTAGCATATGACCCACCAATACTACCCCTAAGTATTTACCCAAGTAAACTTAAAGCTTATATTCACACAAAATCCTGTATGTGAATATTTATAGCAGTGTTATTCATAATCACCAAAAAATGGATACAATCAAGATCTCCTTCAACAGGTTAGTGGATAATCAAACTATGGAATACTGTAGAATTCTACATCTGATGGAATACTATTAAGCAATAAGAAATGAACTACTAATACATATGAATTCTCAAAATAATTATGCTGGCTTAAAGAAGCCAGCTATATAATAGTACTTACTATATGATTCCATACATAATAAAACTCTAAAAATACAAATTAATCTACAGTGACAAAAAGCAGATTGGTGTTTGCTTAGGGAAGCCAGCAGTGGGAGGGAGGGAGATTACAAAGGAGCACAAGAAGACTTTGGGGGGTCATGAATACTACTATGTTCACTATCTTGATTGTGAAGGTTTCATGGGTGTCTACATATATCAGATTTCACTAAGTTGTACTGTACAAGTAAGTGTACTTAATTGTATGGCAATTATACCTTGATAAAGCTGTTTCTGAAAATAAAAATAAAGTGGGCCTCAGTTGATCAAAATACTAGGTACACAGTACAACAAAAACCACCCTCCAATGCTTCAAAGAAATACCAGACAAAATTTTAAGAAACATGAACTCACAAACAAAAATTTCATGGCAATTTAATGAATTGTTAGGTCTTTACATCCTTTCAAGCTTCATATGCATCTTTTAGCCCACACTCCTACTTTATTTTTTTATTTTAGTTTATTGATTTGAGAGAGAAAAACATTGATTTGTTGTTCTACTTATTTATGCATTCATTGGTTGATTCTTGTATGTGCCCCGACTGGGCATCGAACCAGAAACACTCTAACGAACTGAGCTACCCAGTCAGAGCACACACTCCTACTTTAGATTCAAGTAGTACTGAGCCACATGCAGTTCCTCAAACACACAAGTGTCTTCTTATAGCTCCTTCTCCTTCAAGTGTCAGCATAAATGTTGCTTTCTCCAAAAAAATAGTTTTCCTTGACTTCTACATAAATTCTGTCCTCCTACAGTTTCCTTCATAACTCTTACCATCATCTGTATTAATATTTATCCCCCACAACTTTCAAATAGGAAGACTTGGGCACTTTTTCTCCTATGTTCTTACTGTACCTTATACATCTATTGCCTATATAATAAATAGGTAATATGCAAATTGACCCTCACACCATAACACCATCACAAGATGGCTGCACCCACAGCAGAGGCGGGGTTCCCGTAACGAGCGATCAGCAGAGACCTGAGGCTGCGTGGCACTGGGCCGGGGTGGGGGACCTGAGGCTGCACCCCCCGCCCAGTGGGGCTTGACTGGGAACCTCAGGCTGTTCCCCCCACCCCAGTGCTGGGCTGGGGGACCTCAGGCCTCAACCCCCACCCGGCAGGGCTTGATGGGGGACCTGAAGCTGCGCCCCCCGCCTGGTGCCAGGCTAGGGGACCTGAGTTTGCACACCCTTGCCCGGCAGGGGTGGGGCCAGCCGGGTCTGGGTCTCACGCAATTTCAAGGCATGCGCAGGTGGGCTGGGACTTGACTCTGGGTGCCGCGTCACACCCCAGACACTAACAGGAGGAAGATTTTCATATACATTTTACAAATTTTCTTTCATCTCTGATACTTCTATTATAGAGAAAGGGCAAATAGCAATATTAAAATATTTCCTCTAATTAATTCCCTTTTAATGTGCACGAATTTCATGCACCGGGCCACTAGTAATATATAAAAGCCTAAGCGGCCAGCCGACCAGCCAGTAGCTACGATGCACAATGACCACCAGGGGGGCAGATGTTCAATGCAGGAGCTGCCGAGCAACAGCAGCTTTGCAGAGTGCCCTCTCGCACTCTGGGACCCCTTGGGGGATGTTGGACTGCCGGTTTTGGCCCAATCCCCACAAGCCAGCCCGAGGGACTCCACCTGCTGGAGGGACCCCGCTCACTCCACAGACACCCTTTGAGCCCCAATGCCGCCCCAGGTGCGGGCAGCCTGGGAGGGACTGCGGGAGGTTGGCTCCAGGGTGAGTCTGGCCCATCTTGCCCAGTCCCACCCTGATGGCCACCTTCTAATTAATTTCCTTTCAATGTGCATAAATCCATGCACTGGGCCTCTAGTAATGTAATATAATTATTATAATTAACAATAATTATGTTTACATATAATAATAATTATTATTAATAATTATTATTATAATAATTATAATTTTTCACTCCACAAGATGCTAAGCTCCTTTGAGGGCAAGAACTGTGTTTTTTCATCTTTGTAACACTAAAACTAACCATACCATTTGGAACATGATAAGTATAATAAAGTTGAATTTTAAAAAAACAGCCCTAGCTGGTTTTCTCAGTGGTTAGAGCATTGGCCCATGGACTGAAGGGTTGTGGGTTCAATTCTGGTCAAGGGCACGTACCTCGTACCTCAGTTGCAGGCTCAATCTCTGGTCCTGGTTGGGGCACATCCGGGAGACAACCAATCAATGTGCCTCTCTTACATCAATGTTTCTCTCTCTTTGTCTCTCACCCTCCCTTCCACTCTCTAAAAAATCAATGGAAAAAAATATCCTTTGGTAAGGATTAACAACAAAAACAAACAAACAAGCAAAAAAAAAAAAAAAACACAGCCCACAAACAAATTAAAAAATGGACTAAATATTCCTTGAGTACCTGAGACCAAAATTTGTTTCAAAACCCATGTGACTTCTTTTGATTAGCTCTATCATACAATATTTCTCAAGAGGTGCCAGCATTTGAGTGGGATGATTCTATGTTATTCACCACTATTCTGAGTCCTATAGAACATTTTGCATTTAAGCATTCGTGGACCTGACCTCACTAAATATTAGTGACTAGAGGCCCGATGCATGAATTTGTGCACAGGTGGGGTCAGGCCAGCACGCCCCAATGGGGGCCGATCGGGGCCCCAATCAGGCCGGTTGGCCTCCCCAGTGCACATCATAGCAACCGGTCATTCCAGTCGTTCCAGTGTTTTGGTCTCTTGGCTTTTATATATATATAGATGGTTGCTAGTCATTGTGACAAACCCAAATTTCCAAATGCCCCTCCCCCAGAAAGGGGACAATACTACCTCCCAGTTGAGAATCACTGCTTTAGAGAAAAGAGTTGATATACTGTCAAATGTCTATTCAGCTTGAATATTGTCATTCTATCAGCATTTGACAATGTCATCCCATTGAATCTTCAGAGATTTAAGTATAACAGAGTATATGCAAAACTTTAAAAACAAAACCAAGAAAAAAAAAGTAAAGCAGATAGGGATACCTCTTAGCCACATCACTGGGACTCTCCCCTGCTTTGTTGGTAATATTACTGTCTGCTCCCATTTTAATTATCCACTGCAAACATTCTATGTGACCTTGTCCAGCAGCTGTAAAAACAAACAGAAAATACACAAAAAGTTGTTACTAGTAGCAAGTTTCCAAAATTTTGAAACCATTAGAGAGTACTTTTATAAATACTGATACTTGCAATATCCAATAAATCGAGCAGATGTAATTTTCACCATTTCATTTATTCATTCATCAGACAAACATGTAATCAAATATACACTGTGCTCATCACCTATACAGAAAACTTTACATACAGATATAAAAGTTGAGGTTCAAAGAAGTTATTTCTTTAACATCACACAGTTAGTAAGTAATGGATTTAAAACTATAATCTAGTTTTTTATAATCCTTATTGAGTGTTTGTCTGCTGATATTTATAGCTCCTGACCAATCTTATTATCACACCTTATATCACAGAACTTATTCCTCTGAACCTCACAACTCAAAATTTATAGGTCCCCAATTACCTAAACTGTTTACACCTTTTTCTAAATCTTGTCCTTAAGACACATGCACTCGATATTAATTTTCACCTCCACAATGCTGCAAATGTGTCTTCTCACCTAGTGCCCACCACTCAACTCTATGCTTATCTGACTTCTACCAATCCTTCAAAGTCTATCTCAAAACTCATGGAAACTGGGGCGGGGGGACTTAATAGACTTAGAAACACTGAATTTAGGTCTACTAAACAATGAGACTGAAGGACAGAACAGAATTTAGCAAGTGGCTGGCACATATAGACCTGCAACAAATGTCTATAGAGTTGATGAGTGAATGAATAAAGAAAAAAAGTAAATGAAATCTAAGCTCTGCTCTTACCAACTGTGTAACCTCAGTCAAAAAACCTGGGTCCTCTGAACCTCAATTTTCTCATCTTTTACACAGATAATTTCATATTTATAAAGCAGTAGTGATTTACACTGCTGGTTCATAAAATTACAATAAGGATTAAATATGACAGTTTTGCACCCTGTTAAATGTCATATAAACATAAGGTGTTATTTATGAATTCCCATGAATATTTCCTCAATAATTTAACCCTTAGCAACTTGTTATGTTCAGTTTCTATTCCTGAATTCCACTGCATGTATTTTAACAACCAAAAACTTTTTGCCATTTATTACATCCTGACTTATACAAATCTCTAGTTGTTCATGGTATAAGTATATAGCTCCTTAACAGTAAGGTCTGGATATCACGTGATTTCCATGATGTGGGCACATGACTGGTGCTGAATATATAAGTGCCTGAATATATATGTGCCTCTGTAAAATAAATCAGAGCATGAACTTTTGGTATGGCTTGCTGTCTTAAAAAGTTAGTCCATTTTCAATAATGGGAACAGAGAGGAAAGGACACAAAGCCAGATCCAATGACAAAGCAACCCCATCACTACAGCCCTATGGCCCAGCTTACAAAAGGTCTACTAGTATAAGCACTCTTGTCCTACTTTTCCTGAATTGACTCAGATCCATCTTCAAAACTCAGAATTGGCCCCTGAGGAACCTGGGGCTTCTCTTTTCTCCTACAGCAAATCCGAAATACCTAACAAAGAATACTACAGGATTTCCCATACCTCTAGACTTAACCCTACTTTACACAAAAACAGCAACATCTTTTCTCTTTAAGAGTTATAAAACCGAGAGAAACCAAGATGGTGGCATAGGTAAACACCTAAACTGCTGCCTTGCACAACAATTTCAATACTACAACTAAAAGACAAAACGGACATCATCCAGAACCACAGGAAGGCTGGCTGAGTGGAAATTCTACAACTAGAAGGAAAGAGAAAAGCACACTGAGACTCAGAGGAGCTGCAGGAGGCAGAGGTACTGAGACGCACATGCGGAGAGGACTAGCAACTGAGTGCGCGGCTGGCTTTCTCAAGCGGGAGGGAGACAAAAGCTCCCGACTGCGCTGAACTCCAGTTGCGGGCAAGACTCTGGGGACCCAGACTCATTTGGGGAGAAACTGGACTGTCTGGCAGCGGGCGGAACTCGAAGGCGGCTTTCTCTCAGAGGTGCTTGCAGTGATTACCACGGGACACTGAGACACAGGGGCATATTAGGGCATGGTTGACAGGAAACCAATGCTGTCTGCTCCGCCCTGAGACTCCGCCCCATCCAAGCTGAGCACAGAGGCTTTTGCAAGTCTTGTCTCATAAGGGTGTCTCCAGCACAGAAGTTCTCCCAGCATAGACACAGCTGATCCTCACAGCCAATAGGCCTGGAGGTCAATTCCTCCCAGTGATACCAACAACAATCAAGGCTTAACTACAACAAGACTGTGCACACAGCCCACAAAGGGGTGTACTAAGAGTGTCCACCTCAGATAACTGGGAAGGCTGAGCCACTGAGCCCTATAAGACATCTAGCACACAAAGCCACTCTATCAACTCAGGGAAGCAGCCAAAATGCAGAGACAAAGAAACAGATCACAAATGAAAGAAATGGAGGAAAGCAAACGACTAGATATAGAGTTCAAAACCATGGTTATAAGGTTTTTCAAGAATTTTCTAGAAAAGACCGAAAAATTTAGCTAGACCCTCGAGGATATGAAAAAGGACCAACTACAAATTAAGCATACACTGACTAAAATAAAAAAATATTATACAGAGACACAACATCAGATTAGAGGATCACAAGAATCAAGTCAAACATTTGAAATACAAAGAAGCAAAAAACACTCAACTGGAAAAGCAAAAAGCAAAAAGAATCCAAAAATATGAAGATAGTGTAAGAAGCCTCTGGGACAACTTCAAGCATACCAACATCAGAATTATGGGGGTGCCAGAAGAAGAGAGAGAGCAAGATACTGAAAACCTATTTGAAGAAATAATGATCGAAAACTTCCCCCACCTGATGAAAGAAAAAGACTTACAAGTACAGGAAGCACAGAGAACTCCAAACAAAAGGAATCCAAAGAGGACCACACCAAGACACATCATAATTAAAATGCCAAGAGCAAAAGACAAAGAGAGAATATTAAAAGCAGCAAGAGAAAAGCAGGTAGCCGAAACCGGTTTGGCTCAATGGATAGAGCGTCGGTCTGCGGACTGAAGGGTCCCAGGTTCGATTCCGGTCAAGGGCATATACATTGGCTGCGGGCACATCCCTGGTGGGGGGGGCGGGTGCAGGAGGCAGCTTGGTTGATGATTCTCTCTCATCGATGTTTCTAGCTCTCTATCCCTCTCCCTTCCTCTCTGTAAGAAATCAATAAAATATATTTTTAAAAAAAGAGAGAGAAAAGCAGGTAGTTACCTACAAGGGAGCACCCATACGACTGTCAGCTGATTTCTCAAAAGAGGCTTTTGCAAGTCTTGTCTCTATGCAGGCCAGATGGGAGTGACAAGAAATATTTAAAGTGATGAATAGCAAGAACCTACAACCAAGATTACTCTACCCAGCAAAGCTATCATTCAGAATTGAAGGGCAGATAAAGAGCTTCACAGATAAGAAAAAGCTAAAGAAGTTCATCAACACCAAACCAGTATTATATGAAATCTGAAAGGTATTATTTAAGAAGAGGAAGAAGAAGAAAAAGGTAAAGGTAAAAATTATGAACAACAAATACATATCTATTAACAAGTGAATCTAAAAATCAAGTGAATAAAAAAATCTGAAGAACAGAATAAACTGGTGAATATAATAGAATCAGGGGCATAGAAAGGGAGTGGACTGACAATTCTCGGGGGGAAAGGGATGTGGGAGGTGCAGGAAGAGACTGGACAAAAATCGTACACCTATGGATGAGGATAGTGGCGGGGGGGGGGGGTGGGTAAGGGCAGAGGGTGGGATGAGAACCGGGTGGAGGGGAGCTATGGGGAGAAAAAAGAGGAACAATTGTAATAATCTGAACAATAAAGATTTATTAAATTTTTTTTAAAAAGGGCATTACAATCTGAGATTATAAAACTAGATAGGTTATCATCTATTTTCCATTGCTTTTTAAGAAGATATGTTTTAAGGCCTACTACTATGACTTACTCAATAAAAACCCAGAAATTTAATTTAAAAATAAAAAAAGAGTTATAAAACCATATTTATGAATTGTGAACAATGATGAGCTTTATAAAACAGAGTTTAACCCAACATTTCCATTTTATTACACAGGTAATATTTACAGGGGGAGAGCTAAGTAATTTATCTACAATAAAATACAATAAAAGAATTTTTATCTAAGATCCTTATTTTATATTGATTAGAATATATTTATTAATTTGACCAATGTTTTATAAGAGAACAAGATAAAATTATGCAGTGGCTATAAATTTTTTAAAAATGATTTGAAATAAGACTTAAAGTAAACGTAGAAAGAGAAGTTATAGTAGATTTAACAATCATTAAATGACTGATACTGCAGCTTATTTACTGAATCAAAATTAAAATGAAAGGAAAAGAAGCAGATAGACTGACAAAATGTTAATTAAATTATAAGGAAACTTTTATTTACCCAAGTTGGGTATGATTTAGCATACAGATACTCCACAGAAAAAAAAAGATAATGTACACAAAAATGTCCCTTCCTCCTGCTGCAGCCACTTATCACCCCTCCACCACACCATCTGATCCACCCCTGGTCCCAGGAGTCCTTATGGACAAATTGACCAGAGAAGGGGTGAAGGGCAAACCTTTTTGGTTCCTCTTCACTTCGCCCTCTCACCTTCTCACAATGGCTGTAACCCAAATACTCTGTTGTTGTACATCTATCTCTTTAGAACCTTCTTCCAGTTCCCTCATTTCCATCTCGGTTCAACTGGTAAAGAATTGACTGAGATAGTCTGAAAACCATCTGGCAAGTAAAACTTTAATGCATCATCCCTCCGAAAATGCATTATAAATACTGTGAGTGAGCCTCTCTTTTGCTCTCTCATAAATGACACCCCACATACACATTAGGAATAAAAACTGGTTATACCTAGGTTATGAAATGGGGGCTTTGCTCCAGGGCAGCACAATTTTTTAAAAACCACAATCTTTTATGCACATTTCATAGAAGTATCCACTCCATTCATAAATCCCATAGTGAAAAGCTTTAATGCCCAGACAGCTAGTAGAGATGGATGGAGTGAGATTCTCCAAGTACAGGATAGCATTTACCAAGGTGGGCCACCTCTATGTATAAGAGAAATCCCTGTTATTTCCCCTTCTTTCTGCTCCAAATACCCTTTCTCTTATAAAACTACTAGAAGCCCAGTGCACGAATTCATGCACCAGTGGGGTCCCTCGGCCTGGCCTGCAGGATCAGGCCAAAACCGATCTCCAACATCCCTTAAGGGGTCCTGGATTTGTGAGAGGGTGCAGGCCAGGCTGAGGGGCCCCACTGGTGCACAATCGGAGCCAGGGAGGGACACAGGAGGTTGGCCAGCCAGGGAGGGACTGCAGGAGGGCTCCAGAGCATGTTTGGCCCATCTCGCTCAGTCCCAATCGGCTGTACCCCAGCAGCAAGCTAACCTACCAGTCAGAGCATCTGCCCCCTAGTGGTCAGTGCACGTCATAGCAAGCGGTTGAGCGGCCTTAGCATACCATTAGCATATTACGCTTTGATTGGTTAAATGGCCGTCCAGTAGACCAGACACTTAGCATATTAGGCTTTTGTTATATAAGATTATTACACATGGTACTTAAGATTCTTAAGATATATTATAAATTAAACAAACTTTAATGATTAAGCTAAGAACCTAAACAACATTAACATTATTTCATAATTTATGAAATAAATAACAACCAGAAGTTATTTATGAAATAAAATCCTATTCAAACACAGGACTATATTAACAAGACTACTGTCTTTTTATTGTTGTTGTTAATCCTCACCTGAGGATATTTTCCCATTGCTTTTTAGAGAGAATGGAAGGGAGAGAGAGTGAGAAACATGGATGTGAGAGAGACACATGGATTGGTTGCCTCCTGCATGGTTCCTGACCAGAGCCAGGTTCAAGCCTGCAACCAAGGTACATGCACTTGACTGGAATCAAATCCGGGACCCTTCAGTCCATGGGCTGATGCTCTATCCACTGAGCCAAATCAGCTAGATCAACATTACTCTTTTTACTCTAAGACTTTTATAAGAAATACCAGCCATCACATTATTTAAAAAAGTGTAATATCACAAATAAAGCAAAATAGAAATTTCAGGTGCTGGAGGTTAAATATTTGGCTTTTTATTTTATAAATAAAAGGGAGATTGGCAAGAATAAATCCTAGATATATACTCCCTGCACTGAGTTGACAATCTGGCAGTCTGATTTAAAAAAAAAAAAAAAAAAACAAAAAACAAAAAAAACATGGATCAATATTTTAGAATTCCACATAGAAAGAAGGAGAATGCAGAGAAAAATTGCAAATATCTAGAAAACGTGTTCATATCATGTTCATTGATATTTCTATAGAAGTAAAAACATTTTTTTGCAGAGTATTAGAATAAAGAAAATTCTCCTAGAGGTTGCTCATTTGATTCCCCATCAGGGTACATACCCGGGTTGTTTCAGGCTCAATCCCCAGTGGGGGCCGTGCAGGAGGTTGATCAATGTTTCTCTCTCTCTCTCTCTCTCTCTCTCTCTCTCTCTCTCTCTCTCTCTCTCTTTCTCTCTCTCTCTCTCTCTTCCTTTCTCTCTAAAATCAATAAAAACATTTTTAAATGATAGATATTAGCATGAACCGGCCATTTCAGTCCAAAGAAAATGTTACTCTTAAGAAACTTCTCTAACAGTGAATTTCACATCTTAACTACATGATAAAATCAAAAGAGAACTTCTATTGGAATTACCCTCAAATGTGAAAATGTGTAAATATCTGACATCATAAAAGGAATATCACACTTGAATTAAAAATTAAGCACTCTGACCCTGGCCGCGTAGCTCAGTCGGTTAAAGCATTATCCTGATACCACCAAGGTTGTATCCCTGGTAAGGGCACATATAAGAATCAACTGATGAATGCATAAACAAGTGAAACAAAAAATTGATGTTTCCTTTCTCTCTCTCAAATAAAAACATTTTAATTAAAATAAAATAAAATAAAAATTAAGCACTCTGCCATGCATTTTCATGTGTTTCTGATGGGTAATTATTATAAAAGGTAAATAATTCAACAGCAATTGTGTCAGAATTGAAAATTAAACAAGAATCATAACTCACCTTTATGCAAAAGAGTTGATCCATTATTATCACGTTCATTAATATTGATTACTCCATCTTCTATTAATTTCTTAAGCATTTCCAAATCACCCTCAAAGGCAGCCACATGACCTGGAAATGCTAAACCTATGAATAAAAAATTCAGCATTTCAGTAAACACATGAGCTCATTCTTTTTTCCTGCCTTAAGTGGTTGCACATTTTAGATTTCAATATTAACTGAAATATGAGAATGATATATTGGAATTAGTTCTCTTAACAATAAAGTAAAAAGAGAACCACAAAATAAGATTATTATTAAATGTGTAGCCTTTCCACCCCTCAGGACCTCAACATGCTAGGAGTAGTATTATACCAGAACTATTCTTAGTCATATTCCCTTTTACCCGTGGGCCACCACAAAACACAAAGAGATGGTCATTTTTGACCCTTTGAATAAAGACATACTTGGCTCAACTCCTACATTAGCATAAACCACTCTTTCCCTCTGTTTGCAAGGAAGTGAAGAAAGTAAACTGTAAGCAAATAAAGTATAGGTATGTATATACACATATACAAATATATAGATAGATAGATAGATAGATAGATAGATAGATAGATAGATATAGAGATAGAGAGATAGAGATAGAGATAGAGATACTGATATAGATATAGATATAGATATAGATATAGATATAGATATAGATATAGATATAGATATAGATATAGATATAGATAGATATAGATATAGATATAGATATAGATATAGATATAGATATAGATATAGATATAGATATAGATATAGATATAGATATAGATATACACACACACACATACTTGTGTGGATTTACCTGATCTACTAGTGCCTAGCATCTACACTAATAAAAGAGAAACGTGCAAATTAACCATCACTCTGCTATGCCAGGCCACGCCCACCAGCCAATCAGGAGTGAGTATGCAAATTAACCTAACCAAGATGGCGGCCGGCCACAGAGATGGAGCAAGCAGGAGGCTTGGGTTGCCCTGGCAATGGAGGAAACCAAGCTTCCCGCCCACCCTGGCCGGCCCTGGCCTCCGCTCAAGGCTACAAAATTGCAATTATAGAAGATAAATAAATCCTAGATACTTGCTTCCAACCGGCCCTGGCCTCCACTCAAGGAGGTGCTAGGAAAAAAAAAAAAGAAAAAGAAAAAAAGGAGGGGCTGGGACCTTGGGTCTCCGTGGGGTGATCAAGCCAGGATGGAACAGCAGGGGCCATTGGGGGTAAGCAGACCAGCAGGGGGGCCAGTTGTGGGTGAGCAGGCCATTAGTGGGGGTCAGTTGGAGGTGATCAGGACAGCGGAGGGGGGCAGTTTGGAGTGAGCAGGCCAGCAGGGGAGCAGTTGGTGGTGAGCAGGCCAGTGAAGAGGGAAGGTGGAGGCGAGCAGGCCAGCAGGGGGGGGCAGTTGGGGTGAGCAGGCTGGCGGGGGGCAGTTGGGGGCAAGCAGGCCGGCAGGCAGAGTGGTTAGGGGCAATCAGGCAGGCAGGCAGACAGGTGAGCGAGCGGCTGGAGCCAACAGACCCGGATTATGAGAGGGATGTCCGACTGTCGGTTTAGGCCCGATCCCTGTAAAGCGGAAGTAGGACATCCTTCGAGGGGTCCCAGATTGGAGAGGGTGCAGGTCGGACTGAGCAACACCCCCCCCCATGCATGAATTTCATGCACCGGGCCACTAGTATCTATATATGTAAAGAGCCAGGGTTGTAACATCCAAAACGACCGAAGGCTCAACCGAATGCCAGGCTGCGCACGCAGCAGGTGAGCGGGCTGAACTGCTGACCTCTCGGAGAGAGAGAGAGGCGGGGCTGATCAGCAGGGGCAGGAGAGGCACGGAGAGAGAAGCCGGGTGATCAGACCCTGCTTCTCTCTCTGGGCCTTGCCAGCAGCCAAGCCTCTCTCTCTCCCAGAGGTCAGCAGTTCAGCCCACTCACCAGCAGCCTAGGGTGGCTGCTGATCAGCCCTGCCTCTATGATTGGGCCTGGAGATAGGCCTGGAGATGCTGACTGGCATAGAAACCGACCAATCAGAACCAAATCTGGGTGAACTGCGAGGAGCCAATGGTTACCTAGGAGGTGGGGCTTTTGATGCTGACTGGCATAGAAACCGACCAATCAGAACCAAATCTAGGTGAATTGCAAGGAGCCAATGGCTGCCTAGGAGGTGGAGCTTTTGACGCTGACTGTCATAGAAACCAACCAATCAGAATCTACTCTGGGTTAACTGTGAAGGCAGAACCTCAGATGGGGGCTGGGGAGGAGTTTTAAGGGCAACAAGCTGTTTGGTGTAAGGTGTAAGAAAGTGATTCAATTTTTTAATGACCGGTTTGGCAGTATAGTGCATATGGCTTGCTATCAATCCAGATATAGGGATTACATGTTTTTGTCTGCCAAGAGTATCTCCTCCTGCTGAAAAAGGCTTTCCAAGCCCCCCATTTAAGCAATCCTATCCTATATAATCTATCTATACTAATAAAAGGGTAATATGCTAATTAGACCAGGTCAACCAGCCATCTTCCAGACATCCGACTTCCTTCCAGACAAAGCCATGGTGGTTGGGGCCGAGGCAGAGGCAGTTAGGGACAATCAGGCCTGGTGGGGAGGGAAGTTGGGGGAGAGATCAGGCCGGCAGGGGAGGGCAGTTAGGGGCGATCAGGCAGGCAGAGGCAGTTAGAAGCGATCAGGCCAGCAGGGGAGAGCAGTTAGGGGCGAGATCAGGCCAGCAGGGGAGGGCAGTTAGGGGCAATCAGGCTGGCAGGAGGGCAAGGTAGGGGCGATCAGGCCAGCAGGGGGGCAATCAGGCTGGCAGGCAGAGGGGTTAAGGGCAATCAGGCTGGCAGGCAGAGGGGTTAGGGGCAATCAGGCAGGCAGGCAGGCGTGTGGTTAGGAGCCAGTCATCCTGGATTGTGAGAGGGATGTCCGACTGTCAGCAGTCGGACATCCCTGGATGGGTCCCAGATTGGAGAGGGTGCAGGCCAGGCTGAGGAACACCCCTCTGTGCATGAATTTTGTGTGCTGGGCCTCTAGTCTATATGTATATATATATACACACACACATACATACATATACATAAAAGCCTAAGCGACCGTTATGACTGAATGACCGGAACAACTGGAATGACCGGCCAGTAGCTATGACACACACTAACCCAGACCTTGCTGCTGAGGCCCTGACAGCCCCGAATCTGATTCACCCACACCCCAGACCCAGACAGGAGGGAGGAGAGAGCCCAATTCCTCGCTGAATCAGCCATTGGTTAGCTTGCTGCTGGGGCCCTGACAGCCCCAAATCTGGTTCACCTGCACCCCGGGCCCAGACAAGAGGGATGAGGGAGCCTGATTCCTCACAGAATCAGCCATTAGTTAGCTTGCTGCTGGCGCCCTGACAGGCCCACACCCTGGTCCCAGACAGGAGGGAGGAGGAAGCCTGATTCCTTGAGGAATCGGCCGTTGGTTAGCTTGCTGCTGGGGCCAACCTCCCATGGTCCCTCCCCCTGGCAGGCCAGCTCCTCCAACCAGCCCCGATCTCAGGTTAGGCCAAGAGACCCCACCCATGCACGAATTCATGCACTGGACCTCTAGTAACAAATACTTCATAAAAATTTTTTAATAACAACTACATATATTGAGCCCTTACTGAATGCTGGGCACAGTTGTAAGCACTTTCAAGGGCTGCCTCATTTAAGCCTTTTAGCAACTCTGAGATACAGCTATTCTCATTTTTACATATGGAAAAGAAACAACTTAGAATAGCCAAAGAGTATGTTAAAAAGAACAAAGTTGGGGGAGATAAGAGATCAACCGAAGGACTTGTATGCATGCATATAAGCATAACCAATGGACGCAAAACACTGGGGGGTGAAGGCATGTTTGGGAGTGGGGTGGGGGGAACAATGGTAAGATATGTACACATATAATACCTTAATAAAAAAATGAAAAATAAAATAAGGTGAAAAAAATACTGAGTTTCTAAAACAAAATAAATAAGTAAATAAGAAGAACAAAGTTTGAAACTTACAGCCTCACTATAAAGCAACAGTCATCAAGACAGGGTAGTACAGGCAAATAAACAGATATATTAGTATGATAGATAGAATGCAGAGGCCAGAAATACACCTATACATATACACATGGCTGATTTTTTATAAAGCTGGTTTCCAAAAATATGGAGCTAGAACAAGTGGCTATATTTTTATAAATTAAAATCAATATTTTATTTCATTCAATACATCACATTTAACTTGATGTAGAGATCAAAGATATGAATTTAAAAGCTAAAACTGTAAAATTTCTAAAAAAAAAAAACCATAGGAGAATATCTTGCTGGCCTTGGGGTAGGCAAATATTTCATAGATAGGACACAAAAAACACATAACCTGTAAAATATTGATAAATTATACTTTATCAAAATTTAAAACTTTTGCTCTTTGAAAGACACTACTAAAAAATGCAAGCTTCAGAGTGGGAGACAATATTTGCAATACATATATCTGACAAAACATAATGAACTGTCAAATATTCAATAATTAGATAGTCAATCCAATAAAAATGGGCAAAAGAATTAAATAAACACTTCATAAAAGAAGATACATGATTCCGGCAAACAAAAGCCTGGGGCCAGATGGCTTCACAGGGGAGTTTTACCAAACATTCAAGGGAGAACTAAAACCTATCCTCCTCAGACTATTCCAAAAAATTCAAGAGGAAGGAACACTTCCAAGATCCTTCTATGAAGCCAGCATCACCCTAATACCAAAACCAGATAAAGACAACACAATGAAAGAGAATTACAGGCCAATATCCCTCATGAACATAGATGCCAAAATCCTCAACAAAATTCTAGCAAATCAGATCCAGCAGTACATCAGAAAGATCATACACCATGACCAAGTAGGATTTATCCCAGGAATGCAAGGATGGTACAATATCCGCAAATCAATAAACGTGATTCATCACATAAACAAATTGAGAGATAAAAATCACATAGTCATATCAATTGATGCAGAAAAAGCATTTGACAAAATCCAACACCCTTTCTTGATAAAAACTCTCAACAAGGTGGAAATAGAAGGATCATACCTCAACATAATAAAAGCTATATATGATAAACCCACAGTTAACATCATACTCAATGGGCAAAAACTAAAACCATTTCCCCTAAGAACAGGAAGAACACAGGGATGCCCACTCTAACCACTCCTGTTTGACATAGTACTGGAAGTATTAGCCTTTGCGATCAGCCAAGAAGAAGAAATAAAAGGTATCCAAATTGGAAAAGAAGAAGTAAAGCTGTCCTTATTTGCAGATGACATGATATTGTACATAAAAAAACCCTAAAGACTCCATCAAAAAACTAACAGACTTAATAAATGAATTCGGCAATGTAGCAGGATACAAAATTAATGCCAAGAAATCTATGGCATTTCTATACACCAATAGTGAACTTACAGAAAGAGAGACTAAGAAAGCAATCCCATTTACCATTGCACCAAAAAAATTAAGATACCTAGGAATAAACTTAACCAAGGAGGTAAAAGACCCATACATGGAAAACTACAGGACACTGAAAAAAGAGATAGAGGAAGACGTAAACAGATAGAAGAACATACCATGTTCATGGATTGGTAGAATCAACATCATTAAAATGTCCATACTACCCAAAGCAATCTATAGATTCAATGCACTCCCCATTAAAATACCAACGACATATTTCACAAACCTAGAAAGAACTCTCCAAAAATTCATCTGGAATAAAAAAAAAAGACCCCGAATAGCCACAGCAATCCTGAGAAAGAAGAACTAAGTAGGAGGGATCTCAATACCAGATTTCAAGCTGTATTACAAAGCCACTGTTCTCAAAACAGCCTGGTACTGGCACAAGAACAGACATATAGACCAATGGAACAGAATAGAGAATCCAGATATCGACCCAAACCACTATGCTCAATTAATATTTGACAAAGAAGGTATGAACATACAATGGAGTCAAGACAGTCTCTTCAATAAATGGTGTTGGGAAAATTGGACAGATACATGCAAAAAAAAATGAAACTAGATCACCAACTTACACCATACACAAAAATAAACTCAAAATGGATACAGGACTTAAACATAAGATGGGAAACCATAAAAATACTGGAGGAATCCACAGGCAGCAAAATCTCAGACATATGCCGAAAGAACTTCTTCACTGATACTGCCCCTAGGGCAATGGAAGCTAAAGAGAAAATAAACAAATGGGACTACATAAAAATAAAAAGCTTTTTCACAGCAAAAGAAACCATCAACAAAACAACAAGCAAGCCCACTGTATGGGAGAACATATTTGCAAATGTTATCACTGATAAAGGTTTAATCTCCAACATCTACAGGCAACTTATACAACTTAATAAAAGGAAGATAAATGATCCAATAAAAAAAATGGGCAATGGACCTAAATAGAATCTTTTCAAAAGAAGACAGAAGGAAGGCCAAGAGACACATGAAAACATGCTCAAAGTCACTAATTATCCGAGAGATGCAAATCAAAACAACAATGAGGTACCATCTCACACCTGTCAGAATGGCTATCATCAACAAATCAACAAACGACAAGTGTTGGCGAGGATGCAGAGAAAAAGGAACCCTTGTGCACTGCTGGTGGGAATGCAGACTGGTGCAGCCACTGTGGAGAACAGTATGGAGTTTCCTCAAAAAACTGAAAATGGAACTCCCATTTGACCTAGTAATCCCACTCCTAGGAATATATCCTAAGAAACTGGAAACACCAATCAGAAAGGATATATGCACCCCTATGTTCATAGCAGCACAATTTACAATAGCTAAGATTTGGAAACAGCCTAGGTGCCCATCAGCAGATGACTGGATCAGAAAACTATGGTACATCTACACAATAAAATATTATGCTGCCATAAAAAAGGAATTCTTACCATTTGCAGCAACCTGGATGGAACTGGAAAACATTATGCTAAGTGAAATAAGCCAGTCAATGAAAGAAAAATACCACATGATCTGACTCATTTATGGATAATAAAGAACATTATAAACTGATGAACAAAAAGATAGATACAGAGGCAGTAAAGCATCAAACAGACTGTCAAATTACAGGGGGAAGGTTAGGGAGAGGTGGGGGAGATAAGAGATCAATCGAAGGACTTGTATGCATGCATATAAGCATAACTAATGGATGCCAAACACTGGGAGGTGAGGACATGTATGGGAGTGGAGTGGGGGGGGGGCAATGGTAAGATATGTACACATATAATACCTCAATAAAAAAAAGAAAAAAAGAAAATAATTTTATGGTTGGGGGTCACCACAACATGAGGAACTGTATTAAAGGGTGCGGCATTAAAAAATGTTGAGAACCACACACACACACACACACACACACACACACACACAAAAAGAAATAGATACATGAATGCCCATATAAGAAGATACTCAATATCATTAGTTATCAGGAAAATGTAGATTAAAACCACAATAATATAACACTTCACATCCATCAGAATGGCTAAAATGAAACATGACCATATCAAATGTTGGGAATTCCATGGAACAAATAGAATTCTCATGCATATCTGGTGGGGATGTAAAGTGATACAACTACTTTGGAAAACAATTAGACAACTTTTTAATGTTATGCTCCACTCCTATGTATTTAACAAGAAAAATGCAAACATATGTCTATGTAAATGTTCAGAGCAGATCTCTATTATTAATAACAGACCAAACTGTAAGCAATCCAAATACTCATCAGCAGGTGAAGTGATAAAATATATACATTCATACAATGGAATACTATTCAGAGATAAAAAGGAATGAACTACTAATATATATATATATATATATATATATATATATATATATACACAGATGAAATTCAAAATTATTAATTAAAAAAGTCAAACTAATCTATATCAGCAATTTTCAACTGATGTGCTGCAAGAATTTTTAGAAGATGCAATACCTGACTATTTAGTCAGGGGCACTGACCTCTTTTCCCTTGGACTGTCAAATTAAAAAAAAAAATGACAACAACCAACACAATAATAGCTGTCCAGTGACTGAATCAAAATTATACCTATATTCTTTGTCAGATGTTTCTCTCTCACATTGATTTTTTTTTCTCTTCTTCCCTCCCTCCTTCTCTCTCTCTCTCTCTCTCTCTCTCTCTCTCTCTCTCTCTCTCTCTCTCTCCGCTTCTCCTTTCCTCTCTCTAAAATCAATAAGCAGCCGGCCAGAGTGGCTCAGTTGAGCATGGTGCTGTGCACTGAAGGGCTGCTGGTTCAATTCCAAGTCAGGGCACATACCTGGGTTGCAGGTTCGATCCCCAGTCAGGACATGTTCATAAAGCAACCCATCAGTTTCTTGCATCGATGTTTCTCTCTCTCAGCATGTCCTCCAGTGAGGATTTAAAAAACAAAACTAGGATACATCTATCAACCTAATCTGAAAAATATGTTAGAAGGTAAGTCATAAAAGGATACATACCCTTTTATGCCATTTTTATAAAGTTTTAAAAGAAGTTTGAAAGACTGCTAGTTGTCTACTAAAATCCCTTTCCTTCATTAGAAAGCAAGCTGCAGCTGAGATGATGCTTCTCATCTAGGTGGCAAAATCTCCAGGCTCCTAGTTATACTAGTATATGGCCAGGTAACTAAACTCTTGCCAATGGAAAGTTAGCAAAAGTGATGAGTTCAAATTAGACTGAAAATCTCTATTTCTTGGCATATAGTCTTTTTCCCTCCCCATCTCCAGCTGGATTAGCAACAACTATTTTATTCTTAAATCCAATGGTATGAAGATTGCTCATTATATTAATCTCTGTACATTTCTGCCTAAAATATTCCTCAATAAACATAAGAAACTGTATAAATATATGCACAATGGTATGTAATGTATTTTAATGTTTAACTTACAACTTCTTTCTTTTCCTTTCCCGTTTATTCTACATATTAAATGCTAAAACAATTCAGATTTATTACTTACTTTCCTGATCTTTTGGATCATTTCTTTCATACTCAGCCCCCTGGATAAACTGTAAAATGTTCTGCTTATAGAACCTCTGGGCCAGGTCCAGCACATTTTCTCCATTGTCATTGAAGGCTTTTAAAGCTTGTGTTGCACTGTTCATTCTACTGAGTAGAAATTTAAAACAGTGAAGGTGGCCTTCCATGGCTGCTAAGTGAACTATAGGTGAGAGAGAAAAAAGAATTTCATTTTTAAATTGACAATAAAGTAATCATAAAAAATAAATGATACATTGTCTCTAATCCTCACAGGGACATACTCTGAGCAAAGAGAATAGAGTATTTTCCAGCCTACATTTCCTTACTCGTCCTTCTAGTCATGCCAAAGCAATACTTATTATGAGTGTGGAGAGGCCAGAGGAGGGTCACCGAAGAGCAGGCCCCAGAATGTTTTCTTGGAAAGTGAAATCCCAGTTATGCAGCTTATCATTACATGAGAAAATGCTTGCTATGTAAGACAGATAAATGATAGACAAAATTCTTAAATATTTTGCAAAAAAAAAGGGAAATAAGCCAAAATAGTCACTATGGAAATATGACTGATGTTATTTTTATCACTATGTATTTTGTCACTTTTCCATAAACATTATCTAGTAGCCCATTGCGTGCTATCACGCACATTAGGCCAACCACCACTTCCATGGCAGCCAGCAGGAACTGCAGCACGCCACCGGGAGCCGTGCTGCTTCCACGGGAGCCATGCAGCTTCTGTGGGAGGCAGAAGCGAGCCACTGGCGGCCCTGGGAGACAGGAGGGAGCCACGCCGCTTCCACGGAGGCAGGCCTGCCATCTCCTCTCTGGGCTGCACTCGGCCACGGAGACTGCGGGCCAGCCCCCCTGTCCTTGTCCGTGTTCACTCCAGCTCTGGGGGGCTGACCTGAGCCGGGGTGCAGAGGCTCGCCAGCCCCCGTCTCTGTCTCCATCTCCCCTCCAGGCCTCACCTGCATGTGCTCCTACCTCCTGTCCAGTTGTGACCTGTTATGGCGTACAGGCCTAATTTGCATATTTCCTCTATTTTTAATTAAATATATTTCTTTATTGATTTCAGAGAGAAAGGGAGAGGGAGAGAGAGATAGAAACATCAATGATGAGAGAGAATCATCGATCAGCTGCCTCCTGCATGCCCCCTACTGGGGATAGAGCCTGCAACCTGGGCATGTGCCCTTGGCCGGAATCGAACCTGGGACCCTTCAGTCTGCAGGCCAATGCTCTATCCACTGAGCCCAACCAGCTAGGGTTATTATATATCTACACTAATAAAAGAGAAAGATTCAAATTGACCGTACCTCCGCAACACCCACCAGCCAATCAGGAGGGAATATGCAAATTAGAAGGACAAAGATGGCGGTGGCCCCACTGCCCAGCTGCTCCAGGTGTGGAGCAGCCAGGTGAGGCAGGATGCCTGCTATGAGAGGAAGGGCAGGGGGCGAAGGATCTACAGGAGCGGCACTCCAGCCACTGTGAAGACGAAGATGGCAGACTCCAGCCGGAGTGTGCAGCGAAGTCAGCAGAATCTGGCGGAGTCTGCAGCAAAGACGAAGATGGCAGATTCCAGCCAGAGTCTGCAGTGAAGATGGCAGACTCCAGCCGGAGTCAGCAGCAAAGGCGGCAGACTCCAGCCGGAGCAAAGGTGGAAGGCGGCGGCCAGAGCAAAGGCCTGGGTCCCGGGTGCCAGAGGAAAACTGGTGCTGGAAGCCAGGGGAAGGAAGGCCTATTGCACGAATCTTCGTGCAACTGGCCTCTAGTATATAATAAAAGGGTAATATGCTAATTAGGTCAGACATCTTCCGGGCGTCATTCTGGATGTCCTTCCTGAAGAAGCCGGGGCTGGAGGGAAGCCAGCCCAGGTCCTGGGTGCCTGTGGGTGGCCCAAGGGATGCCAGCCCAGGTCTCAGGTGCCAGCGGGCAGCAGGAGGAGGGAAGCAGCCTGGGTCCTAGGTTCCTGCTGGTGGCAGGAGAGAAGCAGCCTGGGTCCTGGGTTCCAGAGGGAAGCCGGTGCTGGCAGCCGGGGAAAGAAAGGCCTACTCTTAAATGAATTTTCATGCATTGGGCCTCTAGTCTACACTAATAAAAGGGTAATATGCTAATTAGACTGGGAGACCATCCTGACGTCCTTCCAGAAAAAGCCATGGTGGTGGGGCCGAGGCAGAGGTGGTTAGGGGAGATCAGGCCAGGAGGGGAGGGCAGTTGGAGGTGACCAGGCCGGCAGGGGGGGCAATTGGGAGTGAGCAGGTTGGCAGGGGGGGCCAGTTGGGGGCAAGCAGGCTGACGGGGGGGGGGGGCAGTTGGAGGTGACCAGGCCAGCAGGGGGGGCAATTGGGAGTGAGCAGGTTGGCAGGGGGTGCCAGTTGGGGGCAAGCAGGTTGGCGGGGGGGGGGGGAGTTGGGGGTGAGCAGGCTGGCGGGGGGCAGTTGGGGGTTATCAGGCTGGCAAGGGGGACACTTGGGGGTGAGCAAGCTGGTGGGGGGGAGTTGGGGGTGATCAGGCTGATGGAGGGGGGGTAGTTAAGGGCGAGCAGGCCAGTAGGCAGAGTGGTTAGGGGCGATCAGGCAGGTGAGTGGTTAGGAGCCAGTGGTCCCAGATTGCAAGATCAGGCCTAAACTGGCAGTTAGACATCCCCCAAGGGGTCCCAGATTGGAGAGGGTGCAGACCAGGTTGAGGGACACTGCCCCCCCTCATGCACGAATTTCATGCACTGGGCCACTAGTATATATATAAAAGGCTAATATGTTAAGTGTCCGACCGTCTGATTGGTCGCCATGATGAGCACTGACCACCAGAGGACAGACGCTCAATGCAGGAGCTGCTGTGATATGCACTGGCCATTTACAGAGAAACAGCACCGTGGAACTGGCGCCCACAAAGTAACACTTGGCTTCCCCCAAGTGGGACACTAGTCCTGCCACTACCCCGGAGCAACAGCACAACAAAATGCAGGCGATGCTGCCAAGATCCCATTGCGCAAAATGCAGCCCACAGCCCAGCCCAGCCTGGAAACAGTTGCTGTGGGCGCCAGGTAATATAGTCATGTAGCAACGCCCAGCTTTCTCTCCCTAGCGACTAGCCTCCTTACAGTTTCTTCAGCCCCAAAACATGACTTGCTTTATAGCCAGGTGCAAACATTTCACACTTTAGCCAAATGTCTGTGAAGCATTTTCCCATGCCTCATCTCATTTGATCCTCACAGAAGTCCTGGAGTAGGTAGATAGGGACTTGATGGAATCCTATTTTCTTTTCAATAGCTGGAAAATGGAGATTTAGAAAGCTTAGAAACTTGATCTGACTGAAAAGAAGAAAGAAATGGTGGACCTTGAAAATGACTTTAGGTTTTCTCACTGCACAGAATATAGTCAAACACTGCTGCAGTTAAATATTTTACCCTTTGTTCTCCCTGCGTGATCTGCAATAATAATCTGCTTCATGTTGATATTTACTGCTGTGTTGCTGACAATTACCTAAACGAGAAGTTGGGGTGTTTCAGTGGGCTAGAAAAAGTTTAACTAAATCAGAAAGCGGGTTTAATTAAGCAAGTTTATCTATATACTAGAGGCCCAGTGCACGAAATTAATGCATGGGAGGTGTGCCTTAGCACGGTCTGCACCCTCTCCAATCTGGGACCCCTCGGGGGATGTCCAATTGTCAGCAGTTGGACATCCCTCTCACAATCCGGAACTGCTGGCTCCTAACCGCCCGCCTGCCCGCCTGCCTGATAGCCCCTAACCGCTTTCTGCCTGGCAGCCTGATCACCCCCTAATTGCTCCCCTGCTGGCCTGATTGACACCTAACTGCTCCCTGACAGTCTCATCACCCAAACTGCCCTCCCTTGCTGGCCCAATCGCCCACAACTGCCCTCCCCTGCAGGCCTTGTCCACCCCCAACTGCCCTCCCCTGCAGGCCCGGTCATCCCCAACTGCCCTCCCCTGCAGGCCTGGTCCCCCCCAATTGCCCCCCGCCGGCCCTGTCCCTCCCAACTCCCCTCCCTTGCAGGCCTGGTCCCCTCAACTACCCTCCCTTGCAGGCTTGGTCCTTCCCAACTGCCCTCCCCTGCTGGCCTGATTGCCCACAACTGCCTTCCCCTGCTGGCCATCTTGTGTCCACATAGGGGCGGCCATCTTTGACCACATGGGGGTGGCCATCTTGTGTGTTGGAGTGATGGTCAATTTGCATATTACCCTTTTATTATATAGGACAGTGATGGGCAACCTTTTGAGCTTGGTGTGTCAAACTTCACGAAAAAACTGAGCATAACTCGGGTAGTGTGTCACTTTGAGGAAAAAACTAACTCCAAGACTCTAGTCGCAAATGTTTCATCCTCAGGAGCAGCAAATGTTTCATCCTCGGCATGCGGCCGCGTGTCATCAGAAATGGCTACGCGTATCAGTGCTGACACGCATGTCATAGGTTCGCCATCACTGATATAGGATGATGTGATCACCATGATAAGTCTAGTAAACATACGTCATTTGTACGAAATTATTACAATATTATTGACTAAATTCCCTATGCTATGCATTACACCCCTGTGACTTATTTTATATCTAGAAGTTTATAACTCTTTTCTTTCATTTAAATTTTCCTTTTTTACATCTCCTTTTTCCCCTATTGACCCCTCCCCAGCCACTCCCACCCCCCAGCACATGCCCTCACCTCCCCTACTGTCTGTGTCCATTGGTTATCCTATATGCATGCATAACAAGTCCTTTGGTTGATCTCTTACCACCACCACCACCCCTCCTCACTCCCCTGCCTTCCCTCTGAGGTTTCACAGTATATTCAATGCTTCTGTGCCTCTCAATCTATTTTTGTTCACTATATTCCACAACTGAGTGAGATCATGTGATATGTATCTTTCTCTGACTGACTTATTTCACTTAGCATAATGCTCTCCAGGACCATCCATGCTGTTGCAAATGGAAAGAATTCGTTCTTTTTTACAGCAGCGCAGTATTCCATTGTGTAGATATACTATTGTTTATGTAATCCACTCATCTGCTGATGGGCACTTAGGCTGTTTCCAAAGCTTAGCTATTTTAAATTGTGCTGCTATGAACATAGGGGTGCATATATCCTTTCTGATTGGTATTTCTGATTTCTTGGGATATATTCCTAGAAGTGGGATTACTGGGTCAAATAACAGTTCCATTTTTAATTTTTTGAGGAAACTCCATACTGTTTTCCACAGTGGCCACACCAGTCTGCATTCCCACCAGAAGTGCAAGAGGGTTCCTTTATCTCCGCATCCTCACCAACACGCCATTTGTTGATTTGTTGATGATAGCCATTCTGACAGGTGTGAGATGGTACTGCATTGTCATTTTGATTAGCATCTCTCGGATGACTCGTGACTTTGAGCATGTTTTCATATGTCTCTTGGCCTTCTGTATGTCTTCTTTCAAAAAGTGTCTATTTACGTCCTATGCCCATTTTTTTATTGGATTGTTTATCTTTCTTTTAAGTTGTATGAGTTCTCTATAAATTTTGGAGATTAAACGCTTATCGGTGGTAAGATTGGCAAATATGTTCTCCCAGGTAGTGGGCTCTCTTATTGTTTTGTTGATGGTTTCTTTTGCTGTGCAGAAGCTTTTTATTTTGATGTAGTCCCATTTGTTTATTTTTTTTTCCTTGGTATCCATTACCCTAGGAGTTGTATTGGTAAAGATATTGCTAGGACATACGTCTGATATTTTGCTGCCTATGGATTCTTCTAAGATTTTTATGGTCTCCCATCATATGTTTAAGTCCTTTGTCCATTTTGAGTTCATTTTTGTGTATGGTGTAAGTTGGTGGTCTAGTTTCATTTTTTTGCATGTATCTGTCCAATTGTCCCAACACCATTTATTGAAGAGACTATCTTGACTCCATTGTATGCTCTTGCTTCCTTTGTCAAATATTAATTGAGCATAATGGCTTTGGTTGATTTCTGGGTTCTTGGTTCTGTTCGATTGGTCTATATGTCTCTCCTTTTGCCAGTACCAGGCAGTTTTGAGAACTGTGGCTTTGTAATATAGCTTGTTATCTGGTATTGTGATCCCTCCAACTTTGTTTTTCTTTCTCAGGATTGCTGCAGCTATTCAGGGTCTTTTTTTATTCATATGAATTTTTGGAGAGTTTGTTCTAGGTCTGTGAAATATGCCATTGGTATTTTAATGGGGAGTGCATTGAATTTATAGATTGCTTTGGGTAGTATGGACATTTTAATGATGTTGATACTACCAATCCATGAACACGGTATGGTCTTCCATTTGTTTATGTCTTCCTCTCTCTTTTTTTTTAACATCCTGTAGTTTTCCGAGTATAGGTCTTTTACCTCCTTAGTTAAGTTTATTCCTAGGTATCTTAATTTTTTTGGTGCAATGGTAAATAGGATTGCTTTTTTAGTCTCTCTTTCTGTAAGTTCACTATTGGTGTATAAAAATGCCATAGATTTCTGGGTGTTAATTTTGTATCCTGCTACATTGCCAAATTTATTAAGTTTATTAGTTTTTTGATGGAGTCTTTAGAGAAGTTTGTAGCTCTTATTCTCTCCCTCACCTTGTTCACCAATCTCCCTATCCCCACCCCTCTGGCAAAATCAGTTTGTTCTTTGTATCTATTAGTCTGTTTCTGTTTTGTTTTATTTGTCTGCTTGGTGTTACGTTTTTAGACTCCACATATAAGTAAAATCATATGGTATTTTTCTTTCTCTGACTTATCTCACTTAGCATCATACCCTCTAGGTCCATCAATATTGCTGCAAATTGCAGTATTTCATTCTTTTTAATGGCTGAATAATATTCCATTGTATATATGTACCACACCTTTTTTATCCACTTGTCTATTGATGGGCACTTGGGTTGCTTCCATATCTTGGCTATTGTAAATGATACTGCAATGAGCACATGAATGCATGTATCTTCAAATAAGTGCTTTTATTTTCTATGGTAAATACCCAGAAGTGGAATTGCAGCATTATAAGGTAGTTTCATTTTTAATTTTTTTATGAACCTCCATCCTATTTTACATAGTGGTACACCAATTTACAGTTCCACCAACCATGCATGAGGGTTTCCAATGCCTCAACAACACTTGTTATTGGTTGATTTTTCGATAATAGCCATTCTGAAAGGTGTGATATGATATCTTATTTCCCTGATGATTAGTGATGTTGAGCATCTTTTCATAGGTCTGCTGGTCATCTGTATGTCTTCTTTGGAGAAATGTCTATTACAGTCTTCTGCCCATTTTTTAATTGGATTTTTTAGGGTGTTTTTATGTTGAGTTATATGAGTTTGTTATGTATTTTGGATATTAACCCCTTATCAGATACATCATTTGTAAATATCTTTTCCCATTCAGTAGGCTGTCTTTTCATTTTGTTGATGGTTTCCTTTGCTATGCAAAAGCTTTTTAGTTTCATGTATTCCCATTTGCTTATTTTTGCTTTTGGTGTCCCTGCTGAAGGAGACATATCCAAAAAAAAATCTCTAAGCTCAGTGTCAAAGAGTTTACTGCCTATGTTTTTTACTAGGTATTAGGTCTTATATTTAAGACTTTAATCAACTAATAACAAACTATCAGAAAGAGAAATTAAGAAAACAATCCCACTTACAATTGCATCAAATGGAATAAAATACCTAGGAATAAATTTAACCAGGAAGGTAAAAGACCTGTATTCTGAAAACTGTTAAGACTTTGATGAAGGAAACTGAAGACAACACAAATAAATACCATGGGACAGGGAATGGAAAGGTTAATACCATTAAATTATCTATATTACCCAAAGTAATCTATAAACTCAATGCAATCCCTATCAAAATACCAATGGCATTTTTCACAGATCTAAAACAAATAATCCTAAAATTTATATGAAACCACAAAAGACCTCGAATAACCCAAGCAATCTTGAGAAAGAACAAAGTTGGAGGTATCATGCTCCTTGATATCAAACTATACTACAAAGCCATAGAAATCAAAACAGTATAGTACTGGCACAAAAAAGACAAAGATCAACAGAACAGAAGAGACAAATAAACCCATACATATGTGGTCAATTAATCTATAACAAAGAAGACAAGAATATACAAGGGTAAAAGGACAATCTCTTCAATAAATGTTGTTGGGAAAACTGGACATATACATGCAAAAAATGAAACTGGACTGTTACACCATATACACAAATAAATTTATTTTTAAAACTTTATTCAAAAATTATTTTTAAAAAGAATGAGAGCAAAATAATCATTTACAGATACACAAAAAATGAAAAATTTTATACATCAGACCTTCACTAAATGAACATTAAAGGATATACTTCAGCCCGATCAGTGTGGATCAATGGTTGAGTGTCGACCTATGAACCAGGAGGTCATGGTTCAATTCCTGGTCAGGGCACATGCCCAGGTTGTGGGCTTGATCAGTAGTACGAGGTGTGCAGGAGGCAATCGAGCAATAATTCTATCTCATCATGGATGTTTCTCCCTCTCTCTCCCTTCCCTTTCTCTCTCTGAAATCAAAAAAAATTTTTTTTAAGAAAGAAGCAAAATGATTACAGATAGCAGTGTAAAGGGGTGGAGATGAGGCCAGGGAGGTAGATAGGTAAGAGCCAAATAATGAAGACCCAGCATGCCACGGTAAGGAATCAGAGCTCCACAGGGAACTAGGGGATTTTAAGCAGCAAAGAGATTGAATCAAACCTGTTCATATAATTCTGCATAGATTTCCCCTTCATTTGTTTGCTAAAAATTCCTTTAAGACATAATTCAAGTATCATTTTAGTAACTCTCACTCCAATCTCACTGTAACCTACCCCTCTTATGAATTTCTACAGCAGCTCTTAGAAGAAGACACAGTGCCCTAGCTGGTTTGGCTCAGTGGATAGAGCACCGGCCTGCGGACTGAAGGATCCTGGGTTTGATTCCCATCAAGGGCACATGCCTGGTTGCTGGCTCGATCCCCAGTAGGGGGCGTGCAGGAGGCAGCCAATCAATGATTCTCTCTCATCACTGATGTTTCTATCTCTCTCTCTCCCTCTCCCTTCCTCTCTGAAATCAATAAAAATATAGTTTTTAAAAAAAAGAAGACACAGTTTTTAGAGTATAGATCTCAACTGGCCAGTTGATTCCAGGCTGGACAACTGCAGTTAGCAAATTAACTCACATACACTAGTGTCCACTATTTATACTTTTTAAAAAGTAGTCTGTCGGGACCCTGGCCGGGTAGCTCAGTTGGTTAGAGCATCGTCCCAATATGCCAAGGTTGTGGGGTCAACCTCAGGTCAGAGTACATAAAGAAGCAACCAATGACTGCATAAATAAGTGGAATAACAAATCGATGTTTCTCTTTCTCTCTCCCTTCCTTTCTCTCTCTAAAAATCAATAAACACATTAAAAAAATAGCCTAACTGGTTTGGCTCAGTGGATAGAGCGTCGGCCTGCGGACTGAAAGGTCCCAGGTTCGATTCCAGTCAAGGGCATGTACCTTGGTTGTGGGCACATCCCCAGTAGGGGGAGTGCAGGAGGCAGCTGATCAACGTTTCACTCTCATCGATGTTTCTAACTCTCTATCCCTTTCCCTTCCTCTCTGTAAAAAATCAATAAAATATATTTAAAAATAAAAAATAAAGTAGTCTGTGGAACAGAGATGCATAAAGCTAAAAATATAATAACTCTAGACAGTAGACAAAGGAAACAACTAGCTAGAAGAGAAAAGCCAAGTTTAATTTTGCCAATTTCTCTTTTGCTGATATAGTTCCAGAAAAAGAAATCGGTCACATGACAGGCACACAATATAGGAGTAATATAAGATTTAAAAAATGTTCATGTTAACATATTTACTACTTACATTTTGTGAGGGACTATTAGCATGATGACAGTTTAACTTAAAACATGATCAACATTTTAGAAGCTTACATTAATGAAAATCCAAAATATTTGCTTTTTGGATACCTGGAAGGTTTCCATTGTAGTCCACATCTTCTATGCCACATCCCCATTTAACTAGAAGTTGCAAACAGCCAAGTCGTCCATGAAAAGATGCATAATGTACAGGTTTCCATTCTCTCACATCAGTTATGCTGGGATCCTAGAGGTAACATTCACAAGGACTAAGTTTCTTTCCATTTTGTAGGGGAAACACTAGTGTAGCAGTTTAACTCAACAATTAAGAACTGGAGGTTGTTCTTAAAACTATAAGGCAAACACTAAATATAAAAGAAAAATGTACTGAAACCACTGATTTGAACACACAAACTGGAGGCTATTCTTAAAACTATAAGGCAAACACTAAATATTAAAAAATGTACTGAAACCACCGATTTGAGCACACAAGCTAATAACATACTAATGAAATTTTATAAAATAGACAACCAATCATGTGTCTCTCTCATATCAGTGTTTCTCTCTCTGTCTCTCCTCCTCCTTTCCATTCTCTCTAAAAATCACTAGGAAAAAAATATATATCCTCGAATGAGGATTAATAAAAGCAAACTACAAACAAAAAAGAAAGAGTTAATGAAAAAATACTAAGATTTTTTTTTACTTTTTCTCTATAGAAACACTAATTCTTACAATAATATCTTCAGTATAGGTAGTTATTTTCTTACCAGAAGTTAATTTTTACAACCATTGGGTAATATTAAAAACAGATATAATAAGTGAAATTTATGGAGCTATAAATCACTTTATAAATTACTAGTGGCCCAGTGCACGAATTCATGCACATTGAAAGGAAATTAATTAGAAGAAATATTTTAATATCGCTATTCGCCCTTTCTCTATAATAGAAGTATCAACCAAATTCATGACAGACAATGACAGATCGAAACACATGAGTGCAATTGGCACTGGTGAAAGCTTTATATGTATTGTGCATGTGCAAGTTAACTTAGCCTTTTATACATATACAGGTGCCGACCCAGCACTGACTGCCACGGGAGCTGCAGATCAGACCCTGCTTCTCGGAGCCTCTTTCTGGGCCTGATCTGCAGCCCCCTCAGCAGTCAGTTCTGGGTCAAAATTCGTGCATGGGGGGGACCCTCTCCAATTGGGGACCCCTTGGAGGATGTCCAACTTCCAGGCCAGCAGTCAGACATCCCTCTCACAATCTTGGACTGCTGGCTCCTAACTGCTCACCTGCCTGCCTGCCTGATCACCCCTAACTGCCTCTGCCTGCCTGCCTGATTGCCCCTACCCCCTCTGCCTGCCTGCCTGATCGCCCCTAACTGCCCTGTCCTGCTGGCCTGATCTCGCCCCCAATGACCCTCCCCTGCCGCCTGATCTCGCCCCCAACTGCCCTCCCCTGCTGTCCTGATCTTGCCCTTAACTGCCCTCCCCTGCCAACCTGATCTTGCCCCCAACTGCCCTCCCCTGCAGGCCTGATCTCATCCCCAAATGCCCTCCCCTGCCAGGCTGATCTCGCCCCCAACAGCCCTCCCCTGCCATCCTGATCTAGCCGCCAACTTCCCTCCCTTGCTGACCTGATCTCACCCCCAACTGCCCTCCCTTGCTGGCCTGATCGCCTCTGCCTTGGCCCCCACCACCATGGCTTTGCCTGGAAGGAAGTAGGACATCAGAAGATGGCCGGTCGACCCAGTCTAATTAGCATGTTACCCTTTTATTAGTATAGATAGATTATATAGGATCAGACCCTGCTTCTCTCTCCAGGCCTATCTCCAGGCCTGATCAGAGAGGTGGGGCTGATCAGCAGCCCCCGCAGCTGCTGGTGAGGGAGGGAAGTTAGGGATTGCTTAAATGGGGGGGAGCCTTTTTCAACGGGAGGAGATGCTCTTGGCAGAAAAAAATACATAAACCCTATATCTGGACTGATAGCCAGCCATATGCACTATACTGCCAAATGGTCATTAAAAAATTGAACCGCTTTCTTACACCTTACACCAAATAGCTGTTGCCCTTAAAAACCCCTCCTCAGCCCCACCTTAGGTTCTGCTTTCACAGTTCACCCAGATTAGGTTCTGATTGGTCAGTTTCTATGCCAGTCAGCGTCAAAAGCTCCGCCACCTAGACAGCCATTGGCTCCTCACAGTTCACCCAGATTTGGTTCTGATTGGTCGGTTTCTACGCCAGTCAGCGTCTCCAGGCCTATCTCCAGGCTTGATCAGCAGCCCCTGCAGCTGCTGGCGAGGCCTGGAGAGAAAGAGAGGCAACGGCTGATCAACAGCTGCCACAGAGGCTTGCAGATCAGACCCTGCTTCTCTCTCTGGACCTCTCTCTGGGACTGATCTACAGCCCCCTCGGCAGTCAGTGCTGGATCGCCGTGCCTGCAGGACTGACTTCCAGTGTTTGGTTGTCCGTTTGGTCATATTGGACGTTACGGACTCTGACTCTTTATATATATATATAGATAAACTTGCTTAATTAAACCTGCTTTCTAATTTAGCTAAGCTTTTTCCAACCCAGTGAAGCACCCCAACTTCTCTTTCAGGTAATTGTTAGCAACACAGCAGTAAATATCAACATGAAGCAGATTATTATTGTAGATCATGCAATGAGAACAAAGGGTAAAATATTTAACTGCAGCAGTGTTTGAATATAGTGTTTGACTATATTCTGTGCAGTGAGAAAATCTGAAGTCATTTTCAAGGTCCACCATTTCTTACTTCTTTTCAGTTGGGTCAAGTTTCTAAGCTTTCTAAATCTCCATTTTGCAGCTAATAAAAATAAAATAGGGCATGAGTGGAGAGGCGGGGGGGGGGGGGGCAATGGGAGATAAGGACACATATGTAATACCTTAATCAATAAAGAAAAAAAAACAATGGGATGGCACCGAGTCTCCTATTTACCTACTCCAGGACTTCTGTGAAGGTCAAATGAGATGAGGCAAGGGAAAACGCTTCACAGTCATTTTGTTAAAGTATAAAATGTTTCCACCTGGCTACAAAGCAAGTCATATTCCTGGGCTGAAGAAACTGTAAGGAGTCGTCACTAGGGAGAGGAAGCGGGCGTTGCTATGTGACGTCATTACCAGGACGAACACTTAGCATATTAGCCTTTTATATAGGTTATATATAGGTTATAATACTAAAAAGGCTAAGTGACCAACCGTCCGTCCGTCCAACTGGCCAACTGGCTGACTGACCAGCTGGTATATATAACGCACACTGGCAATTTAAAAATAAACGTTGACTCACGCATGCACGATATTTGTCCCCGTCTGACACTGGCCTCCCATTTAAATTAATTCAAGGACAGTTTCCTGTAATGCCAGCATTTGCGATGACTATTAATAAATCACAAGGACAAACTCTAGACAGAGTAGGAATATTCCTACCTGAACCCGTTTTCAGACACGGTCAGTTATATGTTGCTTTCTCTCAAGTTCAAAGAGTGTGTGACATTAAAGTTGTAAATACTTCATCACAAGGGAAATTAGTCAAGCACTCTGAAAGTGTTTTTACTCTTAATGTGGTTTACAGGGAGGTATTAGAATAAGTTTAGTCAATTTTTCAGTCATTGTTTGTATCAATGTTGCTTTTATATCATTTTTGTTGTTTTTATATCATGTCTTTGTTGTTGTTATATAATGTTGTTATTATTTATTTAGTAATCAATTTATTAATGTATTTATTAATGTATTTTTATATATATTTTACCAATTTTCTTTCATCTTTGACACTTCTATTATAGAGAAAGGGCAAATAGCGATATTAAAATATTTCTTCTAATTAATTTCCTTTCAATGTGCACGAATCTGTGCACCAGGCCAGTAGTATGAAATAAGAGTTATACACAGAAATTCAGAAAGACTTACAATCATTGGTTAACATATGTTTAGAAGCTTCAGAATCTTCCCAGTTAAACTCTGAGCTGATATGAAGAACCCCATAGCCTCTGAAATAGTTTATACTACTAACTGGGTGTTTTGGGGTTTTATGAAGATTTATCTAAATTATCACTCCTATTCCTGAAGATGGAAAAACTAAAGAGAGAGATCAAATTACTTCCCTAAAGTCATAAAGGATATTTAAAAAGTCAGGAAGAGATAACTGGGCTACCAAATGCTATTTCATTTATATGGTTATACATCCTCACATACTAACAGGAATCCCTCACCACTCCACTCCGGAGCATTATTTGTAAAGTGAAAGAATGTCCATGTGTTGCAGCAAGATGTAAAGGAGTGCAACCACGATCATCTTTAGTTGCCAAATTTGCTCCATTGATTATAAGAGCCTAAAAATAGAGAAATAGTAATGAGTTTATGTTAAATCACAAATGTAGTTGCAGATTATTTAAAGGCAAGCAATTTATTAACCTAGCTAAATTGCTATGTTCTTATATATGTGCCACAGGCAACGTGTGAGAAGTTCTTAGCTAATCCAAAGAAAATGTTTGGGATCCTTTTTAACACTGCCCAGGACATATTTATAATACCTGATTTCACAATCTGATTTGAGCATGGACATACAATTTATAAAGCACAATTTTCATGAGCACTGATTCATAACCACTAAGTTAAATACTTTAATGTTAATCTAATAAAACTGAAATTTAAATTTCTATTTCAAAACAGAATCTTTTATTAACTTGGTTTTGGGTAGAATAAAAGGATTTCATTATTAAAGTAACTAGTTCTAAGCTCCAAATCAAACGTCTAACTACATCTGAGAAGATTTTATCTGAATTTACAATTGGCCCAGTTTCTGTATATGGGTTACATCATATACAAGTACATATCCTTATGTAATATACAGAGTAATTGCTTTAAAAAATTATTAGTGTCCTAGCTGGTTTGGCTCAGTGAATAGAGCGTTGGGCTTATGGACTGAAGGTTCCCAGGTTCAATTCCAGTCAAGGGCACATGCCTGGGTTGTGGACTCGATCCCCAATAGGGGGCATGCAGGAAGCAGCCCATCAATGATTCACTCTCATCATTGATGTTTCTATCTCTCTCTCCCTCTCTGAAATCAATAAAAATGTATTTTAAAAAAAGAGTTTTAGAAAGAATAACCTCCATGATTTTGCCTGATTCACATTAACAAATTAGTTAATAATCATCACAAACCATATATTGAGTGCTTCCTATATTTTAAAAGTCACTACAAAGAATATAAAGACTTATTAACATTGGGAATTAGGGCTTATGGAGAGACAAAGATAATCAACTATACAAAGCTGTCCTTGATAAGCAAGCACTAAACAGTATAGTACAAAAAAGGCATCACACCAGCTCTGAGAAGGAAGAGGTCACTTTGAGGAAAAGAAGGACAATCACGGCAAAGGGAATGGCTTAAACTATTGCTTAGAAGGAAAGTATCAAGTAAAGCTTTATTGGAACCTGATAACTCCTAAAGTTACCATTTTCACTTCCTACTTCTCAAATTAATATCTCAACTCCAAATCCACTTGCAAAATGAGTGTCACCCCCACCATTGCAGACAAATACAGCCAGCCTCACTCTACAGTGAGCTCTTAAGTTCAGTGGCATTTCCTTAAGCTTTATTCCCCTTAGTTTTATCCTGTAACTGATACTCTGCCTAATTCTTAAACTTCTTCCCTCACTTGCACAGCCCTAATGGATCCTGGCTCTACCTCTCAGACTTCCTCCTCCAAATTCCTTACTCTTTTCTCTGCTTCCTCCCATGCCTACTAGTAACATTCTTCAACACTTGAAGAATTTTTCTCTATAATTTATTATTCCTCAAATCTTTGGCACCTTAAACTCGAAATGTGCCAAATTAAACTCAACCTCTTTCCTCTCAAATCTCCCAGCCTTTCAGATATCCCTATCTATAGTTTCATAATTAGCTGTAATTCTGACTCAAAACTTTAACTTCTCACTATACTGTGTCAGTGACTGCTTTGGAAGATGTCTTGAATCATTTTCTTTCCCACTGCCACCACCTAATTTCATTCTGTATAGTTAATGAGTACATCAAAAATCTCTAATTGGTCTTCTTGCCTCCTTCTTGCTGGTGTGTATTTTACTCTTCATCCTGGGTAATCCTGAATACATTTCACAAGAACAATTTCTTGAAATATTGCTTTCATTACATCATTCCATGTGCATTTGTACATATTTCCATGTGCATTTGTACATGTGTGTGTGTGTATACACATACATACACACACACACACACACACACACACACACACACACACACACACACAAAATTCGTGCATGGGGGAGGGGGGCCCTCAGCCCAGTACAAAATTCGTGCATGGGGCGGGGGGGGGGGGGGGGAGTCCCCTCAGCCCAGCCTGCACGCTTTCCAATCCGGGACCCTTTGGGGGATGTCCGACTGCCAGTTTAGGCCCAATCCCAGGCATCCCTCTCACAATCTTAGACCACTGGCTCCTAATCACTCACCTGCCTGCCTGCCTGGTTGCCCCTAACTGCCCTCCCCCCCCCGCACTGGCCTGATCGCCCCTCACTGCCTCTGCGTGTGGGTCTGGTCACCCCTAAATGCCCCCCTGCCGGTCTGGTCACCCCTAATTGCCCCCTCCCAGCCAGCCTGGTCACTTCTCACTGCCCCCCACGCCGGCCTGGTCACCCCTTACTGCCACCCCTGCTGGCCTTGTTGCCTCCAACTGCCCCCTTCTGCTGGCCTAGTCGCCCCTAACTGCCCCCCCCCGCCAGCCTAGTCACCCCCAACTGCACCCCCCCCATTGGCCTGGTCACCCCTAACTGCACCCCCCCTGCTGGCCTGGTCAACCCCAACCACGCCCCCTTCTGGCCTAGTTGCCCCCAACTTCCCCCCAGCTGCCGGCTTGGTCACCCTACGCAGCCTGCTGTTCAGTCGTTTGGTCGTCCCTCATTAGACCCTCTGCCGGCCTGGTCGCCCCATGCAGCCTGCTTGTTTAGTCGTTTGGTCATCCCTCACTAACCCCCCTGCCGGCCTGGTTGTAGGCAGCCATCTTGTGAGGGCAATGAGGGTCAATTTGCATATTACCTCTTTATTGTATAGGAGGATATTGTATGTGCATAAAACCTCTTTCCTATATAAATGAAAGTAAAATCTCTATTCTACTTCTCATTTTACAAACTAGCTTATCCAAACTTTGTAACAGTTCACAGAACAAACCATCTACACTCAGTCAAACTTATGTTATAGTACATCCCCTGAACACATCTCATTTTTCCAATTCAGGGACTTCACATAGAATTACAGCATAGAGATTAAGAGGACAAAGTATAGGTTCAAATCCTTGCTTTATCACTTATTTAGCAAGGTACTTAACTCTCTGAATCTTTTCCTGATCTATAAAGAGTGGAACTCATAAGACTGTTGTATTAAATGAGGTGATGCATGGGAGACTGATTTGACACATTAAAAATGTTCAATAAATGATCATCATTATTTTTATTTGCTCCTGACATATTCCCTATCAATAATGCTTCTTTACTACTTACCTCTTTAAAATCAACCCATTCCTTTAGGCTTAGCTGAAATTGTATTTCCTCCAGTTATACTTTCTCTATCTCCAGCTAAGTTCTATAATTCTTCTCATCTGTACTTTTTATTAAAACCTTAATCATAAAATGTGCCTTGTATTGCTTTGTAATGCACTGAGCAGAGCTCCTGTCACTCCAAACTGAATCTCAGGTTTCTTATAGGCAGGGACTGTTTACTTATGTGATTTTGTATTTCTCCAAATTCTAGTCTATTGTACACTGATTAAATCAAGCTACTCTAATAAATTAGATCCTGTCACATATTAATGTGCTATTCTGGCTAGGAAACACATTAAATAAGGAATTTTAGGCATGGAAAACTATAAATGAGGTAATCTGTGCATGAATGTGATATCCCTTAAAACAATCAAGGCAGATAATCAACTACTTTGAAGATAAAAGGGTCTCTTCTCATATATCATTTGCTTAAATGGATAGTTGATACCAAAATATCTAAGACATGGAATCCTACTGGGGATGTGCCCGCAACCAAAGTACATGCCCTTGACAGGAATCGAACCTGGGACCCTTCAGTCCGCAAGCCAACACTCTATCCACTGAGCCAAAATGGTTAGGTCCAATAAGTTCTTATTTAAAAGTAAATCTATAGGATAAAATTATTAGAATAAAAGCAACAGCTTAACAGAACTATGCTAAAGTAAACTTACTGAATTTTTTAAAAGTAAACAAAATTATTATTACCTGCATACAAGCATCTTGACCCCTGATTGCAGCTATGTGAGCTGCTGTCCAGCCTCTTATAGTTGCTTGTGTAATATCAGCTCCGTGCCAGAGGAGCCAATGAAGACACTAAGTTAAGAAAACAACCATGTTAATAAGTGATAAGATATATGTTTTAAACATTTTTATATCTTTTAAATTTAGTCTGTCATCAAGAAATACTGCAACCTGAGAAATACCATAAATGAATGAGGGAGCCAGGTCTAAGCACAAGCACGATGACAGCATACCAATATCAGACCTTACTGTTGGGTAAACAATAGCAGTAGGAACTGTGACAAACTGGAGATGCCATTCCTTATCAATAAGGTGCAGATGCCACTCAATTCCAGCCAGTTGTTGCTGTGACTAAAATGCTGATCCAAATCTTATGTTTGACCAGTACTGTACAAGCCAAACAAAAAACATACGTGTGAGCCAAATTCACTTAAGGGCTACTAGTTTGCAACCTCTGCCATAGATTTTATTTTTTGGTTTGTTGTGTTTTTTTCCATAGATTTTGAATGGGTCAAGAAACTTCTGTATTAAGGCAAACTTTGTTATTCTGATGATATTCTCTAAAAATCCTATCTAATAAAGAGGGAATATGCTAATCGACCGTCATGTGCTCACAAAGATGGCGCCCATAGCCAATAAGGAGGGAATATGCTAATTGACTGCCATGCCCTCAAAGATGGCGGTACCCACAGCCACAAGATTGCGGCGCCCAGTCCCCTCAGCCCCACTAGGGTGTCAGGCACACAGCACATCCAGACCCACCCCCAGGCAGGTCCAGCCACTCTGCGTGCCTATCTCTGGAGTCTCCCAGTCCCCTCAGCCCCTCAGCCACCCAGGGCCAGCCCAAGGCACAGGCAAGCCTCGGATGTTGGCTGCCCAGCTGACGCCCGAGGTGCAGGCAAGCCTTGGCTGTTGGCTGCCAAGCTGCCCAGGGCCACCTGAGTCTCAGGTAACCAGGGCCGGCTGAGGCTTGCACTGCCAGCAGTGGCAGCAGCAGAGGTGTGATGGGAGTGTCGCCTTCCCTTGATTGCCGGGTCACCTCCCACCCTTGAGGGCTCCCGGACTGTGAGAGGGGGCGGGCCGGGCTGAGGGACCCCCCTCCCTCCAGTGCATGAATTTTCATGCACCGGGCTTCTAGTAGGTTTATATAAAAAGGGGGGTGGTGGGAATCAAATGCATCTTCATTTAAGATTTGTAAAAATTACCCTAAAGCTCATTATAATAAAGTAATTAGAGGTCTGTGCCACATATAGTATTACTGTCATTATATGTTCACGTTTATAGACTCTACCTTCAAGAAGTTTCTTTTTTAAAAAATTGACTATCATTGGAATCACAGCCCTATCATTTGTTGAAAGCTTACCATTAGGTATCATTTGCCTGTCACAGAGATTAGTGGCCAGTAATATATTTTTTTAAAAGTTCAACTTCACTAATAATAACTGTAAATAATTCATTTATTCAACAAATATTTGTGTGTATACTACTATGTACTAACACTGTTTAAGATATTGGAATAAAACATTATAAACATTCATGTACAGGTTTAATTGTTCTAGGTAAATACTATGTAGAAGTGAGATTGCTAGAACACAAATAAGTATATTCAACTTTATAAGATACTGCCAAACTGTTTTCCAAAGTGGCTGTATCATGTTATACTTCTACCAGCAATGTATGAGAGTTCTAGTTATTACATATCCTTGCCAATACTTTATATCATCATTTCTTGAGTTATCTGTAAGGGGTTGTTTTTTTGGTCATTCTAATATGTGTGTAGTGGCATCTTTTGTGGTTTTAACTTGTATTTCCCTAATGCCTAATGATGATGAATATCTTTTCATGTGTTCAATTGCCATCCATATTATCTTTGAGTAAGTGTCTATTGAAGTTATTTGCCATTTTTTTAATATATATTTTATTGATTTTTTACAGAGAGGAAGGGAGAGGGATAGAGAGTTAGAAACATCGATCAGCTGCCTCCTGCACACCTCCTACTGGGGATGTGCCTACAACCAAGGTACATGCCCTTGACCGGAATCGAACCTGGGACCCTTCAGTCCGCAGGCCAACGCTCTATCCACTGAGCCAAACCGTTTCGGGGGCCGTTTTATTATTGTTTGTTTTTTTTTTCTTTTCTCTCTACTGAGTTGTGAGTCTCTTATTCTGGTTACAAATTCAGATACATGATTTGCAGAGATTTTTTCCCTATGCTTTCTTCTAGAAGTTTTATAAGGTTAAGTTTCAAATTTGCCTATAATCTGTTTTGAGTACATTTTTCTATATGGTGCCAGGTATGAGTCAAGGTTTGTTCTTTTTACATAAGAATGTTCAATTATGCCAGCACCATTTAATGAAATTAATATCTGCTCTCCATTAGAGTACATGTTCACCCTTATCAAAAAGCAATGCACAAATAAGCAGGAATTCAGAAATGGATAAATAAGGAGTTTGGCAAATCCTCCCTGAGAAACAATGATAAAACTAGACAATGTTGTCAAAAACAACAATTTAAAGACTGGAAATTGACCAAAGGCATATAATAAAATGAGAAGCATATATATGAGAAAAATCTACTGAATCTCAGTAAGTACAGGAGACTGAGACTATAGCTTCGCCTACCCCGCTGCATGGTGCAGAGATCTACTAGGTGGACAGCTCCACTGCTATGCTGGAGGGATTGACTTTATTAGGAGCTGAACACATAAAACTCCATGCCCAGACACATTGTCAAAAACAATTCTGCTCCTCAGAACAATCCAAGAAAGCCAACATCAGAGCTAGCCTAAAGTCATGACACTGGTTGGAGCATGCACAAAACTAAAGACTACCCAGAAAATTAATAGGAAATTCTAAAAAATGAGATGGCCAAAGTGGTCCTTACTAAGATTCCATTTATCCCTTGTGATCTAAAAGGCTGTGTGCATGTACAAGGCTGCTCAGACCCAGAAAAGACTGAAGAGAGACTAAGTTGGTAAGGTAACCCTGGCTAAACATGAGGCCTTGCAAACATATTTTTTAAAAAAGATGTTAGGCTGGCTTGTAAGCTGCTTGAATTTCTCCACACAGACCCATCAGTAAAAGATTAAATCCTTACGGTATTTAAGCACATGCTCTCATAAGTCACTGGCTGACCACTAAACTATGCAGGCCCAGGGGTGAACCCTAGGGAGCCAGGCTTAAAAATAAAAACAAGAATTAAAAGAGGGAACAACTGAGCAGTGGCCACACACTGTTAGGAAAACAGACTCCACATAATTAGTCTAGGCAAGTAAATAAACACACAGGAACAACCATGCCTGGGTAGGGGTGAAGGAGTAGGATCAGACTCCAGAGTTGCCATAATATATCATCTAAAATGTCTAGTTTTCAAAATGTCCAAATATGTTGGGAGATGAGATTGGAGATATGTCTACTATATTAAATAGCTTGAACTTTATCCTATAGAGGTTAGGAGTTAAGTACTATCAGATTTTAGTTTTAGAGTGGTAACTTTGTATACAGAGTATGAACTAGGATAGACAAGACAAAAATCAAGAAAATCTATTTAGATCTAAGGCAGTGGCTATGTGGATGAAGAGTACAAATTCGTAAGACAAAGATGGAAGTGAATCAAAGGACCTAGTGATCAGTTCCTACTGTATCAATGTGCACCATGTAGGGCACCTTCAACTAGACAAATGTCAAGGATGTGTACTGCTTCTGTAAAAAATTGAGACAACTCAAGCAGACATTTCAAAATAGGTCACATTTGGTGCTTCTCAGATTTCTAAAAAAATTAATTGCTTTGTATTGTATATTTCAATGATCACCAACTGACAATATTGTTTTATAATAGTTCTGTGGGGGTTTTTTCCTGAGGTTGTTATTAAACAAATACTTTAGGTGGTGAAAAAGAAATTGAGAAAAAACTAAGAAAGGGATAGAAAAGAATAATAGCTTAATTTTATAGAAATTGAATTTGAAATGCTAGTCAGATATGCATGAGCTGTTGATCAAGCACGATATATAAGCCAGAATTAAGGAGAGGAAGCAAAACCATGCATTTTATGTAGACACTGGAGGCCCAGTGCACGGATTCGTACACCGGTGGGGTCCCTCAGCCTGGCTTGCACCCTCTCGCAATCTGGGATTCCTCAAGGATGTAGTAGTGCACTAAGCAGCAGGTGCCAGGGAGGAGCCTGATGCTGGGCTGGGTGCTGCGCTGCTCCCACTCATCTCGACCCCACTGTGCCTGCCGCTGCTGCCACTTGGCAGTGCTACCACAAAAGCAGGAGAGGCTCATGCCACTGCAGCTATGCTTGCCAGCCGTGAGCCCGGTGTGTGGCACCTGCCGGTCAGCTGAGCTGCACTCCCCCTGTGCGAGTGCACTGACCACCAGGGGTCAGCTCCTGCGTTGAGCGTCTGCTCTCTGATGGTCAGTGCACGTCAGAGTGACCAGTCAATGGGTCATTCAGTCGCTTAGGCTTTTATGTATATAGATGATAAAGCCCATGAAGTCTAAAAAACTGCCTGGAGAGAGAAGGCAGAATCATAGAAATACCTATCTTTATAGAACAGGCAGGGTAGGTTAACCAAAGAAGCCTAAGTGAGAGTAATCAGAGAAGCTGAAAGGATACCAGGAAATAGATTAAATAAATGGTGTATCAAAAAGTCCTATTCTATTGGAATATGGCAGAGTAAAATCAGTATTTCATCTCTTCAAAATCATCCAAAAAAAGAAAGGAAGAAAAACAGAGAGAAAACCCATCTTTGATGAAAGTAGAAGACATCTGAAACTCAAACCACAAAAACAGATGGGAAAGCTGCCAAATTATAGATCAAAGAGGGATATGGGAGGAAACAGCAGAGAAAACCCACACCCAGAGATGTATGTGCAGAAAGATCCATCAAGGCACATTTCTCCCAGCTGAGAGGAAGTCACTAAAAGGCCAAAGGGAAATCCTTGTTTACAACAGTTCAAGTGGGCACACAAACTGGTGGAGAGAGATTCTCCAAACAAGATTTGGTTCCAAGAAGCAGAGAAGCCCAGACAAACAAGAATTTACACAGAGAAGCCATATTCATATAAAGCAGTCTCTGCTTGTATAGCATGCGAAAAAAGACTGCATAGTGAATAGACCCACTGCAGCCCACAGGCTGGGGAAATGTAGTAGCTAAAATAAGCTCTCCACACACAACCTTGAATCATGAGAAAAATTTTAGTTGGCTTTGTATCCAGTCCAAGAATAAGAAGTTTTGCATTAAAAAATTCATTAAGAATGCTTGTACTAGCTAAAAATTGAAACCAACTAAATATCCATCAGTTGAAAAATGAATAAATTCTGATATTAGTGTAAGAATAGACTATTACAATATGGCTGAAACAAATAAACTAGCGTACATATATTTAATCACATGTATCAAGCTGCAGAATGATATATATCTTACCTAATAATAGAGAAACATGTAATTTGACCGTACCTCCGCTACACCCACAGCCAATCAGAATGAGTATGCAAATTAACCCAACAAAGATGGCGGTTAATTTGCATATATACCTGGGTCCCGGGAACCTCCTCGGCACCCAGGTCGGCACCCAGGTCACTCCTAGCCGGCCATCGAGCAGAGGCTTTAGGCTTGGGAAGGGTCTGAGCCTGCGATTGGAGGTGCGGGTGGGGAAACCCCTTTCCAAACCTAAAGCCTGGGGCGGAGGCTTTAGGCTTGGGCAGGGGCCAAGCCTACGATCAGAGGGAAGGGGGAAAAAATCAATGGAAACATCCTCAGGTGAGGATAAAAAGAAAAATAAAGAAAGAAATGTCATATCCTATGAAAGACACATCTTGAAAATGCTTAAAGAAAGTTGTAATTTTTTCATGGTGAAGGGACTGGAGTCCATGTTGATGAAAATACCTTGGCGGCTGCGGCGGCTGCGGCGACTGGCAGTGGCTGCAGCAGCGGGGTGATGGGGCTGGTGCCTTCCCCTGATCAGCCCGGTCGCCTCTCACAAAGGGAGGCCAGACTGTGGCTTAGGCCTGAGGGCTCCCAGTATGTGAGAGGGAGCAGGCTGGGCTGAGGGACCCCTCCCCCAGTTCACGAATTTCGTGCACCATGCCCCTAGTATCATTTATATAAAATATGTCATTTAGAGCAATGATATAATCATATGCAATAACAGCATAAAATATAGATAGGAATAATAAACACCAAATTTAGGGTAATAGTTGTCTCTGGATTTGGAAGGAGAGAAATGGTGCCTGGAGGGTGCTCAGGGATTTCAAATGTATCTATAATATTCCATTTGTTTTCTAAAATCTGAAGCAACTATAGCAAAAAAACATTAGGATTTAAGAGACCTAGGTATTCATTCTGTTATCCTCTTTAAGTTACCCTTTATGCTTTCCTTTGGAACACAGCTACCACACTGTGAGGAAGTACATGCTAGCAAGGTGGAGAATCTTCATAAATAGGCCCACAAGGAAAAACTAAGGGGCCCAGAGCCAGCATATACCAGACAGCTGTGTGAACAAGCCTTCACAAGGATCCAACCCCAGCTTTTCAATCGGTAGCTGAAGCCTCAGCTGGAGCAGAGACAAGCTGTGTCTGAGATCCAAACTCCTTGTTCAGTCCTGAGCATAAATAAATGGTTATTTTATGCCACCAAGTTTTGGGGTAATTTGTTACAAAGCCATTGTAAGTAAACAAAACACCTAATAATAGACTGAATTTAAAAAGAAATTATTTGCAATGCCTCAGTCCTGTTTGCTAAATTTATAAAACTGCTAACAGTTGTAAACTTATCCCAGTTTTATTTAGCTTACCTCCAAACTTCCCGAATGTGCTGCCCAATGTAAAGGGGTAAATTTATGGAGAACATCAACTTCATTAATGCTGACTCCACGTTCTACCATTTCTGAAAGCTGCTTTACATCTCCAGCGCGTACTGCATCATGTATGCTACTAAAATGCACCTTCTTCCTGGCACCTACTGAAAAATCAAATTGCTTAAAATATATTAAAATGCCAAAAAATAGAAAAAGACTAAAGCAATAAAAGGAAAGCACAAAATCACTTTGACTTTCCAAATAATTTAATACAAAGATGTTTATGATTAACATCTTCTTAATCAGACTTCCATTTTAGTTCTAATGTCTAAAAAGCATGTAAGTATCATTCCCTTATACACAGGAGAAAACAAACTGAAAACCAGTAACTTTTCTTAGACTGATCAAAGAACTGAGGTCTCGGCAAACTACCACCCTGAACCTGGAAATATAGGCAAATACAGAGAAACACAGTTAAGCCCAGTTCACCTAGAGAAGAAGCCACGGGAGCCACAAAGAACTAGAAGCACTAAAATGGGGAATTATTGAGGGATTTTAAACAGAAGACTAATAATGATCAGATTTGAAATGGTGGATTTATGGGACTGGCTGCAGGTGAGGGAAATTCATTGGGGAGCAAAAATGCAACACTAGAGATTCAGGGAGGCTATGTAAGAAAATAGCTATGTAGTCTACAGCAGAAAGGTTGAGATCCTCAACCCAGAGAATGGCTTTGGAAACAGAATATTCAACAAATATTATAAAAACAGGTTGAACTGAATTTGGATGTAATAGTGGGCAAAATAAGGAAAGAGTATTGGGATAACTTCGAGTCTGGCTTAGTTCTCTGAGTGGTGTGGCACAATTGAAAAAGTGAACACTGGAGGACAGAGACAACATGTGGATACAAAATTATTTTATTTTTGAATTTTTTAAATATATTTTTATTGCTTTCAGAGAGGAAGAGAGAGGGGGAGAGAGAGAAACATCAATGATGAGAATTATTGATCAGCTGCCTTCTGCATGCCCCCTACTGGGGCCATCAAGCCCGCAACCTAGGCATTTGCCCTTGACCAAAATTAAACCAGGAACCCTTTAGTATGCAGGCTGACACTCAATCCACTGAGCCAAACAGGCTAGGGCTATTTTTTTTTTTTTTAATCTTCACCCAAGGATATGTTTTTATTGATTTTAGAAAGAGAGTAGCGGTGAGAGAAACATCAATCAGTTGCCTCCTATATACACTCAGACCAGGGATTAAAACCAAAACCTAGCTATGTGTCCTGATAGGGAATCAAACCAGCAACCTTTTGGTGTAGAGCAAGCATGTCAAACTCGCAGCTCATAACGAATATTTTTACGGCCTAGCCAATATATTGGTATGTAAGAAACGTTTTAATAAAAATTTTGTAACTTAATTTTTACAATATCCTGTTACACATAACTAGAGGCCCGGTGCACAAAATTCGTGCACGGGTAGGGTCCCTAGACTGCTGGCAATCAAGGACCTTCCTTTGCTCTGCGCCACCTCCTGGTGGTCAGCACACGTCCTAGCGAGTGATACAACTCCCAGGCTCCTGGTGGAACTCCTGCGGGGACACTTTGCATATTAGCCTTTTATACACAAAGATTATTAATAACGAACTAATGACTGATTACTATAATCGTGGCATTCATTTCCCTTACGTGCCTTACGCACAGGCACACCATTTCTCTCCACTAATACTAGAAGCGAATATTTTTAGCAGCCAATTGCCACATTATTAGTCTTGTACTGACTTGTTTGGTGTAGAGCAAGCATGTCAAACTTGGTGTGCACAACAGGAAATATTTCAGTTTCAGAGAACAAGAAAAATAGGTTTATTTACATTATTCTTATTAATTTGTGCAGTTATTCAGTACCTGGTAAGTTAATGTTCAAGAAAAAATATTTTTATTAAAATGTTCTATTACTTTATGTTAACCATTACTCATTTATTTCAGCCCTTTGTATTCAGCATCAAAATAAACCTACGTTTCTATGAAAATTGAAGCTTTTGTTTTTTTTGTGGCCCACATAAACTTAAACCTTGTTAGTTGTTGAGTTTGACATGCTTGGTGTAGAGGATGATGCTGGAACTAACTGAACCACCCAGCCAGGGCCAAAATTACACTGTAGACATGTTGATTTTAAGGTTCCCCAGGAAGAGTTCCAGAAGGGACTTCTACATGAGTCTGCAGCTCAGAGGAGAGATCTGGAGTTCAGATCTCAGTAGATGTGTCCAGCATTAGGTAGGTTTTTCTGATACCCGTAAACTGGAACCAATGGCACTCTACTCCTCTTTATAATATTCATCACACTAGTCATTATTTGCTCAATATTTATCTTCTCCAGTAGAAGGTAAGGAATATGCCTGTCTTCTTAGTATCCTTAAGACAGAACACATATTAGGCACTCAGTAAATATTTATTGGATGGTTGAATGAATACCATAGATTTGGAAGTCCTCAGTAGGGCTGAAGTCATAGCGATGGCACTGGCGGGGGGGGGGGGGGGTGCGGGGGGGTGCGGGGAGAGAAGCACCATTTATGTATGGAGAGGATGGAAGAAAAGTCAGCCAAGAAAAGGGAGAGTCAACAGAGTGGGAAGAAGAAAACCAGGTAAGTCTAATGTCATCTCCACAGGGGTCAAATGCTTCAAAGAAGTCAAGTAAGAACTTAAAAGGGTTCATAAGATTTAACAAGCGTGGTCATCATTGGGCGAGAAGTTTCGGGAATGTGCAGATGGAAAGAAAGGGAGTAAAGCTAAAAGGAGGAAGGTTGGGGAAAAGGAGAACAGCTTTGGAACCTACTGAAAATAGGTCACTTAGGTGGAGAGAGGCGTGAGAGCTGAGAAAGGGAACGGCCAGAAAAGATAAGGCTGATGTGGGCAGAAGTGAGAGAGGGAGCGTGGCAGAGATGAGGGTCATCGAAGTCATTAACCTGACTCACACGGGGTTGCAGACTCCGTGAAGGAAGCGGAGGGGCCTGAAAGGGGCACCCCGGGCATGGTGCGATCCCACGGACCCCGAGGAGGAGACGAATCCTGGCCCCGGCTGCTGCGGCGGTCTTCACTCGCTATCCCCCATGAGCCACTGCCGCGGCCGTCTTCGTCCTCGCTGGGACCGGGGCCGCGGTCCGCCCCGGCTCTCTCCCAGGAGCCCCTGAGGCGGTGGCTGTAGTCTTGGCCGCCGCTCACCCCGGAGGAGTCGCTGGCCGCGTAGCCGCGGTCTTCACTCACTCCTTCCCAGGAGCTACTGAAGCTGGTGCCGTCATCCGCACTCCCTCCTTCCCAAGAGCCACTGAGGCGGCGGCGCAGCTCGTCGCTGCCCCTCTCCCCGGAGTCGCTGGTGCCGGCGCCGCGGGCTTCTCCGACTCCCGCCCAAGTTCCACCGAGGCGGAGGCTGCGGTCTTCGCCGACGGCTCCCCCGGAGTCACTGCACTGGGCGCCGCCGACCTGACAGAGACTGGCGTCGGTGCTGGGAAAGCCGCGCTCTCCCCTCACACTCTCCCAAGAGCTGCTGTGACCGTGGCCACCGTCTCCCCTGACTGTCTCCTGAGAGCCACCGCGGCGGCGGCCCAGGTCTTCACGGACCCTTCTCGGGTCCCTGCTGGAGAGGCCCCCGCCCTCTCTCACTCTTCCCGCAGAGACGCTGCAGTGGCGGCCGTCCTCTTCGCGGATTGTTTCCGTGTCTTCGCTGAGACCAAACTCCCGGTCTTCGCTCCTTCTTTCCTCAAACTGGCCGCGGCGGTGACGGGGTCGGCCGTCTGTCCTCCACGCGAGAGGGCCGGCGCGGCGGCCGCCGTCTTCGGCTGTGTCTCCCCGCGAGTCGCTGAGGCGGCGGCCGCCGTCGATGAGGACCCTCTCCTCGAAGGAGCTTTCCAGCGTCCCGACTCCGGCCGCCGGGTCGGAGCGGTGGAGGAGACGTCGCCTTGGAAACGAATAAACTTCCGGCTTCCGGCATGCTAGGGTCATTTCCTGTTCCTTGCGGCTTTGCGTCACTTCCGGCTTCCCTCCCTTCACCCTTTGCAAGGCTTGGCCTGCAGACGAATCGGATGGTGGTAGAGACCGGTTTTCGTTGAAGTTCCGCTCGGCCCCACACCCAACCTTATCTGGCCCCGTCTCTGTCACGGCTGGCGTGGTTCGCGGCCTCCACGACCCCGCGCTCAGGTGGAGGCCCCGGGACCGCCGTCTGCGTAGGTGACCTGGATGGCTCGTGCCGGGCGGGGCCTTTCGTCCTTGGCAAACCAAGTATAATTTTTTTCAGTGCAGGTTGGAATGTTGAAGAAAAGCTCTTCTTGACCCACAAATATGGAAAAAGACCTAACGGAGAAGTTAGCAGCTGCAGCCGGTTATCATTATTGAGTGCTTACTAGTGCCCGGCCCTTTGATAATCGCTCGCTTGGTACTTAATTCTCACAATAATTTGGTAAGGTAGGTGGTATACCTATTTTACAGGTGAGGAGATTGAAGGTGTCAGTATTTTGCTAAGGCCAAACAGCAGGTAAGTTGTAGAGCCAGTGTAAAAATACAGGTCATTAGTCAAAAAATTGCTTCCGGTTTTCTGACTTCAAATCCAAGATTCCTTTCCCTGTAAAATATTTACTTTCAACAGTTTAGCCCTGATCTTTTTCTCCAGTCCTATTGCTTAACGTGCATTCTTCCAGTCACTATTTACTGTAAAAGTATGGCTCAAATATATGAAAATGTACTAGCCCCTGAGAGTACAGAAATTAAAATTATCTGCTCTCCAAGGGCATCACCCAGCCTGATTCCCCTCACCCTGTTTTTTTTCTTTCCCATCGTTATTGCTTTGACACAGGGTTTGTTGTTGTTATTGTTACCTTGTTTTGTTTTGTTTAGCTACAAAACTTTTTAAATTTTATTTTTCAATTATATTCATTATTATTTTGTATTACTTTCAGGTGTACAGCATGGTGGTAGACAATCATATATTTTACAAAGTAATCCCCCTGATATTTCAAGTGTCCACCTGACACCATACATAGTTATTACAGTATTATTGACTATATTCCTTATGCTGTACTTAACATCCCTGTAACTGTTTTGTGACTACCAATCTGTACTAAATCCTTCACCTTTTTCACTCAGTCTCTCTACCCCCTGACCTGTGCCTCCCCACAGGTTTTGTGCTGTGAACACATTTGGGAAATTCCCCAGACCCCATTTTTACTATCTTGAAATACAGTAAATTGCCTTTTTTTAAGTTTCATAGCCTCTTGTAATATTAATAACTGCCATTTGTTGAGTTCATATGAGTATGGCACTGTACTAAGTGCTTCATATTTGTTATTTAATTCTTAATATAACCTACCAGCATAATACTGCTATTGCTTTTTACAAATAAAGTGCAAAGTTAATTGCCTGAGGTTACACAGCTAGTAAGTAATAAGTACCTGAATTGGGGTTTCTACCTAGATCTTTGATTTTGTTGCACATACTCCTCAAAGTCTCTGAATTCCCACAATCTTTATATCAAGCTATTATCAATTGTATTATAGTTACCTGTTTAACAGTTAATCCATACCCCTACCCCTCAAGGACTCTGAGCTTCTGGCAGGTAGAGACTGTTGTTTCATTATTCATCTTGGAGTTCCTAACATCTAGAATATTTGGCTCAAGGGGGGGTAGGGCTTACTAACTGTTGTGTGGGTGAGTGGGTGGATTGATGAGTTCATTTTCTGGTGGATGAAGTGATAGACTGAAAGTAAAGTTTTTTACAGTTAGAAGGGATTTGGGGATTAGTAATTTTTAAAATGGGGCAACTGAGGCCTTTTATCAGACATCTGTTGAATTATTAATATGAGACAGTTTCTATGCTAAGTGACTTGAAAATAGTTTCAAACTTAATCTGTATTGTTCCTATTTTTACAGATGAAGAAACCGCTCAGATTTGGCCAAGATCACATAACTAGAAGGTGGAGAATTGGAGCCCACTATGACTGCTCCAAATTAATATAGTGGTTGTAGCCACTTACATAATAATGGTAAAGGCTTCATTTTTTGCTTTGTTGTATGGGTAAACTCACTGAGGGAAGGAGGCAGCACATCCTTAGATACACACATGACAGGAAGGATTAGAAAAAGAAACAGAAGAAAAGCAGAAAAAGTAAAATGCCCTCAAATTAATCTTAAAGGATTTAAAAATAAAAGCAGAAATAAATGGACTAGGAAATAAATGGATCCCAATAATAGCTGGTATTTGAAAACAAACAATAGACACTTAGCAAATCTGAGGAAGGAGAGAAAACAATATTGGAAACAAAGGCAACATATTACTGATATGAGGGTTTTTGAAAATCAGAAATAATTTAGTGTAAAATTAAACTAATAATCCTGAAAAATGATGTATAACTTTCTAGGAAAATGTAAATTTCAAAAAAAAATTGGTTCAAGTTAAAAAACCTTAGTAAGCTGATAATCATAAAAGAATGACCTATGTAGCTCTGACAAAAGTTACCAAGAACAAAGCATAGAGAAGAATGGAATACTTCCCCACTATGAAGTATCATAAATAAGGAAAGGGAGGAGAAAAAACTTGCATCTCAGTCTCACTTATCAATGTACATGCAGCTATTCTAGGAACAATGAAGCCAGCAGTGCATTTAGAGAACAATGTCATAACCAAGTTGGGTTTATCCTACCAGCACAAGGATGGGTTAACATTAGATAATATAGCAATGAAAATTTCCTAATAAAGGAGATAAACTATATGATCTTAATTGATACTGAAAAATCACTTGAAAAGTTAGCATCTATTACTTATTCAAAAAGAAGAAAAAATTCATATTAAGTAATAAAAGGAAGCTTACTTTACTGAAGGAACAAATAAACAGCGCATTTAATGTTAACAGTCCAGGTTATCTACTGTCAGTCCTGCAGGTCAGCATTGTTCTGAGAATTTTGGACCCAGTGTAATAATAAGCAAGATAAGGTATGAAATTAGAAAAGAAGAAATTAAGACAAGTGATGTCATTGTTTACCTGGAAAATATAAGACAACTGTAAAATATTAAATACTAAAAAAGAGAGTTCAGTAAGATTGAGAGCTAGCAGGGCAACAAGTAAGATTCCCTATAAACTAAAATCAATGTGTAAATGTAAAGAAAGATCTCATTCATATTAGCAGCAACAGAGGGAAATATTCTCAGAATAAACCTAGTAAGAAGTAAGCAAAATCTACATGGAAAAAATAAGAAATTTCTTTTATGGATGTTACTGAAGATTCGACTAACGCAGTTGTCGGCAAACTCATTAGTCAACAGAGCCAAATATCAACAGTACGACGATTGAAATTTCTTTTGAGAGCCAAATTTTTTAAACTTAAACTATATAGGTAGGTACATGGTTATTAACTTAATTAGGGTACTTCTAAGCTGGCCTTTGCTAAAAACTCAAGGGGCCAAAGAGCCGCATGTGGCTCCCGAGCTGCGGTTTGCCGACCACTGGACTAAAGGGAAAGATGCTATGTTCCTGTGTGAGGAGGTTCAGTACTGCAAAGATAGGATTCTCCTGAAAGTAAATTTGTTGCATTTGAAGTAAAAATCTAATTTTTTAGTGGAAGTTGATTTTAAAGTTTATCTGTGCAAGGTTAACCAAAACATGTTTGGAAAAGAACAATTAATGACAACCCAAATACATATTAGAATTATAAAACTAGAACACTTAGAACAGGGTGGTATTGGAACAGGACTAGACAAAGAGATTAGTGGAACAAACTAGAATCTAGAAATAACCCCATTATAGAGGCAGAGTTTTTCAAATGGAGAAAAATAGGCTCTTCGATATTTTCATAAACAGAAATTTCAGAAGAATTAAAGTTGCTAACAATTATAAAGTGTTGAGACAATACAGAAAATTTGTTTCAGTGACAGTGAGAAAGAATAACTCAATAGAATTAGCAAAAAACATGATAAAAATACCAAGAGCAAATTAACAAGAGGATACTCAAACTCAGACTCTTGAGACATCACAATGATAAAAACTAAAAGATTATGGATAATGAATGTTTAGAGGTGGTCTAAACAAGTACTCTGAAGACTACTAGTGAACGACTAAAGTGGTGGGATGCATGAAGGACAATTTCACACCATGTCAAAATTCCAAATGTACGTTATGCTTGAGCCAGCAACTATCGAGATTTTAAAATCTTCAAAATAACTTGTATGTACTAGGATAGTCATTGCAACACTTTTTAATTGTAAGTTAGAAATCTGAATATCCATCGGTGAAAGAATGGCTAAATTACACATCTACATGCATTTAGCAACAGGGAAAGGGTTGTAAGAAATGGTAAATGAAAAAAGAATCTCTACCAAATTGTTAACTCAGTGGTTACTTTATGTAACAAGAAAGAGGATGTGAAAGGACTGTTTTCTATACTTCTATATTATTTTTAAAATTTAATTTTTCCTAAGTAAAAATAGCAAAGCCCAGGAAGACATGTATTGTCACATAAAACAAAAGATACTTTAAGGAGTACATGGGCCAGGAGAGATTAAGAGGCTAATAAAAGCACATTCGTTTTGGCAAGGAGTCATAATACTCGAGAGCAATTTTAATGAAGCCGCCAAGATGTAAAAGCCAGATTGCATAGGATTTCAAGGTAAGTAAGGGACTAGCATTAAGGAAGTTTCTCAGGTGAGAAGGTTCAGAACACACTGAAGTGGGCATCAGCATTCCAGATAATTGGAACTATCCATTTTTACTGGTTGAAATCATAATCTTTGTAAGTAGGAAGATTATGATTTCAACCAGTAAAAATTGATAGTCCTCCACCTGTCTACCTTAGGATTTCCAAAGTTGGGTAATTAATCAGGTCTGCATCTACTTCCAGAGAAGGAAGTAGGACCAACCCCAGACCAAAAATTGACCTAAGGATTTTGGTAACCATCTCTACTTTCTTTGTTCCTGCATGCTTTCCAGGCATTCTTACTCTCCCTCAGGGCATCCCACGGGTGTTTTTTGGCTTTTTCTTTAACTTGATCTTCCTCACCTGTCCAACAAAGTGTCCATTATTTCAGGGAGCTGACCCCATATAAAATTAGGAAAAAGCTGCTACTGCAGAAGTTCAGGCCTTGACAATAGCCTGACTTTCCATTTCTACCTCCAGATTACCTTTTTAGTCAGCTAAATCTTTTCACTTGGAGACATCTTAGATGCCTCATACTTTCCTGAATATTTTGTATAAACCTTTCAGAGCATATATTAGACATTAAAATAGGCTGTAAAGAAAGCCAGCCAGGAAAATAGAATTCTCTATTTGTTAAGCTGTTATAATCTTTTAATAGGTAATTAGGTCCTATTTTTACTATCCCTAAAAGCTTGTTTTTAGCTGAATAACAGGTCACTGTGTAGTATTTTCCAGAACATGAAAGTTTTAAGTAGGTAAATTATATTGATGTACAGGGTATAAACAATGAAATTGGTAGTTTTCAAGAAAAAGACTATTCCTTTTCTCTCAAACTCATTTCAAATGAGAATGTTCTATCTTGAAGTTTTCCAGCTTTGCTACACTTTTCAGTATAAGTTATTTCTAGTTCCCAGTGCTATGTGGTGACTGTTGTTTTTCCATCTTTTGGGGCTAAAATTCAATGTTCTGATTTCTAGATCAGGAGATTTGCCTGTTTGTTAGAATCAAGTTTAGAACTTTTTAAAAATATATTATTTTTTATCGAGGAAGGGAGAGGGAGAGATAGAAACATAAATGATGAGAATCATTGATTGCTGCCTTTTGCATGCTCCCCGCTGGGGATCAGGCCTGCAACCCAGGCATGTGCCCTTGATCGGAATCTAACCCGGGACCTTTCAGTTCGCAGGCCGACACTATCCACTGAGCCAAACCGGCTAGGGCATAGAACTTTTTAAAAAGTATATTTGTATTGATTTCAGAGGGAGAGAGAGAGGAACAAATGATGAGAGTCATTGTTTGGCTGCCTCCTGCTCCCCCACTAATGGGGATTGAGCCTGAAACCCCTGCATGTACCCTGAAGGAATCAAACTGATCTGGTTCATAGGTCCTCAATCACTGAGAACTTTTTTATTGATATAATTGACATTAGTTTTGAGTATAACTATGGAGCATCTGAAATACTAAGGTGTTTCTGAATGAGAATCCATTAAGTATGACTCTCCAGAGATAAGGAATCTATTCTTAACATTCAATGTCATTCTAGTGCACAGCTCTAATTGGAGGAGGGGGAAGCATCTAAATCACTACCCTAAATCTAGCCGCCTACTTCAAAGAAAAACTAGGAATTGAATTCTCAATTCAAGGCCCAAAACCTGTGACCATCTTGGTACTGTCCATTCTTTTTTAAAAAAAAATAAAATACGTATTTTTAGATTTCAGAGAAAGAGGGAAAGATAGAAACCAATGATAATCATTGATCAGCTGCCTCCTGCACGCCCCTCAGTGGGGATCGAGCCTGCAACCCAGGAATGTGCCCTGAACAGGAATTGAACCCATGACCTGGTTCACAGATCAGTGCTCAACCACTGAGCCATGCCAGCCAGGTGGTCCCTTCATTCTAAAGCTAATTTCTCTTGTGCTCTGGATAGTCTATCCAGCTACAACTGGTCCTCTCTTCAACCTTTCCAATGTGTTTTCAGGATGCTAACATCTCTCATTCTAACCACAATTCAGTTTCTCCCATTAAATTTCTTAGGAGTAGCTCTTATTTTGTCCCCTATCATCCACACAATCCATCACAACTGGCACTGGCACTTAATAATTAGGGGATATTTCTCAATCTTCCCGTATTTTTCTGACTACCCAGTCTTTGAAATGTCTTCCTCATTACTGGTTTTCCTATTTTAATTGTGCTTTCACCTTCCTAGCTGCAAAGCTAAATGTTCCCCAGGGATCTCTATACAGATACTAGGTTTGAATGCCACCTTCCGTTTGACTTCACATTTTCTTAAAATTGAAGTGTATTTTGTTTTAATTTTGTATGTTTTTGTTGATTTTGGAGAGAGGGAGAAACATCCATCTGTCACCTCAAATCCACTACCTGGGTATGTACCCTGACTGGGAATCAAACCCACCACCTTTCAGGATTTGGGACAATGCTCCAACCAGTTGAGCTATACCAGCCAGGGCGATAAATCATATACTTTTAAGCATTTGATAAAAACTATGATGGTTTTCCCAAAAAGCAGCACAACAGGAAACTTTTCCTACATTTTTCAATTCAGACCCCAGCATTTCTTCCATGCTTGTATATTCAAAAGTTCAGCTATCTCAAGTCTAGTACATATTTGATGTTTTCTTACTGGATCTCTCTATATTTGAAAATCTCTATCAAAAAAGAAGAGTCAACCTTAGATGCAGATTAGGATATACTTGTTTAAAATTTCTAGTGGCTCCCATTGTCAGTTAATACAAACTCCTTAGCATGACCAAGACTACAGAATCTATTCCAAGTTACTGGGTTTTAACCATGTAAAATTTAATTTTTGAACACACATTAACTGTTTACATTTGCTGTTCATTCTCCAGAGATACCCTTCTCAGGAATGTGGACTCCACTGCTAGCTATCTCCTAAGACTTAACTTATCACCACCTTTATACTAGTAAAGCCTTGTTTAACCTATCTCCAGGTAGTTTGGTGTGCCTATTTCTATCCTAGCATTGTTCTTAACTATAGAAATAGTGTGCACTAAAATGAAGCAAAGCCTGCTTTATGTTCTTGTTCTATACCTTCCTAAGGTGATTCAATTTCACCTGTAAATTGGGGGATACCATCTATCATACATGATTTTCTTTAAGTCCTAGAGAATATATGTAAAATGTTTATCAATGCCTACCACATAGTAAATGCTCAACAAACTATAAATTTCCTTAGTTTTATATACCTATCTCCTCCAATAGAAGGCTCATAAGTGCCACTTGGTTTTAAAGCTGAAGAAAATAGTCACAAGCTAAAGCCAGTCAAGAAATAAAGAGACACAAACCAAGTTTCTTCATCATTCTATTTATTACATGTATGAATATTAACATCTCATGGTATCCATCTAATTCAGTCAAAACCAACAAATGAAAAAGGTTAACCATGTTTCAAATGAACATTCTTACAGACTCCCCTGTAACTTAAAATAGAAATATGTTCACTGCATAAAATGGACAAATTTGAAAAATGTCATTAAAAAAAAAGTCACCTTTAGTACTTAAATATATTCGTTGTTTGATGGCATCAATGTCCAAGTTAAAGAATAAAAGTTGCTTCATTAGATACTTTTCAAAAATGGACATCTGGATGGTTCTCTATAGCTGGAGATATATATATGTATATATATGCATAAATGTCCTATCATTTCTAAAATTTTTTCAAATCTGGCTTTCCTATTTGAGAAAAGTCCTGCAGCGCTCTCTCACAACCCCCCTTTGAAGGATAAAACTAACTTAGACTGCTTTAATCATGAGAACTACCAGAAAAAAATCTTATGTTGAGGTTGCTGTTTAATTCCATTTCCACCCAATAAAAAGTACAGAAACACTGTCTTTATTTGATGGTGTGCATAAATATTACACTCCATGGGTAGCAAAAATATTTTTTATTTATAATTTACAGTTTCACAAGTGAAAATCGTACATTTTTACATATACAATTTCATTTTGTTAAATTTGCACACATCTACAGAACTTTCACACAACAAGCACCTGAAACTGTGCAGGCAGTAGGATATGCAAATACTAAAATGTATTTATTAACCAAATGATAGCTGAAGGCCCTGCCTCAGCTAGACAATTTATATAGATAGGTCTATATATACATAAAAAAATTCTTCACCTTCTAGATCCAAACAGCAGCTTTTTTAAAAAAGAAAACATACCTTTCTCATTTTATTTAAACTGACTCAAGTGTATCATTTTCTGTTTTAATTTCAGTGGGTGTTGTTACGCTCTCCTCTGTACAAGCTGGTGGGGTATCAATTTGTTCTTCCTTAACTTTGGGACTTTCACAGGGTTCCTGCAATTCATTTTTGACAATGTTCAACATAATGTTCAAAGGGTTTTCAACTGGTGTCTTGCTGGGAGATGGTGTACAATCAAATGAAGATGTCTACAAAATAAAAAATCTTCTATAAGTACTGATTACACTTCAAAATTATATTAAATGAGTTTTATAGGACACTTATATGGGCAAAGAAACATACATATACCACATGCAACTGAAATATCTGATTCCCCACAAAACAAGACTACTAAAAAGCCTAATTTTTTGATGGCCTACATATATCTACAAAACTGCCTCTCTGAACCCATGAAATATTTGAAAGGCAGTATGTTTTGTTCCATTGTTTGGATTTAAAAAATGGTCACACACAAAAAAAAAATGGTCACTATAAAAAAAATGTTTGAATTTCTAAGGGAAACACATTGATATCTTTTTCAGATTTCATGTGTGACCATTTAAAAAGTATTCGTATATTATACGGCTGAGTGAAACATGTAAGAAAAAAGCTGTAAATGCTACCCATAATTCTAGAAACCTATTCCCATCATGATCAAAGCTTCCAGTTTTCCTCGAATTTCTGACTAGTGCTCTAGTAAAAGACATCATCATGATTGAAGTGAATAGAATGCAAGGAATAAAGAAATTTAAATCAGATTCTAACAACAATATAAGATTAAAATAGCAATAATGTTCTATGCAAAAATAACTATAAATGTAAATGAGAACAGTAACCAAAAAGAACTTACATTTTGATAATCTTCATAACATGATGGATGATAAATCTGAAGCAAAAAGAAAAAAAGTAAGTAGATATTCACATGTATCTTCATTTCTAATGGCTATTCTAATGAAATTTTCTTTTCTAATTTAAACCAGAAGATAACTATGTTGGGAAAATCAATTGTTTACTAAAGTGGATTAAAAAATTTTCATCCTGATTTCTCTTTAAAGTTGGCTTTCTAAGTAGATAACATGCTGCTTTCAAGGCAGTAACAGCTTTAATGAAATAGAAATTTAGAATACGAAGTGTGGTTAGAAAGACTAACTAGATTCAGAAGACCCAGTTCCTAGGTTTATCATTAACTAGTTTTGCAACCTCTTATATAAATGAGTCTAGAACCAGATGACTGCTAAGATCCCTTCCAACTCAAACACTGACTAAATTCCAATACCTCCGAAATATCTTTTTTTATTAAAAACAAAAACGTTTCTCTTTCAAAGTAGTGAGCTACCTTTACAAACAACAAATTTTAAAGCTTCCTATAAAGAACTGAAAATTACCTTTCCATCCACTCTAATGGCATTCTTTAAATGCCATTCCTCCTCCTCTTCATCCCAGTATTGTTCAAATTGTTCTTGACAGATTTCACAACTCTAAAATGGAGTAATATAAAATAAAATGTACTAACAGAACACATTAAGTAAAAACATATAAACATTAAGTGAAAGAAGGATTTGAGTTTTCTGAAAGTTTAAACAACATTTGACATATAATACAGATACAAAGTAATAAATTTCACTGCTATTGGTCACTGATAGATATTATGTAAATAACTAACATTCTTTTCTTACCTCCACTGCTCCAGCTGGCCCTGCAGGTACACTTTGGAACTCCTTTTCTTTAGCAGCTTCCTGAGTTTTGAGCACAACTTCTTCATGCACCTTTTCAAAAAACTGGCTCTTTGCACGTTCTTCCAAATCAGCTATTTCCTCAAATTCTATCCAATCCTTAAAAGGAGTTGATTTAAAAGAAGAATATTTTCATTTGTTCCTAAACTTTTACTGCATGTCTTCATTATAATGCCACTTAAAGGTATGGGTACCTTCTTCTACAATATACCTTAATATTATTTAAAATTATGCGTTCTCTTTCAACATTTGATTTAAAAGAGTCAAAATAAATAAGTAAATAAAATTATGTATTCTCTTTGAGCCCCATAACTAATAAATATAAAGCCACTAATTACACTTAAGACCTTAATATTAATTTTCCACTGCCTCTAGACTTACAACTACTAAATTTAAGATAAATTTTATTTACAATTTAAAAAAAAATCAGTCACAGCAACTTGGAATTTTAGGCCTAGAAGAAATCTGTGTTCCACTCTAATTTCAACAAAAAACAATACATACAAAAAAACCCCAATACATACTATTCAAATTTCTTTTATTTAAAAAACCTTTTATATTCTAGAGGTCAAATATTATTCAAAACATTCACAAGTTAGATCCCAGCAATTATTTAAAACAAGCATGTCAAACTCGCAGCCCAAGTGGCCCAAATCGAGTATTTTTGCGGCCCAGCCAATAGAACAGTATGTAAGAAATGTTTTAATAAAAATTTCGTAACTTAATTTTTACAATATTCTGTTATACATAATTATTAATAACGAACTACAACATTCACTAATGACTGATTACTATAATCGTGTTGCATTCATTTCCCTTATGTGCTGGCGCATCCTTTCTCTCCACTAATACTAGCAGCGAATATCTTAGCAGCTGATTGCCATGTCATTAATCTTGGACTGACTTGTTTGGTGTGCGCAACAGGAAATATTTCGTTTTCGGAGAACAAGAAAAATAGGTTCATTTGCGTTATGCTTATTTGTGCAATTCTTCAGTGTCTGGTAAGTTAATGTTCAAGAAAAATATTTTTATTAAAATGTTTTATTATTTTATGTTAACGATTACTCATTATTTCAGCCCTTTGTATTCAGCATGTCTCTATCAAAATAAACCTACGTTTCTATGAAAATTGAAGCTTTTGTTTTTTTGCGGCCAACATAAACTTAAACCTTGTTTATTTGGCCCATGTTAGTCTTTGAGTTTGACATGCTTGATTTAAATTAATACACTTTTAGAATTATAGAATTTAAAGGCTGATAGTTCAGAGACATATGGATTACTTACTGTTAAACTGTAGTACCAACGTCTATGAGTGACTTTTCTGCTAACATCTTTTTCAGTTCTATTTTGCCGATAATGCCAGTCCAAGTGATCTGCATATACATCTGTCTGTGATGTTGTAAACCTCATTCCACAAGAGTAACATTGAATACCAGTGTACAGTCGATTTATAACACTATCATAACGCCTGTTTCAAAAAAAAAAGCATCTTTAGTTTTTAATTGACCTAAAAAAAGACAATTACAAATATTTCCATTTTCTATTATTTTAATAATTCTATTATTTTAATAATGTTGATGCCATTATTATGTGACAAAATAATGTCACTGACACTCTTTCCTTAACTTGGGTGAATATGTAACATGAAATCTATCCTATTATTGATAGACCTGGCCTAATTGCTTATTTCCTTTTGGCTAAAAATGGAATGACCATGTGCTAACTAATAAAGCAATAGTTGGCCTGTTCTTAGACTAGTGTCAGTATCAAGGCAGACATAGCAAGCAGACATGGCAGAATAATTAAAGAGTTCACCTCTCCAGATTTTTGAAGTTCTCAATAACTCAACTGCCCCACCCTGGTCTAAAAGAATACTGGAAGAGGTACAGAAGCACTAATTGTATGGATTACTAAAAAAAAAAATTATAAGACTAATGGGAAACTAAGATCAGCAATAATCATTTTTTAAAATTCTAGGTTCCCTACTTTAATTGAAATTGTATACAGAGCAAGTAAATCCACAAACAGGGCAGTTAGGAATGCCAAACAATTTTTTTAAATAGCAGAATAAAGCAAAGGACAATACACTAGTACTTTGTATACCAGCAAATAAAATAGTGTCATAATATTAATAGTGAATGATTTCATAAAAAATGGTTATATAACTATATAAGAAAATTGGTAGAACAGTAAAAGAACTAGCTAAATCTTCACTTTCAGAAAGTTAAAAGGCTTCTAAACATGATAAATCAAGCAATGTGATCAATCACCCCTGAAACCTATAATTTTATTAACCAATGTCACTCCAATAAATTCAATAAAATTTCAATTAATTTTTAAGAAAAGAAACGTGATAAATCAGAAAAATTAGGGTGTGGCAAAAGTAGGTTTAGAGTTGTTTGGATGGAAAGTAATAAAATAATTCATTAAAAATAATACAAGTTTGTGTAGTCACACAACTGTAAACCTCTATTTTTGCCCCACCATGCATGCATGTATCTTGTAAGAAAATAAGAAAATATTAGGAACCATAGAATTTAAATGTTCTTTTATAACTAATATATAGGCAATAGAAAATTATAAAAAGATTTGCACCAAAGGTTAAGAGTGGTTATCAGTAAAGTGGGAATTGTAGGTCATGTTATTTTCTTGATTTGTATTTTCTAATTTCTCACAATGAATATTACTTATAACGGGAAAATATATTTTAAAAAATTTTTTGAAATACTAGAGTACAAAAATTTAATTCTCTTAGCCCCAAAAGCGTAAGAATATCAATGAAGAAAAAATAATAAGAATTAAGATAAAACAGAAGATGAGTAATTATTAATACCTAATATTTACACCACCTGTATAGATATGACAAAATAGAAATTTGGGGGAAGCCTTGGGCTTAAATATTTGTGCAAACATATTTTAAAAGGGGATTTAAAAACAGGCTTCCTTAAATTTATGTTGCGTATTTTACAACATTAAAAAAAAAGAAAACAGGTTTCCTAGATTTTAAAAGGGGCATATGAGGGGTAAAATTAATAGCACTAATAATAATGTCCACTGTTAGTAAAGTCATTGCCCTTTTTATCTTAGAAAATTAGATTACATACTGTTTTAATTCTTCAATTGTAAAATTGGTAAGATCTGGAACATCTTGATCTTCATTTTGATCTTCCTCCTCTTCAGTGGGAGGCTGAGCAGCAACTTCATTTACTTCTTCAATTAAAAAGAAATATACCAATTTCTCAATACCATTCTTCCACGTGTTTTTTAAGGGGGAATACTATAGTGTTATAAGCAATAGAGAACCCCATATTGTCTATTCAGCGCTTCTAAACTTATATTTATTTACTGGCCAAAATACTTATCACTTATTTTGATAAGTGATATTAGGTTTGACCTTGTAAAAGTCAATCTTCACAAAATTTTACTTCAGCAATATTCAAATTATTGTAAAAAACTACATTAACATTGAATAGTAAAAAGTCTGTACATTATCTATAGAAACGTTAATAAAATGAAATAATGTTCACTACATTTAAAAATAATTTTATTATAAACCAATTCTATTAGATTTCCAAAAAAATAAAGAGTATACACTAAAAATTTAATAATTGTAAGTAAGAACTTTTATAACTTACATTATATAATATCATATCATACACCTGTATAACTTAATGGAGTTCTGTAGAGATGAAGCATGGAAACATACTTACGTGTTGTAGCTGAATCAGGCTGGGACAATTTCAGAATTCCTGTTTTTAGCAGTTTTGAAAATAATTCATTTACATCCACCTGACTGAGGTGATTATCAGGATATGCCTTAGGAAGGGCTCCTTTAAAAAAATAACAGTCTCAAAATGAAAGAAGAACTTAAAGATGTAAATTATACTAAACATGAAAAGTTTTCTCGATTTCTTGAAGATGTCCTATCAACAATAAATTTTATAAACTCTTGTTAAGGATGACTATAAATTAATTACATCAAAAGCTCCTAAAATGAACTTTACATTTAGGTAAGTAAATCATCACCTCTTAAAAATATACTCTAGGACAAATACTAAAAAACACAGATACTTTATACTCATACTACCTTCTAGGCAATGCAGCCCATCACTTCTAACCACTTCTATTTCCAACTATCTAAAATATCTTATTCGTCATCTAACTATATTGAGGGGTAGGGGGGGAATACCCAAATCCCAAGTGGAAGTAGTACTCCTCAGCCTCCACCCCATGACTACCCAGGGGAAGTGATGCAGGAAGATGAACCATATGGCTCCAAGTATACCTGCCACTCTGACCTTTACTGAATTATTGCACTTGCAAAGCAGTTCAAACTATTGCTAAATAGGTGTGAGGATTATCAAAACTTCAATAATTGAAATAAGAATTATCTCAAGCTCACTAGTGAGGAATCAATTCAATTACATATTTTGTTAAGCAGTAATCTAATTATGATTCTTTCACTCAACTACAAAAGTATTATTTCAATGTATTTGTATGTCACTGCATCTCACTACACATCTAGAAAATGTTATGGATCACTAAAAATTCCTTCTTGAGAAGAAATTCAATTTGCATCCACAATACACATAATCCCTGCTCTTAACCACTGCATACTCTTCCACTTAGCACAATGCCTTGGACCCAGTATACTAATGTCTATTGAAATTAAATGTCTGAATACATGAATGAATAAATAAATCAACCCTGAGATCAAGTACAATAGCATTTCACACATTACTTTAACATTTACCTTTCATTAGAATTATCTGTCTTAGTCCTAACTAGCTATTTTCAGGTCTTCAGATGGCCAAGTTTAGTGATCAAAAACATGAACTATGAAAAAAAACCCCTGAACTATGGAACCAGACTGATGGGATTCTAACTAAGAAATCCCACATTTTAGTTGTGTGACATGATCAAGTTGCTTATCTGTACCTCAGTTTCCTTTACTTATAAAAGGTTAATAACAATTATTCCTAGATTGCTATGAGGATTAAATAAATTCATAATTTTAACGCACTAAGATGTTCGGCACTATATATAGTATTTGTTTGTTTTTGTTTTTAAATTTGCAGTTTTGCACACTAACCTCAATGCAACAAATCCTCTACACAAGAAAAACTAAATTCTAAAGTAAAATACATTTGAATGTATATAATGTATTTAAGTTACAAAATACTTTTGCATATATGATCTCATTATCTTATAAAAAAATTTTCAGGGAAATACTGACTTTTATCATATTCTGTCTAGAGAGGAAGAAAATGAAGCCCAGAGAGGATTTTTGCTAATATCCTGCCTATCTAGAAATAAGAACGAAAATACTAAGGCTGGTCTTGTGACTTTAGATTCCAAATTCTTTCCTTCCCTTTCATTACAATGACACCAAAAAACATTAACTTAATCAAACTAGAAATTAAAAACAGAAAGCTTTCAAATTAATTGAGTGAATTCCTTATGACACTGTTTAAGAACTAATGCATAAGCTAGAACTTGGCTAGGACTTCCCTAGTTACTTCAGAAGATTTGGACAACTCCCTAACCTTGTAAACTGAATAGTACCATGATAAAGCATGTTTCTGAAGATTCAAAAATAAAACAGCCTGGCTGGTGTTGCTCAGTGGTTGAGCATCAACTTATGAACCAGGAGGTCACAGTCGTGGGCTCAATCCCCAGTAGGAGGCGTGCAAGTGGCAGCGGATCAATGATTCTCTCTCATCACTGATTTTTCTGATTTTTCTCTCTCTCCTTTCCTATCTGAAATCAATAAAAATATATTTTAAAAAACAAAATTCATTTTTTAAAAAATATATATTTTATTGATTTTTTTACAGAGAGGAAGAGAGAGGGATAGAGAGTTAAAAACATCGATGAGAGAGAAACATAGATCAGCTGCCTCTTGCACACCCCCTAGTGGGGATGTGCCCGCAACCAAGGTACATGCCCTTGACCGGAATCGAACCTGGGACCCTTGAGTCCGCAGGCCGACACTCTATCCACTGAGCCAAACCGGTTTCGGCCAAAATTCATTTTTAAAGCCCTTGTATCCAATATGTTATTATACCCATAACGATATTGTTATGCTTCACCCCAGACTAACAAAGATGCTTATCAGTGTACTTGGCTTGGGAAACAAAGTTTTTTTCTACTCTTTTAACATGTTGGGTATAATTATAATTTGAGTGCCCATAAACAACTTTATAAGGCAATATAATATCCCTAATATTTACTTAAAAGTTTATTGAATCATCACACATATACATAAAATATCAAATAATGAGATTTCTGAGGTTTGTCACTTATAACTTTAACATAAGTATCACATTACTCCCCCACCTTCCAGCTTCCAATAGGTTTCATTCCTCCCCTTTTAAATGAGCTACTAGTCCTCAATAATCATCTCTAGTTGTAAATAGGATCAATGTGAACACATCAACAATGTAAACAAACTCAGTAGCTATTCAACAAAACAATTATTTGCCTTTTGAAAACCACAAAGGTCAGCAAGTACATACCTGAAGGATTTTGAACAAATGCTCCAGGATTTTGTTGATGAACTGGTAAAAATTGTTGTCCCTGGCCAAATGGTACTGGCTGAGCAACACCAGTCAGAACCTTTAAGAGAAACATTGGTTTTAAGAACATCTGTTCCATATTTTAAGTAAAATTTTAACATACTTATCACATAAAAATATTCACATACATCATAAGGCCTGGTTTCTATAATAATAAATATTTCCAAGTATAACCTGACTGGGTCACTTCACTTCTAGGCTTTCTACAAAAAAAGGAACAATAATAACTGCCCAAATCTGTTTCATAGAATTATAAAGAACTGAGAATGGATGTGAAGCTTCTTTGAGAAGTTGAAGATACCATGAAAATATTAGGTAATCAACAACTAGCTGTGTGACCTTATACAAGTTACTTTACTTGCTTGTGCTTTCTCTTATTTTACAAATAGAAGAACTGACATCCAGAGATGTGACCTATACATAGTCATTGTGGCTAGAGTTAGAAACAAAAATGAGACCAGAACGCCTGACCTGATCACAGGTGTCAAAAGCCAGTTTTAATTAGCAATTGAACTCTTTTGTGATCATCTTGCTTGGCCATAATACTTTGGGTTACAAAGTAGATTGTAAAAGACATCAAGGGAATGTTAAAAAAATTAAAAAGTCATGAAACTTTTGTGCAGGCATAAAATACTATATTTGTAGTTCAGAATGAGGTACGACTTCTACATGTTCCCGCCATGTAAATAATTATCCATTCATAAGCCTTGTTCAGTATCCATGTGAACTTTCAGTGGTATGTATATGTAATAAAACCCAATTCAGTTTAATGTACCAAGCAAGACTCAGTCAAATCACACTCCTAAATATCTGTCAATAACAGTATCATTTCTTTTAAGAACATACAATAGAGTAAATCTGTGCAGAACAATTGTTTTTTCAAATTATTGGATATCAACAGAAGATTGCTTTCTATCAATAACTAGAGGACCAGTGCACACGAAATTCTTGCATGGGTGTGTGTGTGTGTGTGTGTGTGTGTGTGTGTGTGTGTGTCCCTCAGCCTAGCCAGCACCCACTCCAATATGGGACCCCTCGAGGGATGTCTGACTGCCCATTTAGGCCCAATCCCATATATTTTAAAAATAATGCTTATAATGTGATTTAAAAAATCTGTTTTACATTTTCTTCCATGCAATGTTACTAGTATAACATGATTTTGTCCTAGTGTCAGCAAGTGCAAAAGAATACCAACAAGTGATAAAATGAATACATTTGGGCGGGAAGTCACAGGTTTGCTGTGTTGATATTAATATCAAATATTTCTATTTGACTGAACTGACTAGGAAGATGCTCCAAAGTAGGAGGAGAGGAAGAAAAATATTCATAGGCTGTAAAAGCATGGACAATTTGATTTTCTTAACTCAGACTAAGGAAGTTCTTAAAGAGCAATCTAAAAAACAAGATCTAGCCCAGCCGGTGTGGCTCAGTGGTTGAGTGTCGACCTAAGAACCAACAGGTCACAGTTCGATTCCCGGTCAGGGCATATGCCCAGGTTGCGGGCTCAATCCAGATCCCCAGTGTGGGATGTGCAGGAGGCAGTCAATCAATGATTCTCTCTCATCATTGATGTTTCTCCCTCTCTAGCCCTCTTCCTTCCTCTCTGAAATCAATAAAAAAAAAAAGTAAGATCTCTGGTTAGTTTAAAGCTCATCAAGACTCACAGTTCTACAATGTAGCAGAGATCTATTAAACACCCTCACAATTATATAATACTTTACTAGCTTTGTAGCCTAAAGCAAACAAACAAAAACATTATGGGGAAGCTATCCAGGTGTGAAGGCAAGAAGTATAAGGGAAATATCTATACTTCACAGCATGATTTTGCTGTGAACCTACAAGTACTCTAAAAAGTCCACTTAAAAAAAAAAAAAGTGTGGCCCTAGCCGGTTTGGCTCAGTGGATAGAGCACCAACCTGCAAACTGAAAGGTCCCAGGTTCGATTCCGGTCAAGGGCACATGCCCAGGTTGTGGGCTTGATCCCCAGTGGGGACTTGCAGGAGGCAGCCAATCAGTGATTTTCTCTCATCATGAATGTTTCTCTCTCTCTCTCTCCCTCTTCCTTTCTCTCTGAAATCAATACAAATATATTAAAAAAAAATAAAAAGTGTGAATGTGTGCCCGCGTTGTGTGTGTGTGTGTGTGTGTGTGTGAGAGAGAGAGAGAGAGAGAGAGAGAGAGAGAGAGAGAGAGAGAGATTTCTCTAGATACTGGAATAGCTAGTCAATTTTTGATTGAAATTGCAAATTTTAGACCTAAGATTCTCTTCCCACTTCCCTAGCATGTGGGGTTTTTGAAGTACATTTAAAAACTTTCCAATCTATGAACTTGTCCCCTGAAGACCTTCCTCAAACCCTAAAAACATTAAAAATGGTTCATATCTCCACACAACATAATTTTAGAATACAACACAACAGACTTACCTGTTGAGATGCCTGAATGTTTCCTACTGTTATTGGAGCGGGTAAATTGCCAAAGTTTCCAAATTGAGAACTTTGAAGATTCTTTTCATCAAAATAGTGTCCAGAAGCTCTGCTAAGAGGATTTGAGAAACTCTGGTTTCCAGGGCCATGTGGTCCATTAAAATTTGGTCCTTGAGGTGAATCAAATATTTGTTCATGTCTTTGGAATTGCAGTCCTTGGGATGGGGCATTAAAAGCATTGCCAGGCGGGTCATTATATGGGCCAGTCTGATTGAAAGAAACCGATTCAAGCCTTTGTGAAGGATGATTGTCAAATCGTGCGCCTTGAAGACCAAGGGGAATATCAAACCTTGATGCTTGCTGGTGTTGTGGACCATCAAATCTTTGAGGAACACCATCAAATCTTGGTTGAACCTGCTGTCCAGGTGGTCCATCAAATCTCTGTGGGCCTGGTTGACCAGTTCTTTCAAATCTAGGGCCTGGTTGACCATGTAATCCATCAAATCTTGGTAAGAGTGATGGCTGACCTGGCTGCCCATCAAACCTTAAAGCATGACAACCTTCAAATCTTGGACCGCCTTGACCCAGAGGCCCTTCAATTCTCAGTCCACCTCCTGGTACAGGACCCTCAAACCTCATTCCACCTCCTTGTTGGACTAAAGGTCCCTCAAACCTGATCCCAACCCCTGGTTGACCATGTGGACCCTCAAACCTAAGGTTCCCACCAAGTTGATTATGTTGTCCTTCAAACCTCAGACCAGCTACTGACTGACCATGGGGGCCCTCAAACCTCATTCCAACTCCCTGCTGTAGCAAAGGGCCCTCAAATCTGATCCCACCTGCTGGCTGACCATGAGGTCCATCAAACCTAATTGCAGCTCCTGATGGACCATGACCCCCCTCAAATCTAAGTCCACTTACAGGCTGACCTCGGGGATTATCAAATCTAAGTCCACCCACAGGCTGACCATGAGGTCCCTCAAACCTCATACCTCCCACAGGTTGACCCCGATGTCCCTCAAACCTGAGCCCACCCACAGGCTGGCCACCTGGTCCTTCAAATCGTAGACCACCTGCAGATCCCTCAAACCTCAGACCAGGGGAACCTTCAAATCGAAAACCACCTCCGCCTGCTTGACCAATTGGCCCCTCAAACCTCAGAGGTGTCCCTACTGGTCCTGGAGGACCTTCAAATCTCAAAGGACACCCGCCTCCTAGCTGACCTTGTGGTCCTTCAAATCTCAAAGGGCCACCTCCTCCCATTTGTCCAGGTGACCCATCAAATCGAAGAGAACCTGGTGCAGGAGGTCCATCAATTCTAGGGCTTAATTTATTAGGTCCTTCAAAAATCATCTTGGTTGGGCCATCTCTTGTTACTGATGGCCTACTAGGTCCATCAAATAATGGTCTGTCTTCAGCTAACGCTGTAAGTCGCTGATTTGTATCGAGGCCGGCAAATCGTGATGCTGGGCTATCTACAAATGGTTTATCTGAATCTTCATATCTAGGTCGCTTAAGTGGAAAACGATCATTGAATGGTGACCTCTGCTCTTCTCGTACACCTTTTAAAAAGAAAATAAATTATTTTCCTTGAATCTGAATTTATATAAAATTATCTTCAAATCTTTCTACATTCATGTAAATGTTTATCCAAAAATATCCCTAACTATTTCACTTCATTACAGGGGAGGAAAAAGACACCATCAAAACAGCCTTTGGTAAAATGATGCCCTCTAGAGTCAGACACACCTGGATTTAAAAAATCCCCATTCTGTCAACTTACCAATTATTTTTTTTAAAGCAAGTTATTTAACTTGTCTGGTCTTATTTCCTATCTGTAAAATGGGGATAATATATATTTCACTGGGTTGTTGTGAGGGTTAAATCAGATTACATATATAAAGAACCTACTAAAATACTTGACATGTTGTTGGTTTTATAAATATTGACTCTCTTCCCTTCCCTCTGAGGGAAAAACAAATTGAAACAAAAAAAGGTAGTCTGAACAGTCACAAAAAATCCATCCCCACTTAGCTGTTCATTTTCCCTTCACTGCTGTGTGATTCAATAGGCATAATCTGATTTAACTTTCTACCTTTAGCAGAGACTTGCTCGTCATGTCTTCTCCGGCCCTCATGGGGTGAAAGATTCTCAGCATAAGAACGACTCCCAGATATAGGAGAAAGACGTCTTGCTCTTTCACTAAATTGTTCTTTTCTGTCAAACTGTGCTCCACTATTCCTACTTGCATGTTTACTTTTGGATGGCTCACATTCTATTCCAGACAACAAGGCATCAGTCAAAGGGTAGTCAAAAATATCAGGATCTAAGAGATCAAGTCTTGGAAATGAATGCTGAACCTGTGTCCTTTTCAGTTTTGCTTTATGTTCATAGTAGGTTAATTCAGCATCAGATAAGAGAGGTTTCTTTTTTAATCCACCTTTATTTTCTTCTGAAGGACTATCTCGTACATTGCATCTATGTTTACCTTCTTGATACTGAAATATCTGTCGAATTTGATGCACAACAACAAGGAAGTCTTCCTGTGTAATTTCACCAGCTGCTAAACGTTCACTCGTCTGCATGGGATGATAAAAAGAAATCAAGTATTTTAAATATAAAAAGTACTTACAAAAATACTAGACAAAAACAATACTGATTACATGGGATCATGGTAACTACCTTTTGAAGTAATTCTCTTTTGCTTGCAAGAGTTAACTCTTTAGGAATCTGAAGATTGGCATCTACACTTAATCGATGCTGTTGCTTTGGGGCTCGAGGTGACAAGATTCCTTTAGTGCTTGACCAGCTTTCCCTATGCCTTAGATGAGGAGATTTACTATGGTCATCACCTTGTTGTAAGCTGAAACCATAAAAGCAGTATGTTACTTCATAAAATTTAAATACTCAGGACCATATTTAAGAATCCTTTTCAAAGCCTCTGGTTAAAATGATTATATAAAAAGTTAATTAAAAGCACAAGATCTTAAGTCAGGAAAATCAGATAAATCTAATTCTTGTCCTGGGTATGCAGCCTTAGATAGATTAACCTTTCTAAACTTCACTTTCCTAATCTGTAAAATAGGAGTAATAATGATATTTAACCCATGATGTCATAAGAACTAAGAGAAAAAATAAAGCAACCATTACAGCAGCCCATGAACATTATCCAATTTTTAAGGTAACACTGTACTTTAAAATGCACATATTATTTCACTTGATTTAAAATGTGAACATCCTACCTTTTATTTTCTTCCCAACCAGATTTCCATCTTTTGTTAGACTTGGAACTTGACCAATTTTCTACATTCTCCTTTGGTTCCGTGCCTGACTTTGTAGAATGCTGACTTGTAGTTTCTTGTGGTCGTTCCTCTTCAGTCTTTTTTATTCGCCTTGGATCTCGAACATCCTGTTTAGTACTTCTCTTAGCATTTCTTTCTTCCCTGGAAGGTGGCATAAAGTCTTCCATATGTGACTGCTTACATCCAGATTGGCGAATCTTTCCAGCTTTGGCTGTCGAGGTTGGAGACATACTCCTTTGCCTTCGTTTGGGTGACCGCCTATCTCTTCTTTTAGGAGAATGTATAATTGGTGACCGAGACTTGGGTGATCTCGACCTTGATCGCTTTCTAGTACTTGATCTCCCTGGTTTTGTTCCCTGTTTTTCTGAGTCTTCCGTTATTATATCTTGTTTTTGAACAATGCCATTAACGATTTTATTTCGACTTCCAGCCACTCTATGTTCAGATGATTTCATATGCTCATCTTTATCTTTTTTTTCTGAAGTTTTTCTCTTCTCTTTTATGTCATCATCTTTGCTATCAGTCTTATCTTGAAGATGTTTTTTTAATCTTGGATCTCTCTTACTCAAGTCAGACACCCTTGGGCATTCAGATTCTTGATTTTTCAAGTCTTTTGTGTGAGAGAATTTGTTTTTCAAAGGTGATGGTGATTTAGATTTAGATTTAGATTTAGAATCTAACTGGTCAAGTTCTTTCTTGGTTATTTTTTCACCTGATTTACTTTTTTCTTGTTTGGATGAGTTTAGTTTTTCAGAAGGTACAGTTTTACTTGTCTTAATATCAGACTGGTTTAATGTGTTCATTAGGAATTCTTTTCTGTGACTTTGATCTTTTCCATGAGAAGAATGCTGACTCATCCTATTAAGACGGGGATCCCGGTTTGTTCCTTTCAAGTCCTGAATTTGTAAGGATGGACCTGGACGGCTTTTTTCAGGTTGCAAAGGAATCTGATGGGGAGTTTTAACTGCCATAGGGGGAATTTGTGAAACATGTAATTTGGATGGTGCAGATCCAGGACCTAAGTTGGATGTCTCCTGCTGAACACTAAGAGAAACTGCCTGAAATACAATACAAAGTAAATGTTTATGTTAATACTGTAAAACATGCAAATTATCTATCAAGAAATTGAAACCTAGAATATGCTTTATTCAATAAATACATTTACTCAATATTGTTTTTACACTGAATACTTCTGTTTAAGTAGAGATTAAAGTGAAAAGAGAAAGTTCATATACTTATATGGCCTGTTATTTCTTACTAGTCCTTTACTTGGGGTTTTATAATCTCTAGGTAGAATGGGAAAAGTGGCACTAATAATAAACATACAAAACTCTGCCTTCCTGAACCTCCTCACTCTCAAACAAACTTAAGTGCCAAGTAAAATAACTTTAAGGTCAATCATGCATATGAACATGTAATCTTCCTGGAGTCGTTAATTTTGTGGTGGCTTTTCTTTTGTCTCCTTCTATGAACCTGACTTCTGCTCATGAAGCACAAGCTCATAAAAGATTCAAGACTCTGCAAAAACATTAGCCACAACACACCGACGATACTGGGACTGATACTAAATCTACATGATTTAATTGTTAACAAAACTAAGGTGTTATCTTCAAAGATAGCAATCCAATAGAAAAGTACTTGAGAAGAAAATAGTGTAGTTTATACTCGAGTTTTACAATAAGGATATAAAAATTTGCTCTAATACACCATAATTTGTGAAATAAAAGTGGAAAAAGACACTATTAATAAAAGTAACATTAAGAGAATTCAAACATAAAATTACTTCTCTATCAGAAGACATTGAAATATTTAAAATGTAGATTTCCTGTACTTACCAGTTGTGCTTTAGCTTGCTCTAGTTCAAGCTCCAGCTTTTTCTGCTGAAGTTCTAATAACTGTTTTTGTTTTGCAAGTAACTGCTGCCTTATTAGTTGTTCTTGGGTAAGATTCTTTTGTATATCAGGAACAATTGGAGGAGTGGAGATGCTAGGGGAACTGACCACTGTGCCAGGTGTTGAAGGCTCTTCAGGCTATAAGAAAAAATTAATTGTTAAAAAACTACGTATCACAGCTAAAAAGGAAGAGGGAACTGAAAATTATGAGTTTATCTCTTAATACCATCCATAATTTTAAATGGCCAATCATGTTTAAAAACACACAGAAAACTTTTCAGGAATTTAAAATCAAAATAAGTATAGTATGTAATACCTAAACAAGAATATATGATTAAATGTACTGTGAACCTGAAGAGAAAAAAAAATTTAAACTGTTTCAAGTACAGGTTATTTTTTATATTCCTTTCTGGCAAGAAATTTTAGAAAAGTCAAAATTTGAGTTAAAAATATTAGCTATACACCATTCATGTAAAACTTACCGATTTATTTAAAAATTTAGGATTCACATGGATGCTAGATGTATTCACATTGGGGGGTAGAGGTTTAATAGGCCAAGCAGGATCTAACGAATTGACTCTGACATCCAGGGCATAAAGTTTCTTCAATGGGAATATCTCATCCCATGTGGAACGTAATTTAAATAAACTTTTTCTAGTATTTTCATCCACCTAGAACAACAGAACAATTCTATGGCTTGTTAAGTCACTATAGAATGTTTTAAATATTAAGTATAAAGCTATTATCAGTCTCTTCTTCACATATAGCACTCATATTGCTCATTCATAAATATATATACAACAGTAAGAATTTATTCAAGATATAGTTTACAAATGTTAAAGAAATTTCTCTCAAAAAAAATATCAGAAAAATTAAAGTTATCATCTAGCCTTCATGAAAGCAAACCACTAGGAAAGTCTTTCTACTTTTAAAAGTATAATTCTACAGAAGTTTGGCTTTGAGATTACTGAGACAAAGAACTACTATATGCAGATAGAGCCCACAGATGCTCATGTGCTTCAAAAAAAACCTCTAAGTCCCTTATGGCCAGAATGCAGATGTGGAAAAAAAACTTATAAATGGACTTTCTTGCACTTACTTTCTTGTAGCCAAATAAAAGAGGCCTATTGAGAGAAAAAAAAGTGCAAAATGTTTCCAAATTTTAGGTCTTCAAATAGCATTCCTAATGTTATTCTTACTCTGGACAAAACATAAGACCATAAAATTAGGAAACAGTTTACCTGATGGCTTAAATTGCCTAATTTACATGGTAGTATAAAGTTAAAATTAAGACAGAACTATCTCACTAACCAATCTTCTGCAATACAATATGGTTTGATACCTCAGAATAAACTATTTGTGGTGTGGAAGGCACCTTAATAAAATTCAAAATCTTACCCACTGATGAGCTTTAGTTTTATAGCTTAACTGCTCATGCTTATTATGATGGGCATAACTATTTTTTAAATTAGCCATCAGAGAAACCTTGTACTTAGGAAAACTGAATTAGGTATTTAACTTCAAGATAATAAAGCCTTGGCTATATTCAAGTCTTCAGATAATAATTATATTTACTACAAGGTCATTTTCATCAACTGTAAGGTCTTAAGGACCAGTTAGATTCAGTAAAGGTATTCTATCAAACACCCAAATGAATTTGAACATATTAAAACTGAAGCCAAGTTGGTTTAGCTCCCCAACTTCTACAATGCAGAGTTAACTTATCCTTAAGGCCATAGGCTCAAGTAAGCAGTATTTAGCAAAGGTCTACAACTACTATTAACAAGCTCCTTAACACAACCTGAAATATAGCTTTCCAAATTTATTCTACATGTACTTACTTAGCAGTGTTTCTTTTCTCTAGAAATTTAAAGGGAAAAAAATTGCTCAAGTAGCAACTACATTTTCTGTTCTAACAAGTAAAATCTGATACTGAATAGTTCTTTCAAAATAATCCCAATTCTCCTAGTCGGACAACTTTTAAGTTTTCTCCAACCACAAGTACTTCTAAATATAAGAACTACCAATTTTTTGTTAGGAAACAATCTCTCAACCTAATTATCTTATAAATGCCCTTTTACTAAATTTAAAAGATAAAGCCTGACAGGAAGATAATTACTTCAGCAAATCCCTTGATCTCCTCAACATAGTAATTGTATTTACCAAACTACCAGATACAATGTTATTGAAGGAATGTACAATCTCTAGGTCTAGAACTAACAAACCTTTGTTCTGAACACTAAGAGGTTAAAAAGTTTTTCCAATATAACCTAAGGCAATTAACTGGTCCACTATTCACACATACCTCGAACATTCATATAAAACATACTTGAACTAATAACAAGAGGAAACAAAACAAAAAAAAAAATCACAAAAGTTTCAGGAACCAATGGTAGGTTGAGACACACTGATAGATTACTTTTTTTTCCAGATAGGAATAGCCAACAACCTAACACCAGAAATGTAAACAATGAAATTTGAAATGCTCTTGATAGCTTCAGATCTTTTTGCCCATCTAAAATCAAAGTCATCTAGGGGAGAAAATAGGGGACACATCTGTAATACCCTCAGCAAAAATAAATTTGAATATAAATATAAAAATAAAAGCAAAGTCATCTAATCTTGAATGAGTATTGTAAAACTCCTAAAATCTAGTTTAAAATCTAACATAAAACACTAACTTTAGCATGGTACTTGGTAAATGTCCAAGAGAATAAACATTTCACCACCCAAGAAAACCCAACACAAAGGCAAGTATTTATTTAATCAGGAACACATTTTTTTTAATTCAAATGTTTCTAAATGCATATATACCTTTTCAAACACACAAATAAATGTTGCAACTAGATTTTTAGTAAAGGCAGTGAGATACTCTCGTCCAACGTTTTTCACGATAGAATCCATAAGGTACATAACAGGAAGCTTCTCTGAGGAAGGAGCCTGAATAAAAAGAAACTGATAAGTTTAGTATAATGAATTGCCACCAAATACTTTTAAAAGTGAATTTTTAAACATACAATACAGACCTCTATTTTTGTTGATAATTTAAAATTAACGTTTATGAAACATTTGTGGTCAATCAAGTAGTCATTTCTTACAGTGATCTTTAGCTGAGCATACAAAATAAGCTCAAAATCACCATTAAGAAAACCTTAATCTCTAGTATACTCATTTAATGCTCAATAAAATTTCAGGTTCATATGATAAAGACCTGGTTTAAATGACCAAAAAGTAGGGGGGAGATATTTTCTGCAATCCAAGTATACTGTGACCCACATTAAATTATAATGGTGTACCTAGACTTAATGAAGTTTTCAAACTTCTTGCAGAAACCCTAATTTCCATAAGCATATTTTATATGTTAAAGTCTATGAAGCTTTTGTTACCTGTAAAATCATTAGGATTATTTCTCTATAATCCAATGTACAAAGAAATCAAGTATACTTCACATATGAAGTTAATGGCAAAAAACCCACTTTTAAACTTGCAGGAAGGTGCAAGTTGTTACTGATACAAGAAAAACTGGATGGAGCAGCCGCTGAGTCATGTAAATCAGGTTGAACTTGACTCTGGAAACCAGGATTTGTCCTGAAGATTTTCTTCACAGCATGGACTCTCCGTCGAAATTATTTTTCCTCTGACATGCACAAACCAGAGGTTCTAAATTTGTGCAGAGCCAGTGTAGTGATGCGGATACAGGTGGCCCTTTCCAAAGCAAACAAATGTTGCCCCAGTTCAACTGGAATGTCTACCCATCACTGGCTTTTAGAAGGCACAGCAAGTTTCCAGAAAGCATCAGCAGGTTCACAGACTTGCTGAGGAGCATTAAGACACACCATATAAACTAAGTGTTAAGTCCTACTCCACAGGAGCAACCATGATTAAAAAAAAAAAAAATTTATCCCCATTTACCCATCCCACGTGTATAGGAATCTTAACCCTGAACAACACTTACCCATAGCTACCTGTAGCTAGGGTAGGCTCACAGTTCTGCAGTACACAATTCCACCATATTTCACAAAACCAATTACCCATAGAAGTGTGTAGAAGTGCTCTTGCTTCCGATAACCTTTACTACAACCAAAGTTGACTAAGGAAGCCTTTGAATAACCTTGTATGAAAAATTTCTTTTCCGGTACTTCTAATAAAAGGGTTCACAAGGCCACTGCATGTGGGTAAATTAAGAATCAACATGTCAAATGCTTTATTGCTGTGTCTTTATCTTACCATGTCATGTTTTACACCATTTTAGTCATTGTGATCCTTATGAAAACAACAGGCTCTCTATAAAACCAAAATCTGTTCAGTAGGCTAATTTTTTATTGTACAAGTGAATCCTATATGTAATATTTTTTCGCTACTGTCTCATGGGAGGAGTCAAATTAAGTGTGAATCCTTAAGTTTAGCAATGCGGAGATGCTAGAAAATAAGGACACAAACATCCACCTCCAGAAACACAAAACCAAGCCAGTTTGCTACCAAAATGACAGAAAATCCCTCCCCTCACCCTCAACCCCAACCCTGATTAAAGTATTTCCCCAAAGTGACTTTTACATCTTTTCCTCAATATGGCTTTACAAAAATAATCAGGAAACGTGTGCCAAAAATTTTTTAGCTGTCTTTTATCAGCAAATAGTCCATCTATTTTCACCACTCTGTGTAGCCATACACAAATACAAGTTTTAATGTGACCCTATATTCAGCATTTACTTTTCACTTCTCGAAGATCTTCAGGATCCATAAAACCCAGCAAAGAAACTTGAGTGACAACCTGAGCTACTAAATATTAGGCTCTGTGGAATATTAGTAATCCCCCCAAATACTAGGTATTTAGATTTTAAAAATCAATGTTATTTTTAAAAAATGCAAGTGGTTTCATTTTTTTAAAAAGGCATTCAATGTCAAGTTAAGCCTTCAACAAGGCAAAAATTAAGTTTTCATGTCCAACATGTTTGTGGTCTCAACAAAAAGGATGTTGAGTATGAGGAATGCTTCCTTTTTAAATCTCATACTTTAAAAAAAGAACAATAGCTGTTTGACACCAACATTCACAGGAAAAGGAGAATGAAGGCTTGTATTTTAGCTGCCAGACTGAGCATGACAAACTTGTTGGGCCCTTAAAAAAAAACACCCACAAAAACCCTTACTTTTTATCCTTTTTAAATTAAGGTATGAAAGGACCACCTGAAACCGTGTATCTTGTGAATGGATTTACCCAAGAGTGGATGGAAACTAAAGAATGAACCCAAGTCACTTAAAGACTTTTGTTTAAAACACACAACCACGTAGATAAAAATAAGTCTTGGAAGCAGATTCTACACCTTACAAAGGTAAATAAAAAAGACAAATACATATTTTATATGTTTTATTCACAAATTTTATAATACCAATCACACATTTCAAAACCATTTATTAGTCAGACCACTCAGTTTTACACTAGACAGAAACCGCCTCTAAACAATATATTTGGTGGTTGTTGTTAAAGTGGCCTTTTAAAAGGGGTTCACTCTGCTAAAAGGAGGCTCATCCTGGTCATTTCAATCACTAACAACTAGAAAAAAAAAACACTAAACCATAAGTACAAGCTTGAAGAACTTAAAACGTAGTGCTGGGAAACTATTAGAACTCATTATGATAACCAAGTTGAACAGTAACTTTACTTAAGTGACATCACTCCCACATGAATGCACAGAAGAGGAGGACTACAGGGAAATACAGGGTGGCAGAGGACCACTTCTGTCAAGGGGTGAAGAAAAAGCACGTCTCCACTATCAGGGAAGGGAGGAAAAAAGAGAAAAGGAAGAGGAGGGACTGAACTTTTCAAAAAAAAACTACAAGTACTTGTTACCCAATGGGCCAGTTCTCCACCTACAGGTTGGATAAAACCTCCTGCCCCCCCCCCCACCCATACCCCACCCTCAACCCCAATTTCCCATTTGGGGGGACAAATAAAGCACTCCGAGAGGAGAATGAAAGTTCTATCTAGCCGCCCCCACCCCAAAACGGGGCTGACGGGTGTGAGCAGCTGCCTGGCTGGCAGGGAATGGATTCTTCTCTCTTCCCTTTTGCATCATGTGCTTTGCAGGCGCCATGTTGGGCTCCTAACAAGCGGCTGCTCCACTCGGGGCCAAAGCCCTATGCCCACCCCCCGACAGCTCGCTCCCAGGTCCCCCTTCACCTCCTTCCAACCCACACAGCACAGATTACCCAAAAGGGTTCTGGGGGGGAAGAGGGGGGGGGGAGAACCACTCCCCACCTTCCCAGGGGCTTAAAATGCTTTTAACTCTTAACTTCCCCGCACCACAAACTGCCTTCAAGTCTCCCCCCTCCCCAAAGGGCTCTATTCCAGGCGTGTGTCGGGCTCTACGATGCGGTGGCCTAGATAGGGAGCTGGTAAGCGGAAGTGGGACTCCACCCTTCACCCGCCCCACTCCCTCCCCGCAAGAGAGGCCCACGCTCGAAGCCTGGGCCCAAGACCGAGCCAGAGTTGGAGGGGGGAGGGTTGGAGAGGCACGCTGTCCCCCTTTGGATGGAAGCGAGACCTGGGATGAGGCTGACACTAAAATCAGGGAGTATTAGAAGAATAGGAGGCTGCGGGGTGTATAAAAACCTTGGCGGTTTGGGCCTCGATGAGAGAGACGATCTCCTTGGCGAAGGGCAGGTTCTCCTCGGCTAGAATGGTCAGCATATTGATGTGCGGTTTGCTATTGAAGGTCAGGTCTTCGAGGGATGACTGATAATCCCGACAGGCGTCCTCCCGGGCCCCCGCGGTACCGGCCTCGGCCGGCGTCGGCTCTGACATTGCGCCGCGGCCCCCCTCCGAGGTCCGCCGCCGCCGAAGCTGAAGCCGCTCTCGACACCCCGCCTCCCTTCCGACTGCGCTTCCTCTCCCCGGCTCTCTCGCGGCTCCGGCCTCACCACATGCTGACCGCGGAGGGGGGTTGGGGGACGACACGGGGGGGACCTCGGGTACGCAACGCCGCCCTCTCACGGGTGATCTCCGTCCACTTCTAGCCGCCTCGGGAGCCTCTTTCTCCACAGGCACAAAATGGCGCCGGCGCTGGCGGCTCCAGCTCCGAAAATGTCTGTGTTCCCAACCGCTGCGTCGTGCGAAATGAGCTAGGGGAGGGGAAATGTGCGGTAAAGGGGCGGAGCCGTTGGGCAAGAACGAACGTGATAGGCTAGGTCTGGTGACGTCACAAGCCCCGCCTCCGCTCTTCCGCAGAACGTCCGGGCACCGTCCGCTCGCCGCCCGGACCCGGGCTTTCGCAATTCCTCAGGCTCAGAGGTGTGGTGGAAAAGACGGGCCCTCTCATTGGCCAGTTCGTAAGGGACTGTCCGGTCATTTGTTACCATAACAACCCATTCTGGGAGGCCGGGAGGCCTGGGGAGGCTGTTCCCGAGGCCCAACCCAACCGTTTAAGGGGAAAGCTCAGCCGGCCCCCCCTTCGCCCCGCCCTCTGCGAGCCCCTAGCCACTGATCAGCTTTGTCAATCATCCTCCTCCCGCCCTTCCCTGCGGCGGGGTGGGGGCCCAGGGGGGCGGAGGCTCCCGGCCCGCCCCTTCCCCTTCGCCGCTCGAGTCTCAGGTGCTCCCCAGAGCCTGGGCGGGGCCAGCTGCTGCGGCCCGCTGTCTCCCCGCACTTAGCGGGGACGGGGGAGGGGGACTCCGACTTTACCCTGAACCTCGGGAGAGTCGCTCGAGTCGATTTCAGCACGCTGCTTCCCACACCGGCCAACAAAAACACCCCCAGGAAAATGTCTTTATTGAGAGGTTGTGTGTGTGTGTGTGTGTGTGTGTGTGTGTGAGAGAGAGAGAGAGAGAGAGAGAGAGAGAGAGAGAGAGAGAGGATTTGGAAGAGATCTTTGAGAAGCCCCTCAGATCTCTCGCTTGGATTTCCAGTAGCCACACCAGCCACGAGCCTGATAGCGCCTCTCTTGTCATTACACTTCGAAACAGCCTTAGAATACGCTGTTTGGGGCACGATGGGAAAATGTGTATATTTCAACTCTAAGGCTCTTTCCCCAAGCTTCTAAAATCCTGTTTGGAGGCTGGAAATGATACTCTAAAAGCACAAAGCATTCAACTAATTCTGTCGTGCAACTGCAGCACAATACAATCAACTAAAAACGTGTTTTGTTTTGTTTTTCCACTGCGTAAAGATAAAAATAAACATGTAGGCTAAAATTTTTTTAAAAGTACTAATTAGATAAAATTTGCTTCCTTAGGTTACCAAGCTCTGTAGAGATACTTTGTTGTTCCCCAGAAAAAACTCTCTGAAGAAATAAATGAAGCGATTCCTTTATTTGTCCCCTATAAAGTAGAATTTTTATTTCTTTTTTGTTTGTTTTTGTTTGGGGTTTTTTTGGAAGCTTTATTGAAGTATAATTGATATGTAATAAACTACACGTAAAGATTGTTTTGAAGCTGATAAACATTGTTGAAAGCTATTTATTGATCTCAATAATTTCACACCATTGTTACTGTGGTATTTGGATTTAATAGACCGTTAAAATTTAGGAATGGTCTGAGTTCCTGTTTTCTGAAGGGAGATAAATGTCTGGGCTAAGATAGTCCTCTACAAGTTTTCCTTGTAATTTTAAAGGTGAATTTAATTACTAAACTTTGAGGTATAGAACATATCTGCCTGTCATTTTTAATATTCTTTTTAACAACCAAGTGTGCTTCAAAAAAATTTAAAGTTTTCAAAGCTCTAATTTCGCTTCTATTTGTAACACTCCCAGGCTAAGCACAGAGTAAACAATATATGCCTAGCATCATATAAAGCAACAAATCTATGCACCCACAAAGGATACAGAAAACTCAAGAGTGAAGTAGCACTCTTACTCAAATCATGTGCAATACTATAACAAGACTATTTTTCTTTTTTAAATATATTTTTATTGATTTCAGAGAGGAAGAGAGAGATGGAAACATCAATGATGAGAGGGAATTATTGACTGGATGTGTCCTGCACATCAGACGGAGCCTGCAACCCAGGCCTGTGCCCTTGATGGGAATAGAGCCCTGGACCCTTCATTCCGCAAGAACGACACTCTATCCACTGAGCCAAACTGGCTAGGGCAAGACTATTTTTCTTTATATCCTCGGGACAGATAACAAATTAGGTAATCAGTATTTTTAAATATACAAATAAATGCCTGAAACTTCTCCCATGATAGTTTTGGTGACAGTTCTTTCATCAGAATATGCACCTAATGGCCTCTTTGCACCAACATTAAGCCCCAGCTATCTTCCCATCTCTGAGTTATTTGCAGTGGTGAACCTGATAGGCCCTTGGCCCAGCCTTCATGAAATTTAAAGCCCAATTATAATTATAATCTCATAGAGTAGTATGAAAAAGTACTACATCTGACTAGGAAACAGTGGAATGTATTCCAGAACTGTTTTAAAAAACGAAACCCGTTGACTATTGTGTTTCTGAAGGATATGAAACTTAACTTTTTTTTTTAATATAAGGAAATAGTATTCTCCCTTGGTTCACAGGGTGCAAAAGAAGTTAATTTCTCCTAAAAAATGTTTTTAAATAAAAAAGCTCTGTTCTAGGCAATCAATTACCCTTCTGATGTAAATTTTTTATGTCATTAGAAAAACTGAAATGTGTATACTAAACAGAAATTACAAAAGGAAATAAGGAAACAAAAATTAGAAAGCAATCCCTTTGACCCTGGCCAGGTGGCTCAGTTGTTTGGAGCATCTTCCCAAACACCAAAAGTTTTCTGTTCAATCCCCTGTCGGGGCAAGTACTTTGATGTTTCTGTGTCTCTCTCTGTCTCTCTGTCTCTCTCTCTCTTTCTCTCTCTCTCTTTCTCTCTGTCTCTCTCTCTCTCTGTCTGTCTCTCTAAAAGCCAATTAAAAAAATCCTTAGGCGCAAACCGGTTTGGCTCAGTGGATAGAGCGTCGGCCTGCGGACTGAAGGGTCCTGGGTTCGATTCCGGTCAAGGGCATGTACCTTGGTTGCGGGTGCATCCCCGCTGGGGGGTGTGCAGGAGGCAGCTGATTGATGTTTCTCTCTCATCGATGTTTCTGGCTCTCTATCCCTCTCCCTTCCTCTCTGTAAAAAATCAATAAAATATATATTTTTTAAAAATCCTTAGGTGAGGATTAAAGAAAAGTTTTTAAAGTAATCCCTTTGATAAGTTATATAATTGTCTAATTACTGGGTTGTACACCTGAAACAAATATAATATTGTACATCAACTGTAATTGAAAAATAAAAAATTATTTTAAAATATATACAGCAGACCCCAATGATAAAGTATAAATAAATAAAAACCTCAGCTATTGTTTTTTTAAAAAAGCAATTCCTTTGAAAACATAAAACAGATTATTAACTAGCACTGCCAGCAGGTAGAATTTCGCCTTAAACATGTGAATCCAGTGTGTGTAAATATTCAAGAATAATATTTACACCATATATATAGTATATGTATATACAGGGTGGGGCAAAAGTAGGTTTACGGTTGTGAGTATGTGAAACAACAGCAAAAGTAGGTTTACGGTTGTGAGGATGTAAAACATTTTATTCTTGTATTGTTATTTATTAATTATTGTATTATTTTCCATAGGAACAACTGTAAACCTACTTTTGCCCCACTCTGTACAATATCATACCATATACCTGGTATATGTATATATAATACTTACATTGTATATAATGTATATATTGTTGCTATAAAAATGGACAATATTATCCATTTAAACATTATTGTTTACACATCTTTTTTTTTTTTTTTTTACAGAGAGGAAGAGAGAGGGACAGAGAGCTAGAAACATCCATGAGAGAGAAACATCGATGAGCTGCCTCCTGCACACCCCCTACAGGGGATGTGCCCGCAACCAAGGTACATGCCCCTAACCGGAATCGAACCTGGGACCCTTGAGTCCGCAGGCCGACGCTCCATCCACTGAGCCAAACCGGTTTCGGCTGTTTACACATCTTATAATTACAAAAATAATACATGCTTATGCTAAAGAATTCGAATACAAGTATAAAAATAAAAAATGACCATTCCCTCTGGCTGTCCTTGGTCACAAGGTAACCACTGTTCACAGTTTAATGTGTAATCCTTCCATGTCTTTTTCAACAAACACACACACCCAAACACAAAGTGTATAGCATTTTTTTTTAATCTTTACAAAAAATGGGATCATTATAGTTATTACTTGTTTTTTAAACTTAGGGTATCACGTACATCCTTCCATGAGCAGTCCTAAAGCTATATAACTCAAAACATTTGTTTTTAAAGTCTGTGGCTTAGAAAGATAGCTCAGACAAGAATAAAGCCAGCCCAGTGTTACCTCTAAAGGAGGCTCTAAAATTGGCACACAGTAGGTATTCAATGAATATTTGTTGCCTGATCCAGGCCTTCTGATTTCAATTTCACCTTACTTGACCACTGTTGCGGTCTTACTAACTCAAAGAGGCAAATACTGAGCTGAGAACCTATGATTAAATTTGAACTTGATGTTATCAAGTTTCAAGATAGTTATTATCAGGGAGGCAGATCGACAATTCAGATGGTGTAACCACCATGTTCCAAAATTCAGTTCATAGTTTGGGGACTTAAATTTTTTATTTTGCCAGCAATTCTAATCTTAGCATAACAAATGTGGATATAGGCAAATGAGAATCTGAAAATAATGTCCAATTCAGTCAAGCCGCGAGTAGATGAGCTACCCGATCGTTTCAAATGAAAAAAACCTAAGACAAATTAGAAAATTTTATAGAGCCAAATCAGCATAAACTTTAAAAATATGCTTAATACTAATCATTGGTTTGAAACCGTTTTTGCTGCATATCAATCAACTTTAAACTTTCAGGAGCTTTTAGCAACACATTTATTTTCTCTCACGGGTCTGTAGGTTGGATGTGGCTCTGCTCGGCTTGACTGGAATCGGGCTTGACTCCAGGCAGTTGGTTGGGTTCAAGCCTCTCCACATATTGCCTCATTCTCCTTGGGCCAGTGGCTCCCTGGGACATGCTTTCGTGGAGGGTTACTGGAGTCCAAGATAATGTGCAGAAACATAAGATGTGGCAGGAGGCTGGGGGGGTGAAAGTGGGGGGGAGGAAGGGACTTCCCTAGGCCCTGCTCCTCCGGGCTAGGGCAGGTGGTCCCAAACCTCTGGGTAGGTTCCTGGAACCGGACCTGGGTACCAGCTGCTCAGCGCGATACCGCGGTCTCGAATGGGTAGGGGCTGCTTGGAGCTCTACAGGCGAGCATGTTAGAAGGTCGATTGGTTAGAAATGGCCCGAAGGAGGGAGAAAAACTTAAATGAGAAAGAGCATGGATGACAGCCGTGATGACATGGAAAGAAAACAAAGTGATATTAAGGAACAGCAGGAGAGACTTCTTGGCAAAAGACAACTTTTTGGAAGCAAGAGGTTGGTAACGATTTTTTTAGGTTGGCGTGAAACGTGAATATTTGTTTTATTAAATATTAAACCAAATGGAAAAAGAAACATAAGATGCCTCTTGAGGCCTTCTTGGCCTAGAACTCGCACACTTGTCACTGTGGCCTACATCTCAACATTGAATAAAACAAATTATAAAGCTAGGCACGTCATCACTTGGGGTGAGAGGAAATGTTCTCTAGTGGGAGAAATTAAAAAGTCATATGATAAGGGCATATATGCAGAATTTCAATACAGAAAGGTCATGAAGCATTGGGAACAACGATTTAATCTATCATACCATTTAAAAGAGCTCAATGTGCTCCTTAAGGCTCAAGAATTATGACAACTCAAATACAAAATCTCTAGTTCATAAGTACCTACATCCAGCTAAACTGGTAACCCCAGTTTCCTTGGGTTGGTAAACATAGAGACAATGAAGTAAATTAAACCCTTATTGCATATTTGGTATTTATTTGGGGGAGAGGGGAGTAAAATAGTGGCAGCAGTAGGGGTTTGCATCCCATCATTTTTTCTTAAATGTATTTCTTATTGATTTAAGAGAGGAAGGGAGAGGGAGAGAGAGATAGAAACATCAATGATGAGAGAATATCATTGATCAGCTGCCTCCTGCATGTCCCCTACTGGGGATCAAGTCCACAACCTAGGCATGTGCCTTTGACCAGAATATCTCTCTCTCTCTCTCTCTCTCTCTCTCTCTCTCTCTCTCTCTCTCTCTCTCTTTCTCTCTCTCTTTTCTCTCTCCCCGCTTCCTCTCTGAAATAAAAAAAATAAACAAAATAAATGGAAAAACAAATTGATGTTTTCTCCCTCCCTCTCTCTCTTGCTCTCTCTATCTCCTCCACCCTTTCCTCTCTCTAAAATTAATAAATAATTTTTTAAAAAAATTAAAAGACTTGAGAAGAAGCAGGACAATGTAACCTAAAATCAAGAGAAAAAAGTCAATAGAAGGAGATCCATAGATGACTCAGGTGTTGAAATAGGACTTTAATACATTATTATAAATATGTTAAAAAATTTTGAGGAAAAGATCAACAAAATGAATGTAAAGATAAAATAATTTTAACAAAGAAATGCATCTTTGAAAAAAAAAAAGAACCAAATGGAAATTACAGAAATAACATAAAGCTTAAAATGTGGTTCAGTAAATATCTGGCCATTATTTCCTAGTCACCTCGAATTGAGATTTTTGATACCGTAGTGGCCCCTTATCTGTAGAGGATACATTACAAGACCCCCAGTGGATACCTAAAACTGTGCATAGTAACAAGCCTTGTGTTTTTTCTTTATACATACATGCCTATGAAAAAATTAAATTTATAAATTAGACAAAGTTAGATATAAACAACAGTATAACTAATAATAAAATAGAATAATTACAACAATGTGCTATAATAAAAGTGGTCTCTATTTCTAGAAATTTTTATACTTTTCAGTGGGAACCTATTTCTGAATATGTGTAATCACCCCTTGCAGTAATTAGTTTGGTGTCAGTTGTTTCAGAGGATCCCTTGCTGCAATCTTCATATGGGCTTTCTGGTGCAACACGTTGTCATCAATCGAAACACATTTTCCATTTATGTTTTCTACCCACAAATGTAATGCCTTTTCTGCCTTAACTAAGCACTTACCACATACTGTGGCCATAACTTTTATAGTTTGAGGTACAACAACAAAACTAGCATGAATTTCTTTTTCCTTCTTCTCAATTTCATAGGCAAAAGATTCATTCTTACCATAGATCTCAGCAACCTCAGCACACGATTATTTTTCTTTTCTTAAGTCAAGACATTTCACCTTTTCACTTACCAGAAGCACTTTTCAGCTTCTCTTTGGCATAGCTGATTACCAGCATCATTATTCCTGCCCTTTGGGTCCATTGTTAAGTAAAATAAGGGTTCTGTGAACACCAGCACTCTGATACCAGGAGAGTCAATCTGATAACTGAGATGCCTACTAAGTGAATAATGGGCATAAAGTATGGATACTGTGGACAAAGGGATGATTCACATCCTGGGCAGGATGGAGTGGGATGGGACAAGATTGTATCACGCTATTGAGAATGGCATCAGTTTAAAACTTCTAAATTGTTTATTTCTGGAATTTTCCATTTAATGTTTTCAGACAATAGTTGGCTGTAAGAAACTTTGGAAAGTTAAACCACAGATGAAAGGGAACTACTGTGTAAATGGTAGAGACTTGAGAAATACTTAATTTCATCAGTAACATATTAACATTCTAGCTCTTAAGTAAATCATTTCCTCAGAGGTTTTGTTTCATTTTTTATGTGCTGATGAATATTTTACATTTTGCCAGAAGCCTGTGAATTTGCTCTGTTTTGGATTCATGACCCTCTGTACACCTTCACCATCTATATATATATAAAAGCCTAAACGACCATTGTGGTCATTATTACTGATTGACCAGAACGACCGGAATGACAGGTCGCTATCATGCGCACTGATCACCAGGGGGGCAGACACTCAATGCAGGAGCTGCCCCCTGGTCGTCAGTGTGCTCCCACAGCCAACCTCACACAGCCAGCCAACCTCCCTCATTCCCTCCCCCCATCCGGCAGGTCCCAGCCGGCCCGGCCCCAATCGGGACTGGGCAAGATGGCCCCAATAGGTCTTGATCACTTGCCAGGCCTAGGGACCCCACCTGTGTACGAATTTCATGCACCGGGCCTATAGTGTAAAATATTTCAGAGAGCCTGGCTTGTGTGGCTCAGTGATTGAGCATCCACCTATGAACCAGGAGGTTATAGTTCGATTCCTGGTCAGGGCACGTGTCTGGGTTGCCGACTCGATCCCCAGTAGCGGGTGCGCAGGAAGCAGCCGATCAATGATTCTCTCTCATCATTGATGTTTCTATCTCTCTTTCCCTTTCCCTTCCTTTCTGAAATCAATACAAATATATTTTTAAAAAAACATTTCCAAGAGAGTTCTATTACAAACAAATAATTACCTACTGTATATTTATTTTTAAAATTGCTTTGATGTTTACAGATTAATCCAGAAAAATCAGCTGCCCTATGATCTCTGATGAGTCAGGGTTTTCATATGCTTCTATTTATTCACCTCATTTTAAATCAAAGAAATATTCTGATTGTAAGACATTTTACATGATCTTATTTTTACCATCTTTGAAATGTGTTTACTCTCCCTGCTATAAATCAAAGGCCTCAATAACCAAAGCCTTCTCTAAGAGCACCTGCCTCTGAACCAGAATTATAACACTATCTAATCTAATAATAGACAAATATGCAAATTGACCGCACCTTCGCTACGTCCAAGCCACGCCCACCAACCAATCAGGACGAATATGCAAATTATCCCAACAAAGATGGCGGCTAATTTGCATATCGCGACAGCGTAGAAAGAAGCCAAGAGCTGCAGAAGGGAGCAAAGCTGCAGAGAAGCAAGCAAGCCAGGGGGAGGAGAAGGGAGGAGCAGAGGCGGGGCCGGGGGAGAAGGAAGTTGAGCAGGCAGGGCCGGGGGAGAAGGGGCGGGGCTGGGGGAGAAGGGAGGAGCAGAGGCGGGGCCGGGGGAGAAGGGAGGAGCGGAGGCGGGGCCGGGGGAGAAGGGAGGAGCGGAGGCGGGGCCGGGGGAGAAGGGAAAAGCAGGCTGGCTGGCAGAGAAGGCGGGCCGGGGGAGAAGGGAGGAGCGGAGGCGGGGCCGGGGGAGAAGGAAGGAGAGCGGGCTGGCGGAGAAGTTAGAAAAGCAGGGGGGCTGGCAAAGAAGGCGGGCCGGGGGAGAAGGGAGGAGCGGAGGTGGGGCCGGGGAAGAAGGAAGGAGAGCGGGCTGGCGGAGAAGTTAGAAAAGCAGGGGGGCTGGCGGAGATCGCGGGGCGGGGGACAAGGGAGGAGAGCAGGCAGGGTGGGGTAGAGTGCAGCAGGAAACCCTATTGCAGGATTTTTCCTGCAACGGGAACGCTAGTACTTCATATAATCTACTTTATTCCTTTATAATATGTGCAAAGAACTCTCATTGTTTTATTTATTTAAATAAATTGAATGTTACATAAATTTAAGTAATTCACTTTTTTAAAGTATTACTTATGATTTTAGAGAATTTAGGTTTTTAGAGAATCTGGCACATAAACTTACAACTTCTAAATAAAAATGTGTAATTGAGTGATTAATGCTAGACATAAAATGATTTTACTTTTCATAAGTAGTATTGCAATATTTAAAAACTCAAGAATTTGAAAAGATTTTGCTTATGAAGTCAAGCATTTGAAGTGCTTGAAAGAAAACAAAATGTATTAAATTTCTAAATGTAGTTTAAATGTTTAAAGAAATGCAATTAACTAAATTGAAAATAGGTTTGATTGTTTGATGAAGATTGTTTATTCAAATGGAGTTGATTGAACATTAATCAGGCATTTTTAACATTTTCTAGATGTATAAATAAAATATTTGAATTTATTATTTTAACTCAAAGACATGATGAAAAGTAAGTTCCTTCGATTGTCATCTTAATATATTGAATATTAATTTTTAAAAATTTCAATACTGACTAAAAGTCTTTTCTTTGTACAAAGTCACTCTTGGACATTTAAAAATTCACATTAACAAAATCCTTTGTTGAATCAGGTTAGGTAAAAAAAATTAAAAATACCTCTGATTCTATTTTGTTTGTTTGTTTATTTTGTTTATTAGATTCAAACTCATAGATAAAGAGAACAGGCTGACAGCTGTCAGAGGAGAGGGGGATTAGAGGGCTTCATGAAAAAGGTGAAGGAATTAAGCAAAACAATAACAACAAAAATTCAGACACTGACAACAGCATGGTGATTACCAGAGGAAAAGGGGGTAGGGATGATAGAAGAGGGTAAAGGGGGCACTTTGGGTGGTGAACACACAAAACAATATACAGATGATGTATTATAGAATTGTACACTTAAAACCTATATAATTATATTAATCAATGTCACCCCAATAAATTCAATAAAAATGTTTTAAAAGTAGCTCTGATTATTTGAAATGAGTATATAATTCTTTTTTCCCAATAATGATTTCCACAATATCTTGTTTTAAATACATTTTTATTGTTGATAGTATTACAGATATCTCCCATTTCCCCCCTCCTCCCAGTCCTTTCTCACTCCCCAGGTCTTCTCTACCCTATTGCCCATGTCCTTGGGCTATGCATTTAAGTATATCATTCTTTTGTTTAAATACAATAATAATTAATTTTGGAATATGTTCTTGGCAGCCTGACACTTCACCAAAGAACTTAGAGGCCAAGCAGTATATGTAGGTTTCTACACTCTATATTCTGCAACCAGAGCCATCATTCTAAACATCTGCTGCAAAACTTAAGCCCTTCCATGTCTTCCCATTGCCCCCAGGATCAAGTCCCTAAATCCTAATCCCACTTGCTCTGGTCCTTGCCTACCCATGAACCTCAGGAAGCCAGTCTGTCCTGATTCGCTGTATTCCAGTCACATAAGCCCAGCTCCAAGCCTCCTCCTTTCTCAGGGCTTTAGCAGTGCTACTCCCTCTGCTTGGATTGTTCCCCTTAGCTTCCCTCCCAACATACACATGGCTACCAACACTTCCCAAAAGAGGCCTTCTCTCACCCTCCAGACTAGGTTAAGGACTCCTGGTTTTAGTCTTTGAAAAAGCTTAACAGAAATTATATCTTTGTCATAAGGTTGGTTAGGCATCCTTAGCCAATCCCCTCTAAAATATATGTAGGTTGTGTATAGTGTTTAATTATTATATACAATGACTCAATTGACACCTTTGTATATTATTAGTATACTAGAGGCCCGGTGCACAAAATTAGTGCATGGGTAGGGTTCCTAGGCCTGGCTGGTGATCAGGGCCAATCAGGGCCTTCCTGCTGCTGGCTGGGGCCTTCCTTCATTCCACGCCTCCCCTGGTGGTCAGCGCATGCCATAGTGAGCGATGGAACTCCCGGTCTCCCAGTTGAACTCCCGAGGGGACACTTTGCATATTAGCCTTTTATATATATAGATTACAACAGATGCTGCCAGTGCCCCATGGATAGTCGCTTGGTCCTCACTGTTTCCTTACTCTCAGGCTCTCTTTCTACTTCAAGCACCTGTGACTTGGACTTAGGCTTTGGGCTTGGTCCACGCATGGGCAGGGCATTAACAACACAGCAGCCCACCATCTAATGATGGATGGAAATTTGTGAATAACTACCTCAACTTCCTAGGATAAGACACCTCTGGGGGAAAATTCTATATAGTCCCCTGAAAAGGACTGAGCCCCAGTTACCCACAGTTGTAATTTGTTAATTAATCTTGCACCCATATTGGCTTCCTGCCCTTCCCTCTCTCATTTCCTCACTCCCTCATCAGTGATTCTGGGGTCGCTGTTCCAATTAACCACTTACTCTCAAATCCTTATCTCATGGACTGTTTCAGGATTAACCCAACTCAAAACATTATCATATATGTGCTTATTTAGATTCATTTGATAATTACTAAAGCAGAATTAAGAGTTAAGCATTTAAAATTTTTATCTATAGCCGAAACCGGTTTGGCTCAGTGGATAGAGCGTCGGTCTGCGGACTGAAAGGTCCCAGGTTCGATTCCGGTCAAGGGCATGTACATTGGTTGCGGGCACATCCCCAGTGGGGGGTGTGCAGGAGGCAGCTGGTCGATGTATCTCTCTCATCGATGTTTCTAGCTCTCTATCCCTCCCCCTTTCTCTCTGTGAAAAATCAATAAAATATATTTTAAAATAAATAAATAAATAAATAAAATTTTTATCTATAATGTCAAATGGCTTGCCAAAAAGTTGGTGGAAGGAACGCCTACTCAGCAAAGAACATTTAAAATTTTTAATTTTTTAAAATATATAACTTAATTTATTTCATTCAGGATTTGAGACACATTTCTAACAGTGAGCAACTGTTCGCCAACTTATTTACTAGGATCTTTTGGTAGCTTGTCAAGAGAATGGGGGGCTTTGGAGTCAGGTAAACCCAGCTTAGAGTCCCATATCTTACTGATTAACTTACTTGTTAATCTTACTTGTTAACTATGTGACCTTAACAGGTTAACATTTTTTAAATTTTTTTAAATTTTTTTTATTAATGTATTATATGTGTACATATCTTACCATTGCCCCACCCCCACCCCACTCCCATATATGCCCTCACCCCCCAGATTTTGCATCCATTGGTAACAGGTTAACATTTTTAAACATAATTTTCTTTATGTGGAAAACAAGCAACAATAATAATAATGTCAGTTTCACAGATTATTTGAAGATTAAATGAGATGATACATTTAAAAAAAAACAACTCTCTACAGTGAGTGGCAAGTATTAAGAGCCCAATAAGTGGCAATTATTATTACTACTATAAAGATCAATGACATTCATGTTTGTGTCCATGGTATTAAGCACACTATCTGGGACCTAAAAAATGCTGAAATGTTTATTGAGCTACCTAAACTACCCTAGAAAACTAGAAAGACGTAAAAACACTCTGAAACTAGAAAATACTCTAGAATCACGGTGCTACCAATCCCCCACCTAACCCTTGACTGGTAAAAAGTCTCACTTTTTTTCAGATAATAGTTGACTAGATGGGTGTCACTCTTACTGTTCTTATCAAAATCAACATTTTGAGGCATTTTTAGACTTTACTCAGTGTGAAACTTCCATTTCTGTGCCTATTCTGCTTGCAGCCACTCCACTGAGCTCTCAGGAGTGACTGCTTCAGTATGGATCCTATTCCCTATCATCCTGAATCAAACTCCAGTGGTCCTTGGCTTTGTGGGGTCAGAGTGTAGAGTTTTGACCTTGATTTTTTGAGATAGTCCAAATATCAAATATCCAGATAACCTAAATTAATTTTGTGAATTGTTGTATTTCTTTTTATAGAAATTATCATCAATTTATTCATTCCTTTAGATTATTATTGAAGACCTGTATGAGATAAGCAAGTTATACTACTGAACAAGATAGACATGATCCTTGTCCTCATGGAGCTTATAATCTTGTAATTACATGAGTCACTGGATATGGTTTAATTTTTATGCTTTGCAAGACTTTTGATACAAATAAATTCACAAATTGGGAAGAAAAGTTTTCAAAGCTTGTGCCCATATTTTTTATTTTTAAAAATATGGTCACTTTAGCCCCACCAGTGTGGCTCAGTGGTTGAGCATAGACCTATGAACCAAGAGGTAATGGTTCGATTGCAGGTCAGGGCACATGCCCAGGTTGCGGGCTTGATCCCCAGTAGGGAATGTGCAGGAGGCAGCCAATCAACGATTCTCTCTCATCGTTGATGTTTCTATCTCTCTCTCCCTCTCCCTTCCTCTCTGATATCAATAAAAATATATTATAAAAAAATATATGGTCACTTTAGTTGTGAAGAGATGCAAAGGATAATCTCTTTCCCACAGTCCTCTCACAAAGAGAAAGAGGAAGAAGAAAGAGAATTTTACTTTAAAACCAGGTACTTCACTTAAATTATCTAATTAAATTGTAACAACTTCAGAGAAAAAGTTCTCATCTCCATCTTAAGAACTGAGACTCAGAGAGGCTAACGGTCTTGCCAAAGTCTACCACTTACAATGCCACTGCTGAAATTAGAACCCAGTGCTACCTAATTCCCCAACCCAAGTTCTTTCTCCAACTCCATTCTATTCCAAATCAAGCAACCAACAATTAAGCCAAATAAGTATGTATTAGTGAATATTATGTTCAATAATATGTTATGTGCTATGGGTACAAAAGAACATGGTTCTTAAATTCAAGGGGCTTAAATCTGTGACACAAGAATAACATGAACTAAGCTAAGTGACTCCAAGTATAATAAGAATTCCCAGAAAATATACATAAATGTGGGCTTGAGTGGTTCAAAACAGTTAAAAACTTTTGTTATTTTTTTTTTAAAGAGAGAAACATCGATTTGTTGTTAAATTTATTTATGTATTTATTGGTTGATTCTTGGATGTGCCCTGACTGGGGATGGAACCCACGACCTTGGCATATCTGAATGATGCTCTAACCAACTGAGCTACCCAGCCAGGGCAAAACAGTTCTGTAGAAAATACATAAGTTGCCCTAACCTCTTCCAGACATATGTATTTCCCTTGCCATCAAGTGATACCACTGATCACATTGTAGTCAATGAGTTTTCTTGCCTTCCTTCCCTCCAAGAGTATGAGCTCCATGAGGTCAAGAGCCACATTCTCATTTCATTAACCTTTGTGTCCCTACAATCTAACACAATGCCTACCATGTAATAAATACTAGGAGTCTGATAAAAGTTTAATTAAATTGAAATGGGTTCTTGAGAACTGTGTAAGGAAGAATGATTTAAGATTAATAAGGGAAGAGCACTATAGGTGAGGGCCATAGTGAGGGCAAAAGTGAGGAAGTAAGATTGAATATGGCAGAAATAGTCTGAATGGAGCAGAAGTTTGAAAAACTGAATGCCATTGCTGTTCCAGTGTTCATGGAGCCACCTATGAACTGATAGGAAGACTTTTCAATCCAAACACTAACCTGAGATTAGAGACACTATAAAGGAACATGGGAAAAGGTAGTTACAACCATCATGAAAACAGAAGCAATAGGAAGACTGGAGAAACTTGCAAAATGCTCAGGATCTCCCAACAACAGCTGGGACTCCCTGTGAGCAGTCAGCCCAGAGGAATCAGACTATAGCAATTATGTCACCAGTGTTGCTAGACAGCATTCCAGGGATGAGTTAATGATCCCATCTTTTATTTGATCCAAGTATAACTCTAGGTGAGGCCCATGAAAACATCCCTGAGCACTAGGGGTAGCCAATAAAAGTCTCTTCTGACATTGTAACCTCCCTGCCCCTTCCATCCTTTCCACTGGATCATAAGGACTCCCTCTCACCGACTGAGTTGCTAAGCTCTTTAGCCTGCTAGAGCAAATCAAGGTGAGGCTCAAAGGACAAGAGAAAAACAAAGTGAATGTTAAACTATCTCTCAATGAAAAGGCCCAATTTTGAGAGGCTGAGGGAGGGGTCTTCCATGAGCTGGAACCATTTAGTCTAGGTTTCAAGCACCAGGGGGTTTCAGGTTCTGGCTGCTATTCAGTGTTGGATGCTCAGGGGGCAAGGAAAGGTCTTGTCATAAATATTAACCCTAAATGAAGTATATGCATCCCTAGGACTAGCTTCATTAGAGGAAGAAGGCTGATTCGTGATGAGAGGCCTCAGCCCTGCCAGCGTGGTGCAGTGGTTGAGCAATGACCTATGAACCATGAGGTCTTGGTTTGATTCCCAGTCAGGGCACATGCCCTGGTTTTGGGCTTGATCCCCAGTGGGGGATGTGCAGGAGGCAGCCGGTCAATGTTTCTCTCATCATTGATGCTTCTCTCTCTCCCTCTTCCTTCCTCTCTGAAATCAATAAAAATATCTATAATACTAAAAGCATAATATGGTAATTAGATCAGATGTCCTTCCAGATGTCCTTCTGGACGACCTTCCAGATGAAGCCAGGGCTGCGAGGGAAGCCCGGGTCCCAGGTGCCTGTCGGCGGCCAGAAGGAAGCCTGGGTCCTGGGTGCCAGAGGGAAGCCGGTGCCGGCAGCCCGGGGAAGGAAGACCTACTCTTGCACGAATTTTGTGCATCAGGCCTCTAGTATTAAAATAAAAAGATGAGAGGCCTTAAAATGTGAAAGCTACCCCAGCTCATGGAGGCTCTCCATGGTCTACGAATAGGGAGCAGAGACCTAAACTACAGCATAGATATATCATTGCACTTAGAGGAATGGTAGGAAGACATTCTGGGATTATAAATTATAGTTCTTTTAAAAAGGACAAACTCCTCACTTGAGTAATTTAAATTTGTTCCTGCCTGAAGCTTACCAGTATATTTACGAAGAGCTTTCACCCACAATCATTGACTTGATCACAACAACCCTGTGAGGTCCCAGTTTATAGTTGAGGGTTTAGATGTTCAAAGAGACTAAAATTATTTAAAGAGTTCACCTGGGAGGAAGTTCCAGGATTGGGACCCTTGAATTTAAGAACCAGGTTTCCTTGGCCTGCTCCAGCACAGTATTTGTTTCCACTAAACAAGTAATTCAAAAGTGTCTTCATGGTTTTTACTCCCACTAGGAAAATCAAATCACAGTCTCAGCTCTGTCATCTTGCTAATAACTAAGAAAACATACTGAGTTTCACCATGAGAAGGGCAGGGCTAGGTGCTAGGAATATAGAACTAAATAAGTTACAGACTTTCCTTCAAGGCCCCCGAGTCTAGTCAAGGAGGCAGACATGTAAACAATTAATGCAATGCAGTGTGGTAAGTGCTGTAATTCAACTAAGAATTGAAAATAGAGTTGAATAAAGATCAACTCTACTTGCAGGGACTGGAGAATAGTGTCCCAGAAAAAGTGATAATTATAAGTTAAAACTTGAGATATAAGTAGTAGTGTACCTTGTGAACAAGGGGAAAAGGCATTCCTGGCAGGATGAATAGCTCACGCAAAGGCATGGAGATGTGAAACAATAAGACTTCAATCTAATCATCACATGTTAATGAGTACAGGAGTTAACACTTCCTGGTGTAGCTCCTTCAGTCAGTAGTGGCATCTCTGCAATTTGTACCAGATGGCATTCATCCGTGTGTGTGTTTTTTTCCCCATTCATTTAGCAAATATTTATTGAGCCCCTACTAATGATGAACTCTGTCCTGAGTGCTGGATACAACAAAACAAGCAAAATCCCTACCCTTAAGGAGCTTACATTCGAATGGGAGGAAAATAATGTTAGGAGGCGATAAAGGTTATGTAGACAGGTAGCTACCATAGCATAAAATCTCAGTTCCAAAAATACATTACTTAGGATTTGTTTGGCTGCACATAACAGAAAAATCAAATAGAACAGAGAATTGCACAATATAGAGTTTATTCCTTATGCAAAACAAATAGGTAGTGTAGGGCTATTATAGCAAGTTTTCAGTTGTCAGAGACCCAGGCTCTTTGTAACATTCTATTCCATCATCTCTAGGGTGTGGCTCTGATCCTCATGTTCCAAGACAGATGTTGGAGCTCCAGGAATCATCGGATGGAGGAATAGAGAATATCGTTCTTATATCCTTTTTAAAGAGATATAAGAACTATATATCATTTCTACTGCTGTGGCCCGGCCTCGCTACAAGAGAAACTTGAAAAAATAGATTTTTGGTTGTATAGCAATGAACTCAAGTAAAAATGAGCATTCTGCTTCCAAATAAGGGGAAAATAAATATTGGGAAGTGTATTACTCAAGATCCCAATGGGAAACAGTTAGTATTCTCAAAGCTAAGGAAGATTTATTTATAAAGAGACTATTATAAAAATGATCAGGGTCCCACAGGGCACAGTGGGGGCTAGTAGTAGCTGTGTTGTTACCAACCTAAGGTCCAAAGGATAAAAGGAGTGAAGGCTTTCAGAACATAGAACAAAAGAGAGATGTGTAACCCTAGCGGGTTTTGCTCAGTGGATAGAGCATTGGCCTGCGGACCAAAGGGTCCTGGGTTTGATTCTGGTCAAGGGCATGTACCTCGGTTGCAGGGTCCTCCATGGCACGGGCCCTGGTCAGGGTGAATGCAGGAGGCAACTAATCGATGTATTTCTCTCACATCAATATTTCTCTCTGTCTTTCCCTCTCTCTAAAAATCAATGGAAATAGATGATAGATAGATAGATAGATAGATAGATAGATAGATAGATAGATAGATAGATAGATAGATGAGGTTTGGTACCCTCAAAAGGAACTGTGACTTTGGTTGAGGGACTCAGTCAGCCAGAAGTGGCCCTGCAGGGAGGAAGCCAAGAGAATAAGCACCTCTCCCTGCCTTCCTTTCCTGCCTTTCCCCCACTCTCAGACCAGGGCTTTTCTTTATGCTAACCTAATTGAGAGCTGGAAGGCATTAAAGCTCTAGACATGGAGTGGGGAAAGAAAGTGAAGAGTGGATCTAGTGGGCAAATAGGAAACATTAAACACAAGAGGTAAGTGGCACTCTCAGCCACAGGGACAAGTCTGGCAACACCAGACCCCCTTTCCACCTTGAGTTTTGCATCCAGTCCGAATTCTCTCTCACACGTCTTCTTCCTCTCTATTCTCTCTCCATGACCCTTAGGCCTCCTCCCTGCCTGCTCCTAATCGTGCTATTTTGACTCTTCCTGATGACGGTTCTGCCTTTCCAACAGACAACCCTTCATTACATCACTGCCAATCTCTTGATCTAGAACTTGGGAGAATTAATAAAGGAAACCTCAACTAAAACTAGAGTCAGGAAGACCTACAGAGAGGGAAGCTTTCATGCTCTACCATTCCCATTGTCAATTACCCCAAACAGGAAGACCATGTCAATTACAGTATCAGTTAATTCAGTTATGGATTCCAACAGGAAAAGAGGCACCTTATACTCCCAAACAGGATGTTCAGATATTTATTGCTCCAGCAGGAGGAAAGAGGATTTTTCTTTCACCCAGCAACAAGCCCAGCCAATGGAAACACTATAGCTTAGCCAATGAGAAGTTGTTGCCACCTGAACCCTTTCCTCCAATGAACTTTCTTTTTTCTTTTTTTTTTAGAATTCAGGTAGTGTTTGGTTTATTTTAGTGTTGTCACAGTGACAGGAACCCCCAGAACAGGAACCTACTTCTTTCCATCCTCTCTTCCTGGGACTCAGAGCCTCTAGGTCTTTCTTCTCCCCCTTTTAGGCCTTCTCTTGGCCCTTGGCATGCTATGGCATGGCCATGTGCTACATTCATGGAAAAGGGGGTTATACAGGTATCCAACTTCATTACCAGTTCCCACAGGGCGGGATCTCGTGGCTGTCTGACACACCGGTGGCACTTCACTGCCCCAGTGAATTTTCATTTTTCTCTTGATGATTTCCTTGTTTCACCCTTCTTTCTATAAAAGCCTTCCATCTTGTATAACCCCTCCAGAGTATATAACCTCTCTACTTGATAGATGAGATCCCACCCAACTCATGAATTATTTAATAAATCCATTAGATCTTCAAATGTACTCATTTAAATTCTGTTTATCAACACACTAACTGCTCTCTTTTTAGAAACTATCCTCATGGAGTGTGCTCCCATATCAATCTAGTTCAAACCCAAGAGTAGGAATAGTCCAAGCTTCATAGAAGGTAGCCAATCGATGATTCTCTCTCATAGAAAGTCACAAAATCTGAAATACAGAGAGTTCATGAATAATGATACAAATTCACTTTATGAATCAACACTCCACAAATATGGGTAATTTCAGAATTGTAGCCATCCATTTTGCATCTACCATTTTATACCTAATCTGCTATTTTTTAAAAATAATTTTTTTATTGATTTCAGAAAGGAAAGGAGAGGGAGAGAAAGATCAATGATGGGAGAGAATCATTGATTGGCTCCCTCCTGTATGCCCCCCATCGGGGATCGAGCCCATAACCAGAGCATGTGTCCTTGACTGGAATCAAACCTGGGACCCCTCAGTCTGCAGGCTGATGCTCTATCCACAGAGCTAAATGACTAGGGTCCTAATCTGCTATTAACTGGGCTGTTCTGCTGGTCTCTTTCTTTGGACTAGTTTAATTCCAGGGGTCTGCTAATAATAGAAAACATAAATACTTCCTCAAGCTTAGCATTCACTATCTTGATGTTCTCTGTTAAAGATGCTGATAATCAATTCAATAAATAAACCATGGGAACGAGTCTACCCAGCACAATATCTGATTATTGGAAGCACATCAAGGCAAATTGGGTAACCACAAATCGTAGGAGAAAACAGTTGGATGTTAAGCAATGATTGAACATTTCTGAGAGTTCCCTCTTTTGTGGTTGTTTTTTTGTGGGCAGTTTATGCTTTGGTAACTACAGTCTCCCCTACCAAACTTGTTTATTTTTCCTAAAAACAATAAATTTGAAAAACATTTAAGCAATCCTGAGATCATAAGTATTGTTTTTATAGAGAAACCACCTTTAAAAGTTCTGTATTAATTTACTCACAACAGAATTAGTAGAATTAGTTTCACTATAGTCCCAACCACTTTGTGTATGACTTCAGGCAAGTTATTTCAATAGTTAAGCCTCGGATTCCTCATCTGTAAATTAGAGATAAAAGGACCTTCCTCTCTCCCTGGAAGTTGTAAGGATTAAGGGAGATAAATTTTGTAAAGCTGGTATCACAATGCTTAACATTTAGCGGGCAATGAAAAAAATGTCTATTTTTTTCCCTCCATCCTTTATGAAACTATCATTTGATGTAAAATTCTGTAATTACAACACATTCCCTTCCAAGCAGGTCTGGACAAATAGACTTTGAAGTCCTGGGAGTAATTATTGGTAAACAATAATATTAAGTTTAAAATTTCCATTGTTATATGTCAGTTATACCTCATAATAAAAAAAATTTCCCCCAGACATTCCTTTTCTTTATTAGCAGTACTTGGCAATAATGGGTGTTCAATAAATGTCTGTTGAAAGAATGAATGCATAATTAACAAAATTCTTCCTCTTTTGAAGCCCTATGTCATGTTATTTGTGTTCCTCTTTCATTTTTTAATATAAGCTTTTTTTTTTTTTTTTTGAGAAGTTACAGGTTCACAGAAAAATTGAGAGGAGGGTATAGAGATTTCTCATACCTTGGCCCTCACACATGCATAGCCTCTTCCATTATCAACATCCTCCATAAGAGTAGTATATTTGTTACAATCGGTGTACCTACATTGACATCATTATTATCCAAAGTCCATAGTTTACATTAAGCTCCACACTTGGTGTTGTACACACTATGGGTTTGGACAAATGTATAATGACATGTATCCACCATTACAGTATCATATGAAGTAGCTTCACTATCCTAAAAGTCTTCTGTGCTTCACCTACTCACCCTCCTTTCCCCTTAACAACTGACCGTTTTATATCTCCATAGTTTTGCCTTTTCCAGAATCATATACTTGAAATCACACAGTATGTAGCCTTTTCAAACTGGTTTCTTTCACTTAGTAATATGCATTTCAGATTCCTCCATGTCTTTTCACAACTTGATAGCTCATTTCTTTTTAGTACTGAATAATATTCCATTGTTTGGAAGTATCACCGTTTATCTTTCAATTCACTTATTATAGAATATCATGGTTGTTTCCAAGTTTTAGCAATTATGAATAAAACTGCTATAAACATTCATGTACAGGTTTTCATGAGGACATAAATTTTCAGTTCCTTTGAGTAAATACCAAGGAGCATGATTGCTGGATTGTGTGGCAAGGGTATGTTTAGTTTTTTAAGAAACTGCAAACTGTACCAGTTTGTATTCCTACCAGCAATGGAGTTCCCATTGCTCCACATCATCACCAGCATTTAGGGTTGTCAATGTTCTGGATTTTGGCTATTTTAATAGGTATGTAGTAGAATCTCATTGTTGTTATAATTTGCATTTTTCTGATGACATATGATGTAGTCTTTTCATATGCTTTGTGTTTTTCTTTTGACACATTGTTTTATATTTTATTTTAGTGATATTTACTTGCTTTATTCTTGCTGTTAGCTTCACCTTATGACCTTCCCCTGTATAAGTATCCATAAAAATTTCTTTTTATACTACTGTAAGAATTTTCACATGCATTCCCAAATCAAAATAATAATAATAATAATAATAATAATAATAATAATAATAATAATAATAAAATTCTGTAACTGATGTTTCTTATTTTTTATTCAGATGACTTTTATAGGTATACTGAGCCAGAATTTCTATTTAAAAAGCTAATAAATCTAAATGACAAAAAAGCAATAAAGGGCCCAGCTGGCATGGCTCAGTGATTGAGCATCGACCTATGAACCAGGAAGTCACGGTTCAATTCCCAGTGAGGGCACATGGCCATTTGCCGGCTTGATCCCCAGTGTGGGGGATGCAGGAGGTAGCCAATCGATGATTCTCTCTCATCATTAATGTTTCTATCTCTCTCTCCCTCTTCTTCTATGAAATTAATAAAAATACGTATTTTTTAAAAAGCAATAAAGGGGTATAAAACTAAATTACCTTATATAGCAAGATAATTCATCAGGAACCAGGGTGTACATTTTGCAATCAATTTATTTTGAGTTAATCACCCCATAGGTGCTTTGCTTATGCTAACTAGAGTCTTCACTAGGATGTTGTTTACCAGCATGTTGGTTAAAAATACATATCTAGGTTTCACCATAGATATTCTGATTATGTTGATTCAGGGTAAAATCCTGGAATCTATATTTTAAAAACGTACCCCAGGCACAGAAATAAACCTTCTATGGGGTGATTTTAATATGTTTTTATTTTTACTGATTTCAGGGAGAGGGAGAGATAGAAACATCAATGAGGAGAGAGAATCATCAACCAGCTTTCTCCTACATGCCCCCTACTCAGGATCAAGCCCACAAATACATATTTCTAAGGAATCGCACCATGATCTCATGGTTCATGGGTTGACACCCAACCACTAAGCTATACCAGCCAGGCTGGGCTGATTTTCTTATTGCTTTGCTTTAAAATTTATTTTGTACAATTTTTCTACATTGATTATTACTTTTTTTTTTTTTAAAGCATGGTCCCATGCACCAAAAGGTTTCCAGTTTGAGTCCTGGTCAGGGCACATACCTAGGTTTCAGGGTTGATCCCTGCTCAGGGCACATACCGCAGGCAACTAATTGATGTTTCTCTCTAACATCGATATTTCTCTCTCTCTCCCTACCACTCTCTCTAAAAATCAATAAACATATCTTCAGGTGAGGATTTAAAAAAATGCCTTGAGAGGAATCCTTTTGGCCTTTTTAAATACAGTGAAGATTCTACTTAAAAATATACATTTGTGAAACTTCTAGTAGTTACATTGTTTATTTCAAGAGAAGTCAGTGTCCATAATGATTTCAATGAGACATAGTACATCAGAGGTGTCAACCATATTCTTAGCCACATCCTCAAATGTCCATATCCTATATAATATGTAATGTTACATATCCTATATAATAAAAAGCAAATTGACAGGATGGCAGAATGACCGGTCGCTATGACGCCCACTGACCACCAGGGGGAAGACGCTCAATGCAGGAGCTGCCCCCTGGTGGTCAGTGTGCTCCCCCTGTGGGAGCACCACTCAGCCAGAGGCTGGGCTCGCTGCTCCTTAGCACTGTCTCAGAGGCAGGAGAGGCTCCCGCCACCGCTCCTGCGCTCAGAAGTCAGGCTCTCGGCTGGCGAGCACAGCAGCAGTGGCAGGAGCCTCTCCCACCTCCACTGCAGGCGGGTGGTAAGGAGCGAGGGGTCCCAGACTGCAAAAGCCTTGGACTGCAAGAGCCCCGGATTGCGAGAGGGATGTCTGACTGCGAAATATGGCACAGGCCAGGCTGAGGGACCCCACACACACAGTGCACGAATTTCATGCACCAGGCCTCTAGTCTATAATAATAAAAGCATAATATGCAAATTGACCAAATGACCAAACAGCAGAATGACCATCTGGACAACCTTAGGGATGACCACGCTATGACACGCATTGCTGTCAGGCCAGCCAAGGCGGATGCAATGCGATTGGTTGGAGGCTCCGCCATCACCCATGATTGCTCCGCAGAGGGAAGCCCAGGCCACCCTCTATGCAGTGATCGATCATGGAGCCCTGGCCAGGTGGGTGGGGCCTCCCTCTGCAGGGCAATCGATCTGGTGGCCCTGTGGTCTATTTCCCCACAGAAGGAGGCCCAGGCCAGCCAAGCCATCACATCCCATACCTGTCCCCTGCAGAGGGAGGTGACTGGTGAAAGGGAAGGGGGGACAGCGCCACACAGATGGCAAGCAGTAGCAGCGGCAGGGGTGGGGCCAGCTGCCAGCAGCCGGGGAAAGGAAAGCCCCAATAGGCCCTGATTGCTGGCCAAGCCTAGGGACCCTACCCGAGGGGTCCCAGATTGTGAGAGGGTGCAGGCTGGGCTGAGGGACACATCTCCCCCTGTGCACAAATTTTGTGCATGGGGCCTCTAGTGTGTGGGGTGTGTGTGTGTGTGTGTGTGTGTTGATTTCAGAGAGGAACAGAGAGGGAGAGAGATAGAGACATCAATGATGAGAGAGAATCATTGATCAGCTGCTTCCTGCATGCCCCACACTGGGGATCGAGCCCAAAACCCAGGCATGTGCCCTCACTGGGAATCGAATCATGACCTCCTTGTTGATGCTCAACCTCTGAGCCACGCCAGCTAGGGTTCAAATGTCTTAATGAGGTACTCACAGCAAAACCTACCCAACAAGATGAGATGATAACATTATTGAACCAGGGTTAAATGCAATTGAAGTCCAGGGCTTCCACAATGAGTTTTTTTGTTTGTTAATCCTCACCCGAAGATAAGTTTTCATTGATCTTTAGAGAGAGTTGAAGGGAAGGGAAGAGACACAGAGAGAGAAACATCAATGTGAGTAAGACACATTGATTGGTTGCCTCCTGCATGTGCCCCAACCAGTGTCGGGGATCTAGCCTGCAACTGAGGTACCTGCCCTTGACCGGAATTGAATTCAGGACTCTTCAGTCCTCGGGCCAACGCTCTATCTGCAGAGCCAAACAGGCCAGGGCCACAATGAGTTTTTTATATAGTCAGCCTGAACCTTCAAAGTATTTTGGTATCATTAATTTGATGGATAGAACCACAGACTAGCTAGAACAAAATGCTCTCTGCCCCTTATCCTGGCTTTAAATCGGAGCTACAAACATGGTGTCCGGAAGACTTACTCTTAATGTTCTGTTTTTTAAAAAAAATGTTATTGCCAGCGTTACCCCTTAGTTGCTGATTGAGAACACAGAGTGCTTCCAAATGTTCCTAAAGATAGATTCACACTCCACAGCACACCTGGGTTCACACAAGTTACCAGACCTCCTCCACAGGTGAGGTGTCTGTACTTCGTGGGGATCGGGGAAGATTCCCAGCCAAGCCGTAGGGATAGCACCATCTCTAAAAGTCGGTAATGGAAACATCAGTGGCTTTGGACAATCCAAAGTTCAAATCCTAAGTCACTTCCTGGCAAGCTGACCTTGGGGAACTGAACATTTAGGAGCCCTTGTTTCTCCATCAGTATAAATTAGGCCTATAAATGATACTTCATAAAGTAGTTGCGAGAATTAAACAAGAAAACAAATATAAAAGGGCTTTTCAAATGATGTCTCTTTGAAAACGACTGTGGAGTCCAAAGGGACCTTTAAAAAATGCCATCCTCTTCACACCCTAGGGTGTTTATTATTACAGAGTCATTAGTCCTAGGGCAGTGGTCAGCAAACCGCGGCTCGTGAGCCACATGCGGCTCTTTGGCCCCTTGAGTGTTCTAACGCCACTTCTTCAAAATAGACTCGCCCAGGCCGAAAACCAACTTCTGCGCGTGGGCCACAAAGTTTCAATCGCACTGTACGTGCGCGCCCGCACGTGGTATTTTGTGGAAGAGCCACACTCAAGGGGCCAAAGAGCCGCATGTGGCTTGCAAGCCGCGGTTTGCCGACCACTGGTCCTAGGGGGATGAGCTTTTGACAGTAAGAGATACCTCATTTTTTTCCCTGTCTCCTCTGCACCAGACTGGGTTGGAATTGTAGCCAATATGCAAAGCAGCCAACTGGTTTTTATTTTTTTAAATATATTTTTATTTACCTTAGAGAGGAAGGAAGAGGGAGAGAGAGAGATAGAAACATCAATGATGAGAGAGAATCATTGCCTGGCTGCCTCCTTTACTCCCCTCACTGAGGATCGAATTCGCAACTCAGGGCATGTGCCCTGACCAGGAATCGAACCATGACCTCCTGGTTCATAGGTCAACACTCACTCACTGAGCCACCTCGGCTGGGCAGCAGCCAACTGTTTTGATCGAAGAATAGTGAAGGTGTGGTGGTTCTTTTGGATTTGGTCAAAGGAGTTGGAAAGAGAGACTTAATCATACATCTTCAGTTTCTACTACTTGCAAGGCATGAGTGAGAGGAGTCTGATGCAATGCTGTGGAGCATGGGCACTAGGACCAGATGGCCTGGGCTCCACCTCTGACTGTGTCACCTGTAGGGATGTCAATGTCCTCATCTTAAATTTGGCATCCTATCTAATAAAAGAGTAATATACAGATTGATCATCACTGCAACACACAATATAGCTGCCCCCATGTGGTCAAAGATCCTGCCCCCATGTGGACACAAGATGGCCACTACAAGATGGCCAACAGGGGAGGGCAGTTGGGAGGCACCCGGCCTGCAAGGGAGGGCAGTTGAGAGGGACCAGGCTTGCAAGGGAGGGCAGTTGGAGGTGATCAACCCTGCAGGAGAGGGCAGTTAGGGGTGACCAGGCTGGCAGAGGAGGGAAGTTGGGGGCAAACAGGCTGGCAGGGGAGCAGTTAAGCATCAACCAGGCTGGCAGCGGAGTGGTTAGGGGGTGATCAGGCTGGCAGGCAGAAGCGGTTAGGGGCAATCAGGAAGGCAGGCAGGCAAGCAGTTAGGAGCCAGCAGTCCTGGATTGTGAGAGGGATGTCCGACTGCCCGTTTAGGCCCGATCCCACTAGGAGTCCCTCTAGGAGTCCCAGATTGGAGAGGGTACAGGCTGGGCTGAGGGACAACCCCCCACTGTGCACGAATTTCGTGCACTGGGCTTCTAGTTATATTATAATATACCTGTTGTGAGGATTAAATGAGGTAATGTTTGCGAAGTGCTTATAGTAAGTTTTTGTGTTTGATTGATTCATTTTGTGGTTAGTGCTTACTTCATCTGTGTAGGTCTTGATTTATCCACTGGATTATAAATCCTCACAGAATAAATGAATCTTGAAAAGGGAAGGGGAAGTTCACATTTTTGCCTTGTGTTAGGGAGTGTCCCTATACATAGTCTGTGTCAGATTGTGTTTTATATCCATACACACATTTAATTCCCACCGATTGAGAGAGATGTTATCATCTTTTTACAATCAAAGAAGCTAAGGTTCAGAGAGTACAGTATTGGAGACAGAATTCAAATCCATTCTAATGGCAAACTCCAGAGTCATCTACCTTAATAGTTATGAGGATATGGAGGGGAGAATCCAATGCTTGTTGTGTGATCACATTCTGCTGTTATCTCTTATCAGTCACCCTAAAGTGTTCAGTGTATGTTTCTGAAATAATACAAGGACATATAGTCAATATTGTGCCTATGAATCAGAGGCACAAAGGTATTCATCCTACTTTCCCAAAGTAAATATAAATTCATGTCAGTGAAAAAAAATAGTAATTATATTCTTAGAGGGAGGATAAAGGAGTGGAAGAGGTAAAAAGGGGGCAAAGAGGAAGGGAAGGGAAGATATTTTGCTGACTAGCAAATGCTATAAACTAAATTTATAGGACTGATTAACATAAAACATGCAGGAAGCATACTAAGTAGCATAGAATTAGCTTCTGCCTGGAGGAAAGAAAAGGCCAGCAGACAAACACGTCACAGGCCACCAGGAAGCTCCCAGGTGATCAGACTCAGGTGCTGTCAAGCAGAGGAGGCATCCCTAGGACAGATGAGTTTCAAGCCAGATGTTAACATAAGGAGCAAGTGAAGAGAAAACTGGGACCCATGGTCACTGCTACTGACTTTCAGGTAAGGCTGACAAATCAGTGGCTTTTGGAGTTGGGTTTTGAAAAATGCTGTTCAGAGTACTTGTAAAAGATTGTTCCATAAGATAAGGAGTGTGATGAGAAGGAGAAACGGGATGCATAGGACAGATGTGGAGCAGGCAGGAGGAAAGGAAAAGGGAAAGACAGAATGGGGTCAGTAGGAAAGAATATTAAAGGTATCAATGAAAAAAAACACTATCAGGCAGATATTTTAATTTAGCACCTACTACATGCAGAACACAAACTATACGCTTAGAATACAACAGAATAATGAGACCACTGTTTTTTGAATGTTTACAAAGTGTCACATACTATGGTAGCAGGTTATATACTTATTTTCTGTTTTAATCTTTACAGCTCTCTGAGGTGAGGATTCTTTCCTTGAAAGTTTAATCAAAGCTAGTTAGTGGCAATCACAGATTCCTAAACCGAGTCTATTAAGATAATATACTTTTCTTCTCCTCCCTCATCTTCCCTTTAATTTTTATAAGATTTTTTAAAAAATGCATTTTCTGCCGAAACCGGTTTGGCTCAGTGGATAGAGCGTCGGCCTGCAGACTCAAGGGTCCCAGGTTCGATTCCGGTCAAGGGCATGTACCTTGGTTGCGGCCACATCCCCAGTAGGGGGTGTGCAGGAGGCAGCTGATCGATGTTTCTCTCTAACTCTCTATCCCTCTCTCTTCCTCTCTGTAAAAAAATCAATAAAATATATTAAAAAATAGATAAATAAATAAAAATAAATGACCATGGAAATCTGTTTAAAAAAAAATAAAAAAATAAAAAAATGCATTTTCTTATATTTTAAAGTGTAAAACGGACACATACTTATTGTAGAAAAACTGGAAAACACTGGTAATAGCGTAAAAAGTAATGAGATTTTTCAAACCTATACTCTTCTAAGGAAGGACAGGAAAGAACATCCTGACATTGATTGCTAAAGAATGTATGAAAGATCCTGTTCTTAACACTCAAATCGACATTGAGTACCATCATTTTTAAAAATGCCCATTTGATAAAAAGAAAGGGAAGGTCATTGTTATTTTAATTTGCATTTCTCTAAGAGGTTTTACGGTTTTTCATGTTTTTGGTTTCTATTACATTGTATGTCTGTGTCATACATTAGTATCTTTTCTTTTCTTTTTTTAAAATATATTTTATTTTTTACAGAGAGGAAGGGAGAGGGATGGAGAGTTAGAAACATCAGATGAGAGAGAAACATTGATCAACTGCCTCCTGCACACCTCCTGCTGGGGATGTGCCTGCAACCAAGGTACATGCCCTTGACCGAAATCGAACCTGGGACCTTTCAGTCCACAGGCCAACGCTCTATCCACTGAGCCAAACCGGTTAGGGCGAGTATCTTTTCTTTATTTTTCTTACCGATTTACAAAATTATATTAAGAATATTAACTTTGTCTATTATATGTAGCAAACATTTTTCCTAGATTCTCTTGTTTTGTTTATAGTACATTTTGACATAAAGAAACTTTTTATTCTTGTGTAATCAAATCTACTGAACAATTCCTTTATGTTTTCCTCATTCACTTTCTTCCTTTTGGAAAGGACTTCTCCACCCCACGAACAGCTTTGTTATCTGCTAATGGGCTGGGTTTTGAAGGAGGCAAGGGACATGGATTGACTCAGAGGAAGGGATTTAGGGACTCAAGGCAAATACAATGATGGGGCTGATGTCGCCAGAAGCAGGGATGAGGCCCAGGGATTGGCAAATAGAAACTGGATTGCATCAGTATACAGAAGGCAGACACGGAGAGGACACTATGTAGACTTGGGGCCTTGAAGGCTGGGCTGTAGAGCCTGGTATTGATTGGTTAAACAGGAAATAGAGACTCATGCCAGCTTTTCCCAAAGGGGAATCCCAGGTGGGAAAAAGGCACTATATAAGGGTAAATTTGCTAGAAGTTGCACAAATGCAGGGAGCCAGAGGGCTGGGCCACTGTTGCTGCAATCCAGGCCTCTGATGACGACATACCATATTGGCAGGTCCAAGAAATAACAGCGATAAGAACGAAACTAGGATTTTGTGACTCGGCACTCTAGGAGACACTCAAAAGGTAGGTTTTTAAAAGATGTCTTCAGTGTTTGGAGAAGCAGGTGAGGTTTCTGTCTCAATGAGAGCAGCAGAGAGATTTGTAAGGATGAACTGGCTTCAGGTGCAGTGCAGGTAAAACCTAATCATAGTGTTGGGATGTTCTCATTTCTTAGCAATGATGAAATATCCAATCACCTATCCCATGACTAAGGCAAGAGAGAGCAGCTCACTAGTAGAATGAAGGAAGTTTGAGATCAAGCAGGAAACTGGGTGGCTTATTCTCTCTTTCTGAGCACATGGCTCTGAGCAAGGCATGTACTGTTCTGGATACTTTGCGGGCTTCATTAGGAGCTTACAATGAGTTTTATTTTGTATTTATTTTTTTAAAATACATTTTTATTGATTTTAGAGAGGAAGGGAGAGAGAGAGAGAAAAAAAAAAAACAAACATCAATGATGAGAGAGTATCATTGATTGGCTGTCTCCTGCATGCCCCCTACTGGGGGATGAGCCTGAAATCTGGGCATATGCCCTGACTGGGAATCAGTGACCTCCTGGTTCATAGGTCAATGCTCAACCACTGAGCCGCACCAGCGGGGCTACAATGAGTTTTAAATGAATTCCTATAGTTAGTTGTTGTTGTTGTTGTTGTTGTTGTTGTTGTTCTTCTTCTTCTTCTTCTTCTTCTTCTTCTTCTTCTTCTTCTTCTTCTTCTTCTTCTTCTATTTATTTATTTTTTTGTTAATCCTCACCCGAGGATATTTTTCCATTGATTTTTAGGGAGAGTGGAAGAGAGAGGGAAAGACAGAGAAAAACATCAATGTTAGAGAAACACATTGATTGGTTGCCTCCTGCACGTGCCCTGACCAGACCCAGGCCAGGGAGGAACTTGAAATCAACATATGTGCCCTTGACTGGAATCAAACCTGGGACCCTTTGGTCCACAGGCCAGACGCTCTATCAACTGAGCCAAACCGCTACGGCTAGTTAGTCCTTTAACAAGCACGAGAACCAGCTATGTGCTGGGTTCAGACCTTGACACTAAATTATGAAGAAGATAGTGGCACTTACAACAGTAGGGGAGACTAGAGTAACTCGGGAAAAAATTTGGAGACCAATTCAAGATGGAATGTAATTGGAAACTAAAACTGTGGCTTCGAAGAGCAACAGGGTGAGCTTAGAAGTGATGTCTCGCCCTAGCTGGTTTGGCTCAGTGGATAGAGCATCAGCCTACGGACTGAAAGGTCCTGGGTTTGATTCCAATCAAGGGCACATGCCCGGGTTGCAGGTTCGATCCCCAGTAGGGGGCATGCAGGAGGCAGCCTATCAATGATTCTCTGTCATCATTGATCTCTCTCTCTCTCTCTCTCTCCTCTCCTCCCCCTCTCTTTCTCTCTGATGTCTCCTCTATCTTTGGCTTTGCTTAGTTAGCTTTGAGAAGCAGACATAGTTCAAAGGAAGTAGCAATCAGCTGAAGGTCACACATTAATTAGAGGACAGGTGCTTCAAGCCAAGCCTTGAGTCACTTTAGAGCTCTTTCCATGGCTGCAAGGGAAGAGCTCATGAAACATACCAATTGTTTGCACTGACATGAAGATGAAAAGGTCTGCTCTCATTGCAGGAATATTTTCTGAAAAGAAAGTGTGGAGCAAGAGCCTTCTTCCTTCAGCTTCCCCTTTTCCTCCACATTCCTGGATCCTTTGTAAAGGGATTGCTTCTGTGAGAAAGTTGTGAGTGACGGTGAATTTTCCTGATGAGGATGAAAGATGGTGAAGGGTTCCTTGCTTGACAGACCTGGGAAAGCTGACCTAGAACTTCCTTGTGTCAGTCAGGGCTCTCCTTCACGTCTCCTTCTACCCTGCAATGTTGGTGGCTCGACATCTGATACAAGATTGGCTGTGAGGTCATGAGACCTCTGCAATCCAAAGGATGGGGAGCTTGGCACCTCACTTACAGCATGGTATCTCTTTTCTTAAGGCATGGCTGGTGTAGGGCTGGGACAAAGAGACTCATTAATATTTTTAAGAGTACTTCATGATGAATATGAGTTATGATCTACATACTTTTTGTTATTCAGAAAAATCCTGGGAACTTTATTTTCAGATGGGGACCCAAATCTCAGAGATGAAATGTTAGGGTCAGGACGTGGGGCCTACCTGAATCACACATCCTGAATCTCACACTCGATTCATGTCACGGCTGCCTGTCTTCTAGACAATTCCTTGTAAATATACCAATTAAACCTTGTTTCTGGGGACCATCTTCTGAGGACTTGAGCCCTTAGATAAAAGAACTTATTATAAAGGGATTTGGCCTCTAACTCTAACCCTTCTTACTACCATTTACTGAATATATCCTGTATACCACGCATCATTATGCTAAGCAGTTTGTGGTCTCCATCTTTGTAAACTTCACTGCAGTGATAGGTATGTGTGTATGTATATGTGGTTGTGTGTGTGTGTGTTACTTACTCAACTTCATATACTAGTAATTGATGAGGTCAGAACTCTACCATTCTAGCCAAGGAGTGTCTAATTCTAAAGCTGCTATTACCTACTTTAATATTCCTTTTTCTAGACTTTTGTTCCTATCTTTGAAGTGCACAAAGTGATAGTCAAACAAGCTTTCATTTTAAAAATTTCCAACTTCTTTCCTACATGTTTGTTCTGTCACAGACATAAAAAGAAGAGAACAAAAACTATGATCTCCCAAAGGACTCTCGAATTTAGAATTAATTTTACTAGTCGACCAAGAACTACCATTTGTGAATGCATTTTTAGGATCATGTTTATAATTCTGCTGTAAGTAAAAACTATCTGTTTGTTTAAACTAAGATATCCAGCCCTGAATGGGTGGCTCAATTGGTCAGGGTTGCGGGTTCGATCTCCAGTCAAGGCACCAACAAATTTTAAAAAATAAAAAAAGGTCTTCAAAGCTTTAATTATTGATGTATTCAGGCTTTAAACACCCTTTTTTCCAAAACAGCATGAATACTACTCATCCCCAACAATGTTACAGTCTTTATAGTGCTTACCTTTAATAAAGACTCTACCACAGTTTCTCAATTAGATGTGAATAGCCCAGTTTTTAAATCTTTGGATAAAGTTTTCAGGATTGACATCTCAAGGAAGGCTCAATTACTTTGCTTCAGGCATACATCCTCTCACCTTTCAGTGAAGAAGGTCCTGAGTTGATTTTCCTGAAGCTCTGAGGTGAAGAAGAAAGTCATAGTGAAGAGAGGTGGCTTGGGAAGGAATTGGAACTGGCCCAGCCCCTGACAGGGAAGATCCAGAACAGAGCCCTGGTGTGCTCACCTGTTCCACGTAGCTAGTTAGCAAATATTTACCAAGCACTCACAATGCCTGTGTGCTAGCTGTACAGGGACTCTGGCACATGGGAGCTCATTTCAGTTTCCTCTTCCTTCACAAAATGCCTGCAGAGTATAAAAGGTCAATGCCCAACTTGAAGTTCTTATTGCAAATCCTGATCTGCAGGTTGGGGACCATTGATTTTTTTCTCTCTTAAACTCACTTATTTTGAGATTTTACCATTTGCCTGGTGATATGCTAAATATATATATATTTATCTTGATATATAAAAAGCCAGAGGGTGACACGACTGAAACAAACAGACAGATGACCAAACACAGGCTGCGTGGGGCGACAAGGCTGGCATGGGGGTTAGTGCGGGACGGCCAAACAACTGAACAGCAGCTGCGTGGGGCAACCAGGCTGGCACGGGGGTTTGTGAGGGATGACTAAACAACTGAACAGCAGGCTGCGTGGGGTGACCAGGCTGGCAGGGGGACAGTTGGGTGCAACCAGGTTGGCAGGGGGGCAGTTGGGGGCAACCAGGCTGGCAGGCAGAGGCGGTTAGGGATGATCAGGCTGGCAGGGGGGCAGTTAGGGGTGATCAGGCAGCCAGGCAGGTGAGCAGTTAGGAGCCAGCGGTCCTGGATTGTGAGAGGGATCCCGGATTGGAGAGGGTACAGGCTGGGCTGAGGGAACCCTCCCCTGGTGCATGAATTTCATGCACTGGGCCTCTAGTGTATGTATGTGTATATATATATATGTATGTATATATTTTATTGCAGAGAGGAAGGGAGATAGAAACATCAATGATGAGAAAGAATCAGTGATTAGCTGCCTCCTGCAGGCCCCCTACTGGGGATGGAGTCTGCAACTTGGGCATGTGCCCTTGATCAGAATCGAACCCAGGACCCTTCAGTCCACTGGCCAACACTCTATCCACTGAGCTGCTAGGGCTGCTAAATATTTTTATATTCATCATCATGACTCTGATTCTTTGTCTGTGAAACAGAGGCAATAATAGTAGCTATCCTGTGGAGTTATATTAAATGAGATGAGGATGATGATAATGGCCACGATTTGTTGAGAGTGAACCCTGTGTCAGGCACCATCGTTAGCACAGCAATTATTTCATTCAACCCTTACAAAAACCATGAGGTGGGTACTCTTATTAGCCACATTTCACAGATTGAGGTTCAGACTGGTTAAGTAAATTGCCACATTGAGGCTCAGGCTGGTTAAGTAAATTGCCAAGCTCACAAGGAAAATAAGTGACAGACTTTGGACTCTAATCTAGGTTGGTCAGAGGTTAAAGCTATGTGCTCAACCACTGATCCATGGTATCTTCCTAACAAAAGTGGAAGAAGATTTTAATGTACTGTTTGGTAATGGTTGCCCTATGTTGGTTGCTTCTAATTCATTAATCCATTTTATACTATAAATAAACATTTTAAAAATTAAAAATTTCTCTGATAAATCAAATTAGACAGATTTATTCTTGACCAAACAAATAGAAACACAGGGTTATCCTTTGAGTGGTTGGAAGCTAAAGTGAGTACATTTCCACTGCATGCTCCCTTTTTGCCTTTTTTTTTTTTTCTGGTCAAAAATGGGCTTGGTGACTTTTGGGAGCAATTTTAAAGGAGAAAATTTCACCAAAGGACAACACATAGCCTGAACTGAAAGTGAGAAAGGTAGAAAGTGAGAAAATTAATATTTATTAATCTCCTCCATATGTGAGTCATCTTAAGTATGTTATTCACTTATTGTGCACAGCAAAATTTTTTGAGCACCTACTGTGTGCCTGGAACTGTGCTGATGATAAGCTATCATATTCTTACCACAACATGGCAAATGAGGACAGAGAGCCTCAAAGAAGTTAAGAAATTTGCCCAAGGTCACATGACCAGTCATTGACAACACCTAGTTTCAAATTGTGATTGGCCTGCTTTCAGTCTGTGCTATTTTTTTTTTTTTGAGAGTGCATTTATTAAAGCTGGGGACAGTGAAACAAAGGAAGGGCTTAGTACAGAAGGAGCAACAGGAGAGAGGCTAGGCATTAGAAACATGATGGAAAAGAAGTGAGCCATGCAAGGTGGCATGCACTCATTGAGAAGTAAAGGTCACAGTGACAGAAGTGAACTAAGACGGGGCTGCTGTTAGCCCACTGGAAAGTCAGAGAAAAGGGGACCTTGGAAACAGGTTCAGGGGTTAGCCTGGGATGAGCTGCTGCTGCCTATTGCTCTCCTGGTTGCAAGTTTCCTCAGAACCCTTAGAGCTTAGGAGAAGGAAAGCAGAGATACACGCCCAAGAAAAGGGGGAGAAAGGTATGGATGTGCTTGATCCCCAGCCCCAGTTGGGGCCCATATAGGAGGCAACCAGTCGATGTGTCTCTCTCATATCGATGTTTCTCTCTGTCTCTCACCCTCCTTTACTCTTTCTCTTAAAAAAAAAAAATCAGTGGAAAAATATCTTCTGGTGAGGATTAACAACAAACAAACAAACAAAATCAATTAGAAAAGTAGCACATGCAAAATAAAAAAACATTGGATTGTCCCAATTTGTATCAGAATTCAAACTCAGACATATCTAACTGCAAACCAATGCTCTTTGCACTGTTCCAAGTTATCTAGAATTAAAGATATTATCTTAGGGAGAAAAAAATTATCTCACATCATGCAGGGAAGCAAACTGCCCACAACATTTGCAAAGCACTAGGAATTATTCCCTGAGCTACTGTATCATCAGTTTAGTTTAAATATAACAATTATCAGAGGAACCCATTATAATTCATAGCTGTCTACATTCTAAATTGACCAGGGTCCCCCTTTTTACAGAAAAAAACCCTCTTCCTTTTCCCCCTCTCGTTTCTCTATAACTTCTTTGGGAAACCATGTCAAACTGTATTAAGATTTTTGACAGTGAAAATATAGTCATATTCAAATGTTACACAAAATGCCTCCATAAAATGATAACATCTTCATTAAATATACTGTTAAATTGGATTGGGATTGTGAACACATAATTAACTACTTTGGAAGAGTAATGGGCTGTTGGAAATAAACAAACACTTGATTATTTAGAACTGGATCTTATAGAGTATCTGCCAAAGTAGACTATATCATTTCCTATCTTGGATAAATCATGTATTTATATTTCACTCAGCCCTAATCAACTTGCTAACTTCCTTCCATATGCATTAGTATTTTATTCTCAGTCTTTTCATTGGATAAATGCTTTCATCAGTGTAACCAGCTAGTGTTTACTGAGCCTAGCAAGGTAATTGATTGCATGCCTGCTTAGTCTTTTGTTCCCAAAGCTAATTATACACACCATATACTAAGTCCTTAATGAAGACAATTATAAAAAACACTAAGCCAAAACCAAAACTATGAACAATAATATTTAACCATAAGCAAATGAACATTAATTCCTCAAATATTGAATTATGGAGTAAAGGTAGAGAAATGACATAATTCTTCAGAAAAATAACAAAAATACAAGTTTCAAGTTTCTTAAATTTGGACAAGGATAAAAAGGGAATTCGGTGTTAGATCAGGTTAAAAAAAAAAAGAAAGAAAAGAGGGGATTATAAACCCCAATAGGCTATGATCATATTTGCAAACACCTAGTAATGGTGCAAGAAAAGAAAATAGACCAATGGAATAGAACACAAAAACCAGAAACAAACTGCCACGGGGATACCTGATTGATAGCAAAGGTAGCATTTCAAAACAGTGGGAATAGGACAGTCTTTCAATAAGTGATGCTGGGTCATTAGATGCCCATATGCTATAAAAAGGAAAGATAACATACAAAGTTCAACACCAGGTATATTATAGCCCTACATATGAAAATCAGGACAATACAACTTCTGGGAGATTATGTAGAAGAGTATCTACCTAGAGGTAGATGAAAAGTTCCTAAATAGAACTCAAAAAGCACAAGACCAAACAGTTGACTATATTAAAATGAAGAACTTCTATTTATCCAGTGATGGCATTAAGAAATGAAAACGCAAAGCATAGATTGAGAGAAGATATGTGCAACACATTATCTATTAGGACTTATATCCAGTACATAAGAAAAACACCTACAAATCAATAACATAAAGTCAAACAAGCCAATTTTACAAATGGGCAAAAATCTTCAACAGGCTTGCCCTAGCCCAGTGGTCGGCAAACTCATTAGTCAACAGAGCCAAATATCAACAGTACAACGACTGAAATTTCTTTTGAGAGCCGAAAACCGACTTCTGCACGTGGGCCACGAAGTTTCAATCGCACTGTACGTGTGTGCCCACACGTGGTATTTTGTGGAAGAGCCACACTCAAGGGGCCAAAGAGCAACATGTGGCTCGCGAGCCGCAGTTTGCCGACCACTGCCCTAGCCAGTTGGTTCAGTTGGCTAGAGTGTAGGCCTGTGGACTTGAAGGGTCCTGAGTTCAATTCCAATCAAAGGTACATGCCTGGATTTCGGGCTCAATTCCCAGTAGGGGGTGTGTAGGAGGCAGCCGATCAATGATTCTCTCTCATCGTTGATATTTCTATATCTCTCTCCCTCTCCCTTCCTCACTGAAATCAATAAAAATAAAAAAACTTCAACTGGCACCAAACAAAAGAGGATATCTAAATGGCCAATAAACATTAGTATTCAGAGAAATGTAAATTAAAACCACAATGATATGCCACAACACACCCACTGAAATGGTATTAAAAAAGAAAAAAAGAAGGAAAAAGATGTGGAGCAACAGCACTCATACACTGCTGATGAGTATATAAATTGGTTCAACCAATGGGGAAAACTCTTTAGTATTAGGTATGGAAATAAATTGCTTATACACATCAATTCTGCTCCGTGGACTATACCCAATAGAAATGTATGCACATGCGCATCAAAAGATGTACACAAGCCCATTCTTAGGTATGTCTTATGTATAAAAATCAGGTTGGTGATTACCTTTTGATGGGAGGGAGGGAGCATAAGGGGCTTTGAGGATTCCAGCAGTGTTCTATTTCTTGATATTGGTGGTGGTTACATGGGTGTTTACTTTGTGATCATTTATTGAATTATATATTTGGTTTTGTGAACTTTTCTGTACATGCATTATATTTCACAATTTGAAAAATATATTTTTTTAAAACCCTCTCTCTGGAGAGAAAGAGAACGTGGCAAGATGTCAACAATTGCTGCAACTAGGTGAAGGGTATATGGGTATCCTACTATTCTTTCAATTTTTCTGTAAGTTTAAACATTTTTTAAAAGTTGAAGGAAAAGCTCTCTAGTGATCTACCTTCTCAGGTGGCCACTTCATCCCCATTACCATACGGCAAAACTTCTTGGAAGTGTCTATATTCAGTTTCTAGTTCCCCTCATCCAACCATCTCCTGAACATATTCCTGCCAGGTTTTGCTTCCACTACAGAAGTAAAACTGTCCTTCTCAAGGTCACCAGTGATGATGCCCACATTGCAAAATCCAATGATCGTGTCTCAGTCCTCAACTGTATTTAATATCTGTAGCATTTTACACTGTTGAGCACTCTCCTCCCTGAAACATTTTCCAGTTTTCCAGGACACTTGCCTGATTTTTCTCTTATTCTTTCAGATGCTTCTCACCATTCTCCTTTCCTGGTGCTCTTAACTTCCCTGACCTCTAATTATTGGAGTGGCCCAGGACAAGCCCTAGAGAGCACATGGGCACTTTAAATCTTTACTTAAATGTAGTTTTTTCAGTGAGGCCTTATCTGGCCACTCTTATCTAAAATTGTAACCCAACATTTCTTAACTTCTTTTCTTAGTTTGCTAAAGTATTCCCCTTAGCACTATCTAAAAAATGTTATTTTACTTGTTTTGTTTACTGCCTGTCTTCCCTGCTAGAATGTAACTTTCAAAAGTTACTGCTACATGCCTAGAACTTAGAACAGCGCCTGACATACGTATATTAGGCACTCAATCAGTGTTGACTACTGAATGAATTGCACTTAAAGTAAAATCCATTCTCCAAGCTTACAAAACCCTGCTTAATTTGTCTTCTGCCAGCCTCTCCTCTCCCATGTCATACCCCTTTCATTTCTCTAAACTCACCAAGCCCTTCCCCCACTCAGAGGCCTTCGCACTTACTTGTCCTACAAAGATTTTTCCTGGCTCTTCGCATAATTGGCACCTCAGGGCTCAATTTAAATATCCCCTCCTCTGAAAAGCCCCATTCTGACCTCTCTGATTGCCTCCCATCCTACTCAATTACTCTTTTACACATTCCCCTGTTTAGTGCCCTCATTTTTTATTTGTTCGTGTGGTTTGTTTTTTGATTTTTGTGGGGTTTTTTGTTTGTTTGTTTATTTACCATGGTAAGATGTAAACTTCATGAGGATAGGGGTCTAGTCTGTCAGTCTTTCTCATTGCTATTTCTCTAGATCTGGCACATAACTGGTGATCAATAAATGTTTACTGAGTGAACAAGTGAATACACAAATAAATGAAAACAACAACTTTCTCAGTGTTTAGAGCAGGATTCAAATAGACACAAAGAAGCAATGCCATCACTATCCAGAAGAAGACAAAGGACATTTGTCCTGATGCATCAAGAACCCAAGAACGACATACTCAGCATTCCTTTAGAGTCAACTTCCTTACAAGATCCTTTTTCCCTCCTCACAGTCTGACCAGTTGCTGAGGGATAAAGCACCAATAGTCCACCTGCACCAAATGGGCTCCTTTTGATGCACTAAAGCAGAGAAGGCCTGAAATGCTTGGTTATGGACAATTAAGGATGACTGGCCTTTGTAGTCTGTGCTTGAAACAACAGTGGCTGTGTGGGAAGAGGAGTGGGAGGGTGGCTTCCTGGTTGGGGGCAAAGTACACTTTGTGTTCCACCCACTTCTGCATTTTATTATTATATGTTAGAGAACAGGTTTTATAGCAAATTAAGGTCAGATTTAAAAGGAAAATGAAATTACAAAGGAGTTTTTTTTTTAAAAGGCAACTTGGCCTGGAGAAGTTGAAGGGATAGAGAGCCAGATCATTTTTATGAGAGGGCCAGGTACTGCATATAAATGACAGCACTGAGTCTTCACAGTAAGTTTTCATGGTGAGATATCATTCCCATTTAACAGATAAAGAAATGGAGGTTTAGAGTTATGAAGGATTTGTTCAAGTTTACACAGATTGAAACCTCAATCCCTCTGATACCAAAGCTCTTCCCTTTCTTTTTCTTTTCTTTGTTAATCCTCACCCGAGGATATTTTTCCACTGAATTTTAGGAAGCGTGGAAGAGAGAGGGAAAGACAGAGAGAAACATCAATGTGAGAGAAACACATCAATTGGTTGCCTCCTGCACGGGCCCTGGTCAGGGCCCGGGCCAGGAAGGAGCCTGCAACTAAGGTATGTATGTGCCCTTGACCGGAATCGAACCTGGGACCCTTTGGTCCACAGGTTGATGCTCTATCCACTGAGCCAATCCGGCTAGGGCAAAAGCTCATACTTTTCCCATGATACCTGGTAGTCTCCCCCATCTTCCTCCAAAAGAACAGCCTTGGATCCCAAAGCTGTGCTACCTGAGATGATCACCAGAGACTTCCCTGTGCAATGCTACCTTATGGTGTATTTCTCTCCATTCTCTGTGACTAGCATAGTGCCTGCTACATAGCCGGCTCTTCAGTAAAGGTCTATCGAGTAAAAAATAAAAGAATGAACAAGGGAGATGTCTTAAACAATATAGCTTATCTTATAAATTACATGCTGAGAATCAAAATGACTTAGCCAACTTCTGAGGGTCCTCCCCACTGTAGTCCTCCAGGGGAAAAGGCTGCAGTCAGTCTGGTGTTGACTTTCTCTGCCCTGTCCTGGGCGATACTCTGTAAACCTGCAGGATTGTCTTCTTGTGGTGTAGTAGTTGCCAATAATGATAGCTAGCACATATTGAGCAAATACTCTGTGCTAGGCACTGTGCTAAGCTCTTTTCACATTTTACTTTACTTATTCCTCAAAAGCCTGAGAGAGAGAGAGAGAGAGAGAGAGAGAGAGAGAGAGAGAGAGAGAGAGAGATCTATTTTCTCACTTCACAGGCCAGGAAAAGGAGATTTTGGCTTGTCTACAAAAATCAGCTGCCAATTTGTGAGGCAAATACTGCGAAGTTCCTTCTTTTCTCTCTCCATCCCTTCTCTTCTTAAGATGTAATATATAATGCCCACAGAAACTCAGTTGTTTGAGAATAGAGGCATCAGGAAAAGATTTGCCTAGTCAAAAGATTCAAGAATCCATAAGACACTGCATTTGTCCTGATAAATGCAGTAGGACAGGGCTGTTCTAAAAAATATATTGTTTCTGTAGAAGAGACTGCATTACATTGATGTCGAAAGCCCTGGGGTTGAGTCCAGGTTGCCATTAACCTGGAGGAGCCTCAGCTTTCTCACGTATGAAGTGGGAATAATACAAATCTTTTCCTGATGGGCTTGTACTAAGGGTCAAATGAAGGAATGTGATTTTAATAGCATGAACCTGTCTGCAAATGATGACTATTCTCCTGTTTGGAGATGAGTTGGGCTTCCCCAGGACTCTCGAAGATCAGGGTCTACCATGCAGCCCCAGTTAAGTGTCCCTTGCCATAAGAGCTGGTGACAGTGAGCTTGTGTCCAAGATTGTACACAACAGTGCAAGGAAGGCTTCTGAGACACTGGGAATCCAGGTGAAGTGCTATATCCAGAGCAGTAAGAAACAGGGTGGAGCGTGTCTGAACATGGGATATTTCTCCATTTATTGTCTTCTCTGATATCTATGAACAAAGTTTTAGTCTTCTCCCTAGAGATAGCCTCATCTTTTGTTATTCCTCGGTATTTGATATTTTTAATGCTATTAAAAGTTATCTATTTCAGACAATTTAAAATTTGTGGCTGGTATATAAAAATTCAATTGATTTTTATATATTAGTCTTGTATTCGGTAAACTAAGCTCTTATTAAGTCAAATCATTTATAGTTGTTTTTGGATTTTCTTTCTTCCTTTCCAATCCTTAATACCTTTTATTTATGAATTTTTCTTGCTTTACTGAGCTATCTAGGACCTCCAGGGCAATGGTAAATAAAGGAAGTCTTATTTTTTATTTCAAAGAGAAATTTTTCATCTTTTAACCATTTAGTATGATATACTTCTAAAAGTTATCTTTTACCAACTTAAAAAAGCTTTTGCTTCCTTAAATATAAGGTTTTTAGATATCCTTTATCAGTTTTCAAAGTTCTATTCACAATTTGCCAAGAGTTTTGTTTTTATGGGTGGATGTTGAATTTTATAAAAAATGTTTTCTGCATTTTTGAAATGGTTATATGTGTTTATCCCATCAATCAGTTAAGGTACAAATTACATCTCTGACTTAAAAATACTAAACCAATCTTATATTCCTGATGTAAATACATGGTTATGTCTATTTTATATTTAGCTCAGCAGTATTCTATTAAGATTTTTGTATCCATACTCACAAGTCAAATCAGTCTATATACCCCATTTACCTTTGCAAAGTGAATTTTCTCAGCAACCTCACAAAGTGGTTTACCACTTCCATTTTACTTGCGTCTCCTAACAAGTTGAACAACTGACCAATGTCACAGGGCTAGTTGGTGGCTATTCCAGGACTTGAAGTCAGGTGTGTCTGAACACAAAGCCTGTTTGTTTCCTTTAAGCACGGAACATTTATCAAGGTTTCAAAACCAATTACCCAGCTCCTGAATGTTTTGGAAACATATCACTGAGGGGAGGAGCATAAGGGTAATAGCAGGAAATAGTCTTGGGAGGCTATGCTAATATTCTGATTCACCAAAGTCAAGAAGAAATAATTTACCTGTATTTGAGGAGAAAATGGGAACCCAAGAGCTAAGTAGCTATTCATGTAATTCTATAGGAATCAATCTTACAAATAAGAATGAAAGATAAAGAGAGGAAAACATAGGAATAGTTGCTAGATCAAAAATATGGCATGATATCATTCAGAAACCCAGGGTAATCCAAATTACAGAAATTCAAAATCTCAAGATAAAAAATTGGCTCCAGCTAAGTAGCTGTAAAGTCCAAAAAATGTGTTCGAGTGAAGGAAAATGATTGATTATACACAGGCTAACTTGAGAGAGAAGTCTAAAATACATATTTCAGCTCTTGGATTTAAATGAACAAGCAAAAAGTGTTCATCAAGTTGAAGGATTCCCAATGCAGTATAAAAAATGTATTCATACTTGTGTATTTTTATGAAACTTAGAGAAATGTTTTGAGCTGATTAAGTAGGCTATAGAGAGTGAGGTACTGCAGGAGTATCTCCATTCCTTGAGGTGCTCCTAGTGGTGTCTATGAAAAGCTCTGGAAACCAGAGTGTATATCAGGGACTCCTAGCATTTTTTTCTTACACTTTACCCAAAGAACTTTTACAGACAGATGCACAGAAGCTATCTCATAAAAGTAATCTTTCTCTTTCTTAAGCCAATGAGATAAATTACCCTTTTTATTGTACATCATGTGCCAGACACAGTAAACGGTCTATCTTTCCCTTCTCTGGATTCTTGACAAACTTTGTTGTATTAGGGTACACTAAGTTCTGTAACAAACAATGCCCACATCTCAATGATTTAACATAACAAGAGTTTATTTTTGGCTCATATCATAATCCAATACAGGTTAGAGGTGGGGAGGAGAAAAGAGAGGCCCTTGCACTCAATGGTTCTGCTGGCCCCTCTGACAGATGATGGAAGAGAACATAGAGGCTTTCAAGGGAAAGGTTCATGAGTCAGGCTTGGAGGTGGTGTTCATTACTTCTGCCCATATCTCACTGGCAGGACACAATAATATAGCTTCAAGGGAGGTCAGGAAATGTAGTCCTTTTGTGTGTCCAGGAAGAAAAGGAAATGTTTTGCTGAAAATGAGTAAGCCTCTACCACACTAGTATATTGTAAGGATTAAATAAATTTCTTGTAAAGAGTTTAGCTCAGCATCTCTGTGCACACAGTGAAGGTTCAATAGTATCATGTAATCTCTTCTCAGTGAGATAGGTACTGGCATTAATCATCCTCATTTCAGAGATGAGCAGCAGACTCCAACAGGTTGCTCTTTCCCAAAACTGCACGGCTGAAATTAAATATAAGTAGGTCTGACAAGGCCCATTTTCTTAAAAACTATAATTTATTAGTTGGAGGCACTTGACAATTAGGTTATGTCCTTTTACAGACAGGCCACGCTCTCAAAGGTTCAGCTATGCTCACCTCTTCTGATTTCCTGGGAAGTCACGCTTGTACCCTTCCCATTTGTCATTCATAAATGAATTTCAACCAATCATTGCTAAAGATGGGTTTGATTATTCCCACTTTATCGGTGCAAATTCTGTTCCTTAGACCACTGATCTCCAAAGTGGGGTGTGCCCACTCTAGAGCAGTGATTTTCCACCAATGTACAGCAAGAATTTTAAAAACATGCAATACCTGACTATTTAGTCAAGGGCACTGACCTCTTTCCTTTAGATTGTCAAATGAAAAAATGGCAACAACCAACAAACAATAGTCATATGGTGTGGATAAATCAAAATTATACCTTTTTTAAAATATATTTTATTGATTTTTACAGAGAGGAAGGGAGAGGGATAGAGAGTTAGAAACATCGATCAGCTGCCTCTTGCACACTCCCCACTGGGGATGTGCCCGCAGCCAAGGTACATGCCCTTGATCAGAATCGAACCTGGGACCCTTGAGTCCGCAGGCCGACGCTCTATCCACTGAGCCAAACCGGTTTTGGCAAAATTATACCATTTTTTGTCAGATCGACAAAAAATATATTTTTTGGTCTGCCACAGAATTTTTAGTAATTACTTTATGTGTGCCATGAGATGAAAAAGGTTGACAATCGCTGCTCTGGAAGTATGCGAGACAATCCACTGATCTGTGGTAAGAATTTTTGTAACTTAAATGTATGTTTGTAACTCATTAAAAAAAAATAACCTCTATTAAAATGGATTAAACTTGGCATGCTCACACTGTCCCTATACTTGATGCTCACATATCATTTGAGTTATGAATGGAGAGTCTTTCACTTTCAGCATTTAGTGACATATGGCAGTTCAAAAAAAGATTTATAATTTTTTTTCAAAATCTAATTTTCACTAAACTAAATCTCACAAAAAGAGCAACTGGTTTAAAAAGATTGCTGTGGGGGGAAAACACCTGTTAACTGAAGGACAAAAGAAAGAAAAAAGGCAGCACCTACCTACTTCTGAGATTAAATAAATGATGATCTAATCAAATCTGATACATTGACAAAAAAATCCCTATTATGTAGCCCATTTGAAATATTAATTTATGTCCACTCTTAATAACAAATATAGAATCCTAAGTGCATATTTGACCCTGAGATGAAATAGCTTATTTCAACATTATTTCATTTCTTAAAATTTTTGACTTTATCTACATTTCATAATGGGCATCATATACTAGTAATCTACATATTTTGAGGGTGTGTGCTCAAAATAAGTGTACTTAATTTGAGATATAGTAGTCCCTCCTTATCCACAGGGGATATATTCTAAGACCCCCAATACATGGTTGAAACTGCAAGTAGTACCAAATCCTATATATATGTTTTTTCCTATCTATTATAATAAAAGCATAATATGCTAATGAGACTGGACGTCTTTCTGGACGAAGCTGGGGCTGCGAGGGAAGCCCGAGTCCCGGGTGCCAGAGGGAAGCCGGTGCTGGCAACAGGGGAAGGAAGGCCTACTCTTGCAGGAATTTTGTGCATCGGGCCTCTAGGACATATATAAAGTTTAATTATAAATTAGGCACAATAAGAGATTAACAATAACTAATCATAAAATAATTATAACAATATACTGTTATAGTTATGTAATGGTCTCTCTCAAAATATCTTATTGTACTATACTCATTCTTCTTGTGATAATGTGAAATGATACAATGCCTACATGATGAGATGAAGTGAGGTAAATGACATGGGCATTATGATGTTAGGCTTCTACAAGGGTTATTTAAACACAAGAACTGTGATACTGTGACAGTAGATCTGATAACCAAGCAGGCTATTAACCAACTAAGGGGATGGGTATTGTATACAGCATGACATGCTGGACAAAGGAATGTTTTACATCCTGGGAGGAATGGAGCAGGAAGGAATAAGATTTTATCACAATACTCAGAACGGCATGCAATTTAAAACTTATGAATTATTTTTTTCTGGAATTTTCCATTTAATATTTTCAGACTATGGTTGATGGCAGGTAACTGAAACCTTAAAAAGTGAAACACAGATAAGGGGGGACTACTGTACTGACTTAGACAAAGCCTTTCCACCGTTCTCCAGTTAAGAGTTCTGGGCTATGAACACAGTGACTAGTACCTGATGATCATGCAATGAGAGTTAGTTGCTATTATTATTAGGTCCAAAAGCCCAAGGAGGTTCAGGTCGTTCTGATGTAGAGAGACTTCATTTATATAATAACCACCATTTCACCTCAAGTAAACAACATAATCTGTAGTCTCTCTTGAGACAGTTTTTTTGCAACCATAACATTTGCTGCAATTATAATGCTGGATCTAACAGGCAGTCACATTGACTTGAGAAATTCCAGAAAGCCTTTCTTCTAGCCCCCCTTTCATTGCAACTTGAGAAAACTCAAAAGACCTCTCTTAACTCCTTCTCTACCCACAACAGCCCCTACCTCATTCCTACCTGAAGCCCCTCTATTAGCATTTATCCCTGTGAAGGGGACTACCTTAACCACCCCACCTCTGCCCCCAATTCACCTTCTCTCCTCTGTGCTCCAAAGCACCTAGTATAAAACTCAAAAACAGCACTTTGAATGTACTTACTTGTTTATGTGTCTGCCTGCCTGCTGAATAATATGTTCTGGTAGGGATAAAGGCTGTCTTATTCATAGGCTTTGGAATTAGTGCCAACAATATGTTCTTAGGCATATAACTATACCTCTCTCAATCTAGGGTCTCATCTATAAAGTGGGAAAATACCTCATAGGGTTTCTGTGAACCTTAAATGGGATAATGTATTTTTTTAAGTATTTGGTTCACTGCTATGGTGCCCCAATCCTAAAATCTACACTCTTTAATTTGAGCCAGTTCTCAGGGATGACAGAGCAAAATGCTATTCACAAAAATGTCTTCCCAGAGTTCCTGGCTATGCTGGATGTAAGTTTGGAGTTTGAAGAATAAAAATCAATTTCCCAAAAGAACTTGGTTTAAAAAAAGTATGTATATATATGGCTTATTTTAGGTGTTCAACACAATACCTGTTTTCTTCATCCCTCCCACCCAACAAAATAATAAGTACCTTTTTAGTGTACATTAAGTGAAAGAATGATGAACCAATTGATTTATTTGACTTGAGCTCTTATAGTTTTTTTGGTAAATAATAATGTTTCAAGTGTTTACTATGTCTCAGGTACTGTGGTATATGCTTTATATATGTTTAATCTGCACAACAACCATATGAAGTAGGTACTATCTTAATCCCCATTTCATACGTGAGGAAACTGAAGCCTAGTTATTTATCCACAGATGAGTGGTAGAGCCAAGATTAGAATCTGACTCTCAGGCCCATATTCTAACTGCTGTGTTTGGTGTAGAGGAATACTTACGGTTTAAATACCCAATTTTCAACTGTGCTCAGGGCTAGAACAAAGCTGTGTGTATTTGGATTTAAAGCAAACACTGCCAAGGCCTTTCGCAAACACTTCATGGAGACCATCCTGTTCCCTCTCCCATAAGACTGTGCCCTCTGAAAAGCAATGTGCATAGCAGTGCCAGGAATCAGATCCTTTGAAGTACACAGCCCATGAAACCAACCTGCCTGGGCTTTGGCCATCAGCCAGCTCTGAGTCAGCTGGTAGGCAAAAGGGACAGAGGCTCAGATGTAATCAGTTCCTGAACAGGCTCAACTACACCACCTCCACCTTCCTCAGCCTTATTTATCCTTCCAACCTGATTTCACAAAAGAACTTGTTTGCAAAGGAAGACACCACCTATCAGAAATGGCCCAGTAACTCCCCCTTAAACCCTCCCAACTAACTTCCTCCTCCCCACAGGGACAGCCACACTTACTAGTACTATGCAAAAACCAAGAATGATTAACGATAATAATGCTTGGAAGCTTTGGTAGCGTATTCGAACTAAGTACAGACTTTGGAGTCAAATCAGCCAGAGTTCAAAGTCTTAGTTTTATAATATTGTTGGACAAATTTTCCAATCTCTTTTTAAAAAAATATATTTTTATAGATTTCAGAGAGGGAGAGGGATAGAAACATCAATGATAGAAAAAAACATTGATTGGCTGCCTCTTGCATGCCCCCTACTGGGGATTAAGCCCACAACTCAGGCATGTGCCCATGACCGGAAATCGAACCTGGAACCCTTCAGTCCGCAGGCTGATGATCTATTCACTAAGCCAAACCAGCTAGGGCTCCAATCTCTTAAGATTCCAAATTTCTTATTGATAAATTAGGGATGGCAATATTAACAGTATTTTACAGAGTTGTTATAAATATTAAGAAACTTCTGAAACTTTGCTTACAGGAAGAGATTAAATGTTATCTGTAACTGTGAAGCCTTGGGTAACAGAACAATGGAGACTCTCTCACTCTCACCTAGAAAGCTTTTGTGTAAAATTAAAAAGCCCCTGGCATAGAGTAAGTGCTCAAACATTAATTTATTTGATCAAAACTCCCTGTTTCCCAATTTAATAATAATATTAAACAACTCAAGTTTCTTCCGTCACAAGCCTGATGAGATTCAGTCTTGTTGTCATGTATAAAAGGGACACTATTGGAGATTAGGTAAGCATCTGGACTATATTAGGTTCTGAGGATTTTATATCAGGTAAGAGCCACATGTACTTTAAAAACCTTAGAATTTACACAGCATTTACTTTAACTAGTTTAACCCTCAATTTATGGGGTAGTTCTCATATCATATCTGGAATTATTTACAGTTGTCCCTTGAACATGGGTCCACTCTATATTGGATTTTTTAAAAATATATTTTATTGATTTTTTACAGAGAGGAAGGAAGAGGGATAGAGAGCTAGAAACATCGATGAGAGAGAAACATCGACCAGCTGCCTCCTGCACACCCCCTACTGGGGATGTGCCTGCAACCAAGGTACATGCCCCGACCAGAATCGAACCTGGGACCCCTCAGTCCGCAGACCGACGCTCTATCCACTGAGCCAAACCGGTTTTGGCTGGATTTTTTTTTTTTTTCAATTGACCTGTTCAAGAGTCAAGTCTTTGGTTAGGAATCCCTGTGTGTAGAGAGCTGTCTGTAGTTATACTAGAATTTTCTACTGCCAGGAGGTCGGCACCTCTAACCCTGGTTTGTTCAAGGATCAACTCTATTTGTTTCACATGCCATTATGAGACAAGGAACATTTTTCATCTTCTTTCTATATGGATAAAATTTCACGGATGAGGACACAAGCCTAACTGTTTTAAGTGGGTTTCTGAACAGAGAGAGGTAATAATAGAAAGCCAGAGATAATGTGACTCACGTAAGGTAAGCTTTGGGACAAATCTTAATTTCTTCATCTTTAAAATCACATAATCCTTACTTCAAAAACCTTGAAAAGATAAAGATGCTGATCCATTGGTTGTAGCACATATTAATAAACCTAAAAGCAAGTTGAATACAATCTTTGATCATTAAAAGAAAACTGAAATGACCATTAGTTAATGCTCAGGAAGCATGATATGATTCTCCTTAATATGTAAAGGACCAAGAAAGAATGGTAACACTATAAATTTATGGAACTATGCTTGTAGGCTGCCTGGATACCCAGAAATGTTTCCTGGGTTGAGTTCTTAACCTGGGGCACATGAAGGGATTGTAGAGGGGCTAAAAGCATTCCAAATACCTGTACAGATGTAAAGTGGTTAAGGTGAGAGGGCCGTGGTTGTTCCTTTTTGTGTGCATGGAGGAGGTGACATCCTAAATAGGTCCATAGTTTTTCTAATATTCTAAGAGGTTAATGGACCCTAAGAACCACTACTTTAGGGTATGAGAAAAATCCCTATTGATTCAACAAACATCTGTCAAACCCTACATAGAGCACCATGCCATCTGTGCCCTCATAGTATAGAATAACGTGAAAAACAAATATTCTGAAAAATTTCAATAATTTATGGTATGAAAGTTTTTCTCCTTTTTGCTATCAAAACAAGTAGGCTCTGTGATTTCTTATCTGCTTATCTCAATCACCTGAAAAAGATAGGTATTTATAAAGTGCCTAATAGTAAGCTATCAACCATTAGTTCATTTTCCTTCACTTATCAGTTTAAAACATACATCTTCCCCCTTTCGTTAGTGCTACTTTTTTGTTATTGTTAGTCCTCAGCCAAGGATATTTTTTCCTTTGATTTTTAGACCAAGAGTGAAAGGGAGGGAGGGAGGGAGGGAGAAATATCCATGTGAGAGAGACTCATCGATTGGTTGCCTCCCGCACATGCCCCTGACTGGGGCAAGCACTCTAGCCTGAAACCCAAGTACATGCCCTTGACTGGGAACCCAACCCATGACCCTTCGATGCACGGTTGACGCTCTAATCACCGAGCACACCAGCCAGGGCCTTTGTGCTACTTTTAATATTCATTGAAAGAAAATCTTGCCTTAGGACTAACTATATTATCCAAGATGGGAATAGGAGGCACGGTGTGATTTCCCTGTATCTGTATATCTGTAAAGGATGGCAGCACTATAAAAGCCCTTAAGTAATGTAGGTCAAATACCTTACATTAAAAGCTCTGGCCCATAGAAGGCACTAAATGAGTAGTGGCTAATAAAAACAAACTAAAATATTCAAAATCAGAACAGGTGCAGACCCAGTGGACGTGAGAATAGAAGCAACACTGGTAAGTTTTAACAGGTTTCACAGTTGTAACATATGAGAACTACAGGGAACATTAGAGTATATACAGTCATTCTATAAATGAGAAGGCTGAGAATCAGGGAGCTATATCACTGGTGTCCAGTTCAGATCAGCCTTAATTTTGCAACTTTTGACAGCAACTTACATGAAATTTTTAAAAATTTTTATTGAGACATGGATTTGTTGTTCTACTTATTTACGCATTCACTGGTTGCTTCTTGTATGTGCCCTGACCAGGGATTGAACCCACAACCTTGGGTTCGATAATCTAACCAACTGAACTTCCCAGCCAGGGCAATTTACATGAAATTTTATGAGATCATAATGCTTGCTAGCGTTTGGTTTTGTCATCTACATATGTGTCTCCTCAGTTAAAATTGGAGGACAGAGCAGGTACTCCCTCCTGGGAGCACGCCCTTGCCTTTCCCTTCCCACTCTCCTTTCCCCACAGGCGTGCATCTCCTAAACTCTATGGGGAGCAATGAGCAGCAGCAGCTCATCCTGGGCTACCCCGCTGACCCTGTCCCCAAGCCCCTTTTCTCTGACTCTCCAGTGAGCTGACAGTGGCCTCGCCTTGGCTTACTTCTTTCCCATAACGTTTCTAGAGAGCCCAAGCAGCTCTGCCTAGTCTGTCCGTTGCTTCTTCTATCCTAAGTCCTCCCTTGTTTCACTTCCCCAACTTTAATAAACATATTTTTTAAAAAATTTAAAAATTGCTAGACAGAAACTCAGGAAACACACACACACACACACACACACACACACACACACACACACACACACACACACATGGTTTTACTTGTAATTGGAGAACACTGAATTGGACTTTGGAATATAATTAACCTAACCTTATTTATTATAAATAATGAAATTGAGTCCCAGAAAGGGGAAGTGACTTTTCAAGACAAGCTACTGGCCAAGTCAGTACTGGAATCCCAGTTCTGTATCTCAGACAAAGTCAGATCAAACTTTACACGAAGGCCAGCCCTCTTCAGTGCTCATTTCCTTTCTTTGATGCTCCGTCTTTGAGAACCAAGAGCCCTTAATACTACTCAAAACACACTTCCCGCATATATCATTGCATGCACATTGTTCAGAACACACTGTCAAACCCTAATCTCCAACTCCATCCACTGATCCCATCCGCTTTCTAACCTAACACACTTACACTACATACACCTTTTGTGAATCTTTTCAATAGCTTGATCTATAAACTAAGGTGCAGATGACTAACAATGGTATGATTTAGCTCCTCTTTTTTTTTTTTTTTTTTTTTTAATTCTCACCCAAGGATATTTTTCCATGCTTTTTCTAGAGAGAGTGGATGAGAGAGGGAAAGACAGAGAGAAAAACATCAATTGGTTGCCTCCTGCTACCAGGGCCTGGGCCGGGGAGGAGTCTGCAACCAGGTACGTGCCTTTGACTAAAATCGAACCTGGACCCTTTGATCCACAGGCTGATGCTCTATCCACTGAGCCAAACCGACCAGGGCAATTTAGCCCCTCTTTGGATATCTGTATTTCTATAGAGGCTTATTAGAAAAGATGCTGTCCCAAATGCCTTTTTTGAATAAGAAAAAGTTGTACATGGAACATTCAAACATTACTCTTTGAAAAATAAAATTATTTTTTTACTACAAAACAATTTATAAAAGGGGCAGCACAATAAATTTTGGGGGGTAATGGAACTGTTCTATATCTTGACTGTGGTAGTGATCGTACAACTCTATACATGTGTTAAAATGCATAGAATTATACATCAAAAGAATAAGTCTTACTGTATTAAACATTTTAAATTAACAGAAAATTTTTAAAAGGGGAAAAAGTAATTTCAAAGCTCATTAATAACCCTTAGTTCTCCTGCCCAGAGGCAATAGTAGTCTTATAAAAAATGATATTATAATGGTGGAAATTTGGTCACAGAGGAGGCTGCCTTATTGGGGAGATATTTTTGGAAATGGTTGTTAGTTCTCTTAAGCCAGGAAATCTCTGCAGTTTTGGCTTACAGATCTATTCCCCCACCCCCCAACCCCACGACTGTTAGCCTCCTAAGGGCATGTCTGTGCTTAGTTATCTTGGTGTCCCCAGAATCTGCCTAGTATATCTGACACCTAGTGGATACTCAATGAATATCTGCTGAAGAAACAAGTGTTTTAAGCACAAAAGGAAATGTGAAAATAAATATGGTATAGTTCCTGCTCTCAAAGGAATTTAACAACGTACTGGCTATGTACTTGCAATGTAGTTAATGGTATACAAACAAGTGGGAAATAAGAGGGCAGAGGTAGGGCAAGATTGAGTGTAGGCTGATGATGGAAACCTTCAACCTATCTTAATGTTTTGTTATGAACATTAGTGATATAATGTACAATAGGAGACCCTTTAATATCCCTTCATAGAACTGGGGCTAATGATAAAAAAACCCTTACTGGGTGACAGAACAGACCAAATGGAGGTAGTCTATCTAAAAATGCTTTATCTAATTGCAGAGTATATGGTTTGTTTGTTTTTTTAAAGAAACTGAGGATGGAACAGCCTTTGACAAACCTGCATCTTAAAAATTTTTACATAAAGAATCAGGTCCCAAAGGAAAACAGTAATTAATGTCACCAAGACAGTCATTCTGGAGTAATTTTGCAGGCTTCCTTTAGAAAATAAACTTAAGTGTTACAGTAATGGCTTTATGGTCATGACATGAAACAAAATGGCATGAAGCCCAGCTATCAATAAATATTTTATTCTCAATATCATGGTCTTCTCTGCACTGGGAATCAAGGATTCCAATTCAGTTTCCTGTCCAAAACTTGAAGGACTTCATCAAGCAATGTTCTATTTCCTTCATTGTCTGAAACAGACTACTTCATTAGCACAGAATCTGTCACAAAATAATCAGGTGATAAGGGGTGATGTCAGTTACTACTTAAAGGACTAAACAATCTGTTTTATAATTTAACAACTTGCAACTTGTTTATCCATTGAACAAGTTGCTGCATATCTACTGTGTAAGTGCCAGGCAGAAGAGTATATTAACTACAGGCAAAGGTAACATCTGGCCACCAAAGGCAACTTACTGGTTTATGAGCCAGTCATTTTGCAACTTTGTGCTAACAGGGAGTTAGAAGTAGAATCAAGTTGTCCTAGACATGGTAATCAGCTTTTGGGGAGCACTGTGAATTTTATTTATTTATTTATTTATTTATTTTTTTAATATATTTTATTGATTTTTTACAGAGAGGAAGGGAGAGGGACAGAGAGTTAGAAACATCGATGAGAGAGAAACATTGATCAGCTGCCTCTTGCACACCCCCTACTGGGGATGCGCCCGAAACCAAGGTACATGCCCTCGACAGGAATCGAACCCGGGACCCTTGAGTCCGCAGGCCGACGCTCTATCCACTGAGCCAAACCGGTTCGGCGCACTGTGAATTTTAGAGGTGGCTTTTAATTCTCTCATTGGCCCACAATTAGTCACTGGTTCTACCTTTTCCAGGTCAAGTACTAAATGATGCAGTATGTCCATAATTATTTTCAAAATATTAAACTGTGTCATGTAGCCTGCACATGAACTACAAATTAAAAAATACTGAAAATTAAGATTGTTCTGTAAGGTCTAGAGCACATTGCCAGTGTTTATGCTTTTAGTACCAAATCACCTAGATGACTATTTTGAAAAGGAAGCAACTATAGGTGGACAATCCCTTATCCTAAACCCTTGGGACCAGGTGTGATGCAGAATTCAGAAATCCCTGGCATTTAGAATGGCAATAAGGTCCTTATACTGTATTACAGTTCCAGAGCAGGAGGAATAGGTTAACAGAGGCAGGAAAGTTAAATGAAGGGCAATGTGGCCAATTTGCAGCCAGTTTGTAACTAACAAGCCTATCTTTCCAGCCAAAGAAACTTGAGAGCAAATGGTTAAAAACCTCCCTGAGGAGAGAATGCAGAAAGGAAGTGGGGAAAGAAAAACAGGGGTTTTACTCCCTAAGCAGAGAAGCCAGCAGTCTCAAGGCTTGACAAAAGTTGCCAGGTGCTTCTCATGAATTCTGGGAAGGCCACAACAGAGTAAAAAGGGACCTTGAGAATTAATCTTTATCAAAATACTCAGCAAAGGAATTTTGAAACCTATAGACAGGAGGGTAGATAACACCTCAGACCCCCAACCAACTCTTCAGATTAGCTGAGAGCCCATCTGCACTTCATAAATCAGATGTATAGGTTTGCATGCTTTGCTTCTTTAATAAAATTGCATGCTTGAATTGTTTTAACAAATTGGCTTTTATAACACAATAAAGGTCTCTTGTATAAATTCATTTATATGAGAAGATAGGATCGAGGTTGGGGACAGCCCTCTCCCAATGACTCAGGGCGCTGTCTGGTAACACCTCTCTGGTGTCTGTGAGAGGTGCCTCTAACATACTGTATTATAAAATGCCCCCAGCAGCCCTAACCGGTTTGGCCCAGTGGATAGAGCATCGACCTGCGGACTGAAAGGTCCCAGGTTCGATTCCGGTCAAGGGCATGTACCTTGGTTGCGGGCACATCCCCAGTGGGGAGTGTGCAGGAGGCAGCTGAATCCATGTTTCTCTCTCATCAATGTTTCTAACTCTCTAGCCCTCTCCCTCTTCCTTCCTCTCTGTAAAAAAGCAATAAAATATATTAAAAGAAAAAAAACAAAAACAAGAAGACTTAAAAAAAATAAATAAAATAAAATGCCCCCAGCAGGGTCTAAGTCAGCATACTGGTATCAAACAATACTTCTGCAGTGAAGTGAATGCTCAGCCTATAGATAGCTTTACATCAGCACAGATCAGGCCAAGCTGTACTCCCGAGCTGCCCAATTTCCTCATCTGTATAGCAAAGTTCTTCTTTAAGTTGGTAGTTGACAAATATTGATGTGCTAATTTAGATATGGGTCTAGTGTGCCCCGTATGGATCAAAAGGGCTTGAAAATCACTATTCACTTTAGTATTTTTTTTCAGTCCAATGTTTCTGTCTTAACTGCTTTATAGCCTTCTATACAAGCTTCGGGGAAACAAACTCACTGATATCCATAAGGGGTGGAGAGGGAGAAGAGCTATAAAATCCTTTCAGCTGTAAATTACCAACACAAACCCCAGAAACCTTGAAATTTTTAGAGGGTAGAAAAGATGAAAAGATACCAAGTACACTGTGAAGGCAGAGCAAATTGCAGGATGAACTCCAGCTTAATTATTTTTAAAAACCTGCTTTAAATAGTTATGGAACTTTTGTTTCACCATATGGTCTTTGTTTCATATGGCTGTTTTATTTCCTTGGGAAATGTGTGGGGAAAGAACACAACATATTTGTAGTCTTCGCCAAATGGGAGATAAACTTAAGTATGGGACATTTACTTTCTCGTTTTTCCTAAAAGATACTAGTAGCAGTTCTTATGTAGATCTTAAAAGTCAACAACCTAGGTTCTACTTTTTTGTTATTGATTTTAGAGGAAAAAACACTTATTTTGTTGTTCCACCTATCTATATATTCATTGGTTATTTTCCTACTAGAGGCCTAGTGCATGATTGAATCATGCACGTGTAGGGTCCCCTACACGCATTCGCTTTTCGCGGTGGACCTGGGTGCCTGTCCGCTGGTGCCGGAGCAGACAGGCACCCAGCTCCCACGCTTTTGATGGTCCGCAGCCCCTGTCAGTGGCAGCGGATCCGTGCCTCTCAATGGCCAGATAGGCCACCCCAAGTCCCGCCCCCCAGCCTCCCGCCGCCCAATCGTGGGCGTAGCGGAGTGATGGTAATTTACATGTTACTCTATTATTAGATAGGATGTGCCCCAACAAGGGATCAAACCCACAACCTTGGTGTATTTGGAGGACGCTCTAACCAACTGAGCTACCCAGCCAGAGCATGGGTTCTAGTCTTAATTCCCCTACTTGTTAATGGGTGAACTTGAGCAGATTTGTGCCTTAATATAAAAATGGAGGTGACCCCAGCCAGTGTGGCTGACTGATTGAGTGCCAACCTATGAACTAAGGGGTCAGAGTTCGATTCCTGGTCAGGGCACAGGCCCAGTTGCAGGCTTGGTCCCGTGTGGGGCCTGCAGGAGGCAAGCAATCAATGATTCTCATCATTGATGTTTCTCTCTCCCTTCTCTCTGAAATCAATAAAAATATTTTTTAAAACACAGAGGTGCTTCTTACCCTAGGTATAGTTGAATGAAAATGGTAGCTAAAAATATACTTGTAACAGTACCTATCTCATTTACTTATTGAACGTCTAAGAGGTTTCTTACTTTCCACAGCTGGAGGTAGGTTAATGCTGAAATGTTTGAGCAGTGTCTAGGGAGGTACCAGAATTGAGACTGATTAGGTGAAGATAAACTTGTTGGGTGTGCCAGGCACTTTCCTGGGCTTTTGTAGTACCACCAGCTACAATGAAAACACATACACAACCTTACCTCATGGAGCTTACACACCAGTGGGACCATTTGCAGTCACTTTCCCTGCCTGTTCCTAATAAAACAAAAGGAGGTAAGTCCTAAAAAGTGTCTGTCTCCACCATGAGAAATACGAGAACTTCCTTAAATCCACTTTGTGGTATAATTTGACTTTGGAATAGAGGCAAGGCATCACAAGTTTTTCAGTGAGCAGGTCTCTGAAGTTCTTATTCAACAGTGAAAAAGAGGAAGTTCCTGTCATTATAAAAATTTAAAACAGGGTTGTGCATCAGGGGGTCATAGAATTCAGGGGGTCCATGAACTTGGATGGGAAAAAATTACATCTCCATTTTTAATAACTTCAAATAAAATTTGAATACAGGTAAAGACCAGAGTAGTATCCACATAAAATGTTGACAACTTGAAGTATTTTACGTTCAATGTTGAAATTACAGCCAGTGCTAGATCTTAATGAGTTAATAAAGCATACAACGAATTTCAATTTTTGATAATTATTTCAATACTAGAGACTCGGTGCATGAAAATTCATGCACTGGAGGGGGGGGGGGGTCCCCTCAGCCCAGCCTGCCCCCTTTCGCAGTCTGGGAGCCCTCAGGGGCAGGAGGTGACCGGGCAATCAGGGGAAGATGACGCCATCATACCTCTACTTCTGACACTGCCAGCAGCACAAGCCTCGGCCTGCCCTGGTTACCTGCACCTTGGGCTGGCCCTGGGCGGCTGAGACTGGGGGACTCTGGAGGCAGGTGTGCAAAGCGGCTGGAACCCCTGGGGGTGGGCCCAGCCGTGCCGCATGCCTGCTGCCCCAGTGGGGCTGAGGGGACTGGGCGCCACCATCTTTGAGGGTATGGCAGTCAATTAGCATATCCCCTCCTTATTGGCTGTGGGCGCCGCCATCTTTGTGAGGGCAAGACAGTCAATTAATATATCCCCGATTTATTAAATTGGATATTAGATAGGATTGGCTCCCTTTGTAACCCAACATACTGTACTTGAAAAGTTTCTTTTGAAAATGACACTGAAAGGTTGAGTCTAATGGTCTGAAGGATCATAAGTCTCCATTGTATCCCCAAAGCCTTGTACTTGAGAATTACTCCACACTTAAAGAATGAAATGGACTTACAACTGGTTAAAATGGCACTCTCCAAATATTGATACTTTGGATGTCTATAATAAAGTACTGTAGGGTTCATTATTCAAAAGTATTTTTTAATCAAATGCCTTGTAACTTGTTCATTTCCCTAAAACTGATACATCTTTGTTAAGCAATACTTCATCATGTGGTTGGATTTCAGTCTTCACTGAATATATATGTACAAAGAAACATTAAAAAATATTTGGCATTTGCTCTGGCCAGTGTGTCTGTGTATAGTATTGGCCAGAGCACCAAAAGGTTGAGGGTTTGATTCCTGTTCAAGGGCACATACTTAGGTTGCTCCCTGGCCTCGGGAAGCAACCAATCAATGTGTCTCTCTCTCTCTCCCTCCCACTCTCTCTAAAAATCAATGGAAAAAAATATCCTTGGGTGAGGATTAACAACAAAAAATCGGTAACTGTCTTGAAATTTCAACAAAAATAAGATGTACTGAGTACAATGGAAAGAAGACTGAATTAGGAACACACAAGAGGGGGCTTACACTTACTGACTTTGGTATTATTTTACCTTGGTGTTTTCAAGTAAAATTAAGTGGAGAGGAATCACCTAGTGAGTTTATTATTAAACTAGTAGCCCATTTGCAGGAAGAATCCTGCAAGCGGCCACTTCGGCCACATGCACTGCCACTGCCGCCGGCCCCGCTCCGCCCCGCCCAGGCTTTCCCTCTGGCAGCCACCTTGCTTTCCACTCCTTCTAAGTTGTCTTCAGTCTTCACTCCTCCCTCCCTCAGCGTATGCAAATTAACCGCCATCTTTGTTGGGTAATTTGCATACTCGCCCTGATTGGCATGTGGGCGTGGCTTGAGTGTAGCAAATGTGTGGTCAATTTGCATATTACTATTTTATTAGGTAGGATGGCTATATTCAGGGATATATTTATATTCGATTAAGTTCATGTTCATATACTTATTCTTAAAAATAAATGTTTTCAATCATCCAAACCTACAAAAAGAAAAGAAAACCATAGGATAGAGGGCAGACTTTTCTGGTTAATCATTAACTATGGGCATTTAGATTTCAATCTTGATTTTGGGATATTTACTGCATTTACCTTTAGTAGCACATGAAGCCAGAAGCTAAAATTATGCCAATTTGCTACAAATACAACAGTGGGTCAACTAAACAAGACTAGAAAACTATTCTTTTCCTGAATATTAACTCAAAGTAAAATGTTTAAAACGTGAAATACTAAAAAGTTTACAGAATGAGTGAAACTCCAAATGCTGAACCCTGTAAGGTATGCTCATTTGTGTCCGCTTATAGAAATGTACAATTCAGAAAACATTTAACTCCATCTAAGGTGAGACCTGAAAAGGTATCTTTTGGTAAATGTTTTTCTCTTTCCCCCTTTAAGCTTACTTGTCTCATCTCTGTGATCAGGTTAGAATAATTTTTAACGTAACTGCTGGGTCTACATCATTTTGGGTTGCTGGCATTTCATTTTGGAAACAAGAAAATTGATTCTATTTTAGAAGACAGATACGGAAAAGCAGACAAATTTCATAGCTTGGAATATAAAAGCATTACTTTAGAACTATGTAAGACATGAAACAATTCTAACATTTTTCATAATTTAGAAGATCATTTCTTTTAGAGAACAAATTACAATGATCCTAAATTAAGACAGGGCCTGGCTTTCAAAATCAACTGTGGGCTTTTTCAAGCTACACAGGTATACAAGCAAAATCTGTTACTGTGTAATTAAAAAAAACAAAAAACTTTCAACCACCCTAGGCACTATAAAAAATCTCTTCATAACACAATTCAGTAAGGAGAATTTTATATTCCTTACGTGGTAAGGGCTGGAAAGAATTGTTGTTGCTCTCTATTATAAGAAAAAAATCGAACTATATTTTGGTAAGAGCTTAGTCATGCAAGTCTGACTTATCAACAAATTGCTGAAAGAGTACATCTGAGGTAATCTCTATCCTGTCCTTGGGATCCTAACTGCTCTTGGGCTACTCCTTAAAAAATTTAAACACACGCGCGCGCACACACATACACACACACAAATTTATCTGTTCCAAAGCCCTCTGCTAAACGCTTTATATAAATTATTCTGTTTAATCCTCTCCCACACCCTAGAGGCTATTATCACTGAAGCAAAGAATGTTACTAATTTCTGTGATACTGTGCAAGGCATTCAAGATAGATTTGAAACCGAAGCAGCTGGAATCCAGAGGTCACTGATAATATTCTCTAAAATTCTAAAGTCAGTCTTCATTTACCATCTCCCAGAGGACCGACCTCCTTCCTTCAAAGAAGACATACCCTAAGTGTGTGAATCTTGGGGCTGCTTTAAACATTTCAAATGCTTCTTCTCTTGAGTCTTACCTTTATTCTCTAGCAGATATACATGCAAGAATGCTACAGGATTTTGAATGTAAAGACTCCAAACAGTAATGGAGTAAAATTTGGAGCAAAAAAGATACTATACCCAGCCAGCGTGGCTCAGTGGTTGAGTATGAACTAGGAAATCACAGTTGATTCCCGCTCAGGGCACATGCCCAGGTTACAGCTCCACCCCCAGTAGGTGTGCAGGAGGCAGCCGATCAATGATTCTCTCATCACTGATGTTTCTATTTATCTCCCTCTGAAATCTTATTAATCGTTACCTGAGGATATTTTCCCATTGATTTTTAGTCAGTGGAAGGGAGGGGGAGAGACAGAGAAACATCGATGTGAGAGACACATCAATTAGTTGCCTCCCATACACACCCTGACAGGGGCCAGGGATTAAGCCTGCAACCAAGGTATGTGCTCTTGACTGGAATCAACTCAAGATCCTTCAGTCCGTGCACCCATGCTCTACCCACTGAGCCAAACTGGCTAGGGCAATAAAAATCTATTTTTTTTAAAAGACACTATATTACATATGCTGTACCCAAATATCAATAATACGAAGATTAAATTAACAATTTTTAAAATTTAGGGTTTAGGGACTTACTAAAAATTATTTTCAGAAAATTCTAGTATTTGGCTGCCTCTGTCTAGAGACTTGTTTCTTTTAAATATCTGAATAGCTTTACCATAATTTTTTGACTGCATTAAAACCCTACAGAATTAGGCAGGGATGGGTGGGCAATAACTATGTATTTTTCAAGTTCTATAGGTGATCCTGACACTTGACCCTGTTGGAAAAAAAACAAAAACCCTCGCTCTAGCAGCAACTGACACAATACAATACTACTTAATGATCTACCTATAATTATAATAAAAAAAATCAATGTACTAACCCTATTTTATTTTTTTCCATCACATTTATCTCCCCTATATCCTCCTCCCTAATTCTCTTTTGAGAGATGGAAAAAGAGGTTTCTGTATCTACTTAAGGCCGTCCTAATTCCACTTTTCAGTTTTCCTAACCCAGTGTTTACTTTGGGACACTGAGGTTATTGTTTTAGAAGTTGACATCACTGACTCCTCAAATATTACTTTTGTAATTAAAATTCCTAAAGTATAGATCCCCATCCCCACCCCAAAAAAGTTAAGGGTTAACTCATGGAATCTTACTGTAGCTATTAGCTATATTCATTTCATTTCTTCATGGTTAGATGTCCATTGGATATAAGGCTAGAAAAACTTCAAACTACCCAAACACATGGCAAATTACAGAAATCAGTGCATTACATAGGTCTCACTCTCACACATTTCTAAGAAATCTGTTGGTGTTTCTTCCCCCCACAAATTTGTTTTCCATAGTAACTCAAATTGAGGAGGTTATTGCTTAAATATAAAATGAGCAAGTTACAATAATTTTGTATAAGACACAAAAACACTTTGTATAACAAACCCCTAAAAATAATTTAGGTTTGAAACTAAGCCTAAATGTAAACCTGTCTAGTCTATTTTATATCTATTAAGCTTGAAACTCTTCTAAAGTTATAATGAAGGTCAGAAATAAAATAGTAAACACTTTGTTCTTTGTCCTATACTTACCACCGTTACCTTCAAAGGTATTTTTGAATAACAGAATTATTTGCATGAGCCCTTCCCATTGTTATATTCATGGATAAATGAGATCAATGCATACTATCTTTGTTTAAAAATAAAACAAAGCCATTCATCTGTGACTTGTTCCCGGAAACATGACATATAAGATCATTCTTCATAAAACTGCTTACATTTAAGAGACTATTTCTACCATGCTTTTATCATTTGTAATAATTGTGCCTAGCCTTTCTTTGACAAGAGAATTTATCAGCTACCGTTTTATTAACTTCTAATGGTGAAGTGCATACCTTACTGACTCAAAATAACTAGTGACTTTTGTTTTCAGAATGAGGTGCAAAACGGAGGAAGTCAAACAGCATAAAGTATATCAGCATTTTTAACCCTTCAGACACCCTCAGGAGGAAAAGAAATCTCCCATCTTTCCACAGTGTAGACAGACCCTGAAAAATAAACACACAGCACTGTTTTAGTAACACAACTGACATACAGATCATTTGCGACACAGGACAAAATCCCTTAAAAGACCGGTGATTTTGATTTCAGTTACTTAGTTTAAAAAATTAGTTGTTAAGTAGTTGTAATTAGGGAGTACCACGCATTGAAGTAAGTTGGTGAGCCGTGCTGATGAACATCCCATCTCTCTGCAGGATTTTAGCGAATACTCTCTGGGTTTACCCAAGAACCTGTGCTACATGGCAATCGATCGCCAGCCGTCCATACTATCCCCCTCCAACATCTCCCCGCTTTTGCAGGCAGGTATGAAGATGCCATTTTACCCCGGGCGTGTTTATCCTTTAGGCCGCTCCTTATCCTTCCGTAACTGCGGTCCCAAAGCACCGTCCGACCCTTGGCAGCTTGTCTACCTGCCAACATCGATTTCCTTAGACCCTTTTGCAAATCCCTCTGCATGAAAAACCAACGAGGGTCCGAAACCTTCGGAAGGAGGAAGGAAGGATGGAAAATAAGAAGTTAAAACATACATTTGGAGGGGACAGACCAACTCTGTGGGTGGAATCTTCTCCCACCACAGGCGAGAAGGTGGCCGCCCGGGGTCCCCGCACCCCAACAAAGATATCGACCACCCCGACGGTCCTGTTAGAGGGTCTAAAGGATGCTCCGAGCCCAGACGTGAACTGACTCCCTCAGTACCTTACTTAGAAAATGGAGCAAGAGGCGGAGGGGGCCTAGGCAACCCCCCGCAGAACCGTGAGGACGAGGCCCATTCGACCTCTGGAAGCCGCCTCCAGCCAGGCCCGCCCTACATCCGTCTCCAGATGAAACCTCCACCTCCCGGTTCCCAGGCTCCGGCCCCCGATCTCCTACGGGTTTGTCCTCCACCTTACCGTCCCCAATGCTCCACCACTCGCCTCCCGCGCTGCCTAAAGCCTCAGCCGGCTCCGCAGAATCGCCTGGCTCCCCCAATATGGCGGCCGAGCTTCCTTCGCTGCCAGAGTTCGCTCTGGGTGCGTCCGACCTCGGCGCATTCTGGGCATTGTAGTTCCGACAGCAGCCTCAAGGTCCCGGCCAGGCTTGAAGAAGACTACAGTACCCAGAAGGCAGCGCTCCTGAGCATGGCTATTGGGGCCTTTTGGACAGAGGGATGATGTCATTGCAAAAACCCCACTGCATTCATTGTGCTACGATCTATCCACCCCCCTGCTGCTGCTGGGCTTGTGATTGCCGCTCGCTCCAGCTGAGCTAAGAGTAGCAGCGGCATCAGGGCAGGGACTGACTCCAGCCCTTGGACTTAAGACTTCGCACCACCTTACGTTGCGTGCGTGACTCATTCGCATATCACTTCTGTTTATGCCTGGGGTGGGGAGAAATATCCCAAACCAGGTGAGTTGAAGTGATTTATTCAAATTGGTTCTACCAAGTTATTCCTCCCGCTTAATTCTCAAGGCTTTTCTTTTGGGAAGATGGGGGGTTAGGGGCAAGGATTGGGGAGGTGCTCGCAAGCGCTGCTCAGCGAAAAGCTCGGTGCCATTTGGGTCACTGTACAGAACAACTCCGGCAACCTTCCCCCGCGGGAGGACCGATTCCTGCCAATTCTCTAGTCGCAACTCCCCTCAACCCTTCAGAAGCTGAGAGAGGGGGCTGGGCTGGGGAGGATGTTGGGAAGTGCTCTTGGAGAATCAGAAGAAGGCTGAGGCGGGGGACTACTGCAGCCCTGTCACCAACGGCCCCGCGTGCTGAGGTTTGAGTAGGAAGGGGTGATGCGTGGGGAGAAATGGAGCCAGTGATTTAATGTGCTCGCACTACTTTAGAACATTTCTGTGTCGCTTGGGCGAGCACACACTCTTCGCTTTGAAGCCGAGCGTGCTTCTTCTCAGTAGGCTAAGTTCTGTGGGGCTCTATTTTGTATGGGTGTCTATGTCGCTTGCCTCGCCTTTTCTGCGGATTTGAGGTGACAGTGTCCTTTAATGGTGCACTCCGTGCCAGTCAGAAGTGTTTCACGTGTCTGGGGAAGCTCCTCTTCCGCTGCTGGGAGCAGCCGTTTCGTCCAGCGTTCTTTTCCCGACTGCAGGATTTCAGGATTGTTTGGAAGTGGAGCTGACAGATTTGTGCTTGTGTGAGTGTTTTAAATTACATTGCAATAGGCTCCTCGCCACTGGCAGTGGTACCGTAATGAGCTGCTGTTTCCTGAGGCACCGTCACCAGGCTCGAATAACGGTTTGGAGAAGGGATCATTAAGGAAACCTGGGTTCATTTTAACGCGTTAGGGGAGGGGAAAGTTAGAAGCACTGTTAACCTTCATTTGCCATTACTGAAAGGTACCCACCAAAGAGTGATCCTGGCCAAGGAGAAACCAAGGAGTATAGGAGTGTTTTTTGTTTTGTTTTGTTTTTCTTCTTAAAGGAACTAACACATTTAACAGGACAGAAAGCATTCTGACTTGTCTGATGTTGGCTCTCTTCTTGTAAGTAATTAGGATGATTAGTGCAATAAATATGTTACTTTGACATAAACAACCGGCTGACTCAAGAACAGATGGGGCCAGTCTTAGCTGAGAGATCTACAACGTTGGAAATGAATAGACCCGGGGTCAACCACACCCCCCTCTTAGAATGTCAAAAGAAGGAGAAATGCCAGGCACTTTATGCTTAACTCTAAAATGCCAAACCTTTTCATAGTCAAGTCAGGCATTGGGGGAAAGTCTTTACTGGTTATCTTCTGCTGCTGAATTGGTTTTGTTCATTTTTAATTCCGATCCTTAGATCTCCAAAGTTACATCTGGGTGATGCTTCATTTAATGCTGCTTGTTACTGAATGCAAAGGACAATCCATTGTATGGGCTTTGTAGTAGAGTGATTTATTGGAATGCAGTGACCAGCTTTTGGATTTGGGAGAAGATGGACTGCCTGGCTTTGCCTCTCTCTGTGTGTCTCTCTGTTGCTTACTGTCTGCTTTTTGGGGCACCTTACTTGTTTCTCCTGTACCTTCCTTTCCCGACCTTCTACATCTCTGGAAGTTCTTTTCCCATTTCTCCATTTGCGATTCTCACTTTTCCTCTGTGTTTCAGAATCTCCCTCTTATCACCGGTATATCACATCTATTTCTTTAAGTTTCTTTCCAGTCTCTGAATACCCTCCCCACCCATTCTCTACCCTATCCAGAAACTCCAGGCTACGTGGAGGCAGTGTGAATATTTATTCCACCGAGTTCTCTTTGAGGAGTCTTTGTCCTTTCCCTGTCTTTCAGTTGGTGCTTGGCAGGATGAGCAACATCGAGCCTGACCCCTTGGCCTGGTTTGTGGCTTCTGTTGGCAGCATGTGAACAATGAAATGTTGCAGTAGAGCTCATGCCAACTGTATTGCTACCTTTATTAAGAACTGCCAATGGGTTAGCAAGGTTTTAAAATGCTTTACCTGGAATGTTCTCATGATTTACAAGGAATAAATAGATTTCAAATGGCTTTTGCCTCATTTAATACTTTTTTCCCCCTTATCCCTGCTCCAGTAAGTGGTGGGAAGTCTGCCTTTCCCCTCTCCCTTCTCTGTTGATTGCTGAGGAGCATCATCCAGGGGGGACACCTTGAGCAAAAATGTCTTTTTTTTTTTTAAAGAACCCTTTTATTTTATTTTAAAAATATATTTTATTGATTTTTTTTTTTTTTTTTACAGAGAGAAAGGGAGAGGGATAGAGAGTTAGAAACATCAATGAGAGAGAAACATCAATCAGCTGCCTCCTGCACACTCCCTACTGGGTATGTGCCCGCAACCAAGGTACATGCCCTTGACCGGAATTGAACCTGGGACCCTTCAGTCCGCAGGTCGACACTCTATCCACTGAGCCAAACTGGTTAGGGCATAAAGACATCTTTCTCTCCTGTGGTTTTTAATTTGTGGAGAAAGAAGTTTGTTATTTTATTTCCTCCTCTTAAGAAGAAGAGTGTGGTGGTAGTTATATTTGTTTGTTTAACATGAGTGCTTCTCTAGGCATGGAAAGTCTAATGTCTAACCTATCTAGAAGCAACTAGTACGAAGGCAGATTCAGAAGCTGTCATCATAGACCTCTCTATACCATCTTCTCATTTCTAGTGTTCTTCTTCTAAGATGCTCCCTTTCCCAACCATGTTTCTTAGTGTTTTAGGGAGGAGAAATGCTATTTCTGTGCTCTTGAATAACTATGCAGTTCTTTCTATTTTAGTTTATATCCTTACAAAGGGATAATGATCCTCGGCCCTTGGTTTACTTGGCCTGCTGCAATCTGGGCCCAGCCTATCATTCTGACAATAAATATTAATTGAGCAGCTACTGTGTTCTAAGGACCGTGGATACATCAGGGAAAAGAGAAGCTTCTCTTGCCCTCATAGAGTTTATATTCTAATAGGGAGACAATCATTGAACAAGTTATTGCAAATGTGATGAATGTTACTGAAGGTGGAACAGGAGTGCCTAACTGATGCTCTCCCCTTGTCCGGAGGAGTCAGGGAAAGTTTCCAGTAGAAAGTGACATTTCAAGAGACTTGAGTGCAAATACTTTAGGATGATAATAGAAGGTTCAATTACATATGTAGTTGGTTCAATGTAATATGTAGAAAGATATTAAAAACATCACTGTGGCTGTTAAGGGAAGAAGAGATTGGAGAGAATTGGCCAAACTGAATGTGTGACCAAGTAGTAAGTCATTTTTGTTGTCTACGTAAATAATGATGGTGGCTTGGATCCAGGGTAGTGACAGAGGTTTGGAGAGAAGGGATGAGATTAGAGAGACACAAAGTTTGAAGATTATAATTGATAAGATTATTAATTGATTGGATGTGAAGATAGAGAGAAGAGAGTCAAGATAACTTGAGTTTTTTCTTGAGCCACCAAGGATGTCATTTACAGAGAATGAGAACACTGGATGGGGACCAGATTTTTGTTTGCTTTTTTCAAGAAGGAGTGACTTTTGGACATGTTGAGTTTGAAGTTCCAGGAAGACACCTAAGATCTTTCTCTCACCCTGTCCACATGTATGATGTGGCGTGGTGGAATAGAAGAGAGCTCTGGTGACCGGGTACTACTTATTAATTAGCTGTATTATGTTGGACACGTCATATTCTTTTTCTGACCTTTATTTTGCTCATCTGTAAAAATATGTATTCCACGAATTTATACTGATCTCCAGCTATATGTGCACTGTGCTAGGAAGATAGCACTGATAAGATAGTGTTTACTTTGGAAGAGTTGAGGGAGAAAGACAAATAACCACATACAGAGAGGTATGTAGGCCTTGGTAGAAGAGCACAGCCCCAAGGAATGCTTTTATTCTTCTTTCCTGGGAGGAGTGTGGGTGCGGGGGGGGGGGGGGGGGAAATAGTGTCTACATTGGCTTGTGACATTTGACCTGAGATATGAGGTAAGAAAGAATTCTCTAGACTGTCCCCAGACACCTAATAGAGTACCTTGCATAAATTAGGGAGTCTGGATATTTGTTGATTGAGTGAACTAACCTAGGTCACTAAGGGCCTATTCAAAAGCAGGAAATATCAAAATATTGAAAGAGCAATTAGTAATGCAAATATCAAATGTGAAAAGTTTTTAACAAATCCATTAACATGTATTCCTGAGACCTGAAGCCTTTGAGATCTTTGGTGGATGAATTTGGGGAAATTCAGAAATATTTCAAATCTGGTTTCCTTTTGAACTTCACTTCCTTTATTCAAGTTAGTTTCTCAGAAATAATGTTAACTGTATATAGTTTGCTAAATCAATGGGTCTTAGACTTTTGAATTTTATAGACAAGTAGAATTTTTAAAAATAAAATAATATGGGGGGTGAGCGGTTAACAATAGTTATTTTTCTAATGTCCCCTTTGACTTTTATCTCATAAAGGACATTTAATGCCAAACATTGTAGGAAGAGGCATAATTTTAAAATTAAGAATATATTTAGCTTTATAAAAATTTTTTTACATTTTCTTTATTTTCTCACTTTGTTGGAGAATGGTTTAAAGGAGACAAACAATAGCCCTAGTCGATTTGGCTCAGTGGATAGAGCGTCAGCCTGTGGACTGAAGGGTCCAAGGTTTGATTCCAGTCAAGCCCACATGCCTGGATTGTGGGTTGGGGGCCTGCAGGAGGAAGCTGATCAATGATTCTCTCTCATCATTGATGTTTCTATCTCTCTCTCCCTCTCCCTTCCTCTCTAAAATCAATAAAGAAATATATTAAAAAATTTTAAAGAAGACAAACAATAAAAACACAATATTATAATACTTTTTAAAACATCAATTTGTTGTTCCACTTATTTATGTATTTATTGGTTGATTTTTAAAATAAATGTGGAGTAGATTTATTTTTTATTTAAAATATATATATCTATATTTTATTTATTTCAGAGAGGAAGGAAGAGACAGATAGAAACATCAATGATGAGAGAGAATCATTGATCAGCTGCCTCGTGCACACCCCCCACTGGGGATTGAGCCCACAACTCAGGCATGTGCCCTGACCAGGAATCGAACCTGCAACTTTGGCATATGGGGACGATGCTTTAAGCAACTGAGCCAACTGGCAATGAGGGCAATATTATAATAATTTCTGTAACCACTGTCCTATATTCTTGGCTGTGATGAAAATGTGGCCCATCTCCAAATAAGAACATTTCCAAGTATGGAAGAATTTTATATGGACCATAGCTAATTTATTTTCAGTTTCTTCTTCATAGGAATCCAGCCTTTAAAACTAGATAGGCCTCTGCAAGATTAGGCTAAGGCAGGGGTTCTTAACTTGTCCATGGAGGATTCTCAGGAAGAACATGAACCCCTGAGATCATATGTTAAAGTGTGTCTGTGTGAATTCACATGTGCATACACATGTTTTCTATCACTACATGTGTATCCTTGGGCAAGTTACTTAACTTCTTTGAACCTCTGTTTCTTCACAAGATTGTTGTGAGGGTTAAATGAGATAATGTGTATATATATATAATATATTTTTTATAATAAAATATAAAGTATATATTTTAATATATTTTTATTGCTTTCAGGAAGGGAGAGGGAGAGAGAGATAGAAACATCAATGATGGGAGAGAATCATTGATCGGCCGCCTCCTGGATGCCCCCTACTGGTAATTGTGTCTGCAACCTGGGCATGTGCCCTTGATGGGAATCGAACCCGGGACCTTTCAGTCGGCAGGCTGATACTCTATCCACTGAGCCAAACCAGCTAGGGCAGATAATATATTTTAAATGTCTGGCACTATGCCTGGTGCTCATGGTAGCTGTTTTTAACATTAAATGCATTTATTGTTTTGAATATTTTATTTATTGGCTGAAGCTTGCTTAGTGCCCACAGTGACAAAACGAGTAAAAGATAACTTAGTGTAACTAGAAAACCTGATGCAACGGAAAGTATACAGCATCATTGATGTAGAATTCTTGCCAGAAATGTTTGACCTAAATCTAATCATGAAGAAATAATCAGCCAAATCCAGATTGCGGGACATACTGCAAAACAGCTGGCCTGCGATCTTTGAAAATGTCAATGTCATGAAAGACAAACAAAACGAAATAAAACAAAATGTGTGGGTGGCTGATCGAGACTAAAGGAGACTAAAGAGTTGTGACAACCAAATGCAACAGGTAATCCTTGGTTGGATCCTGGACTTAAAAAGCTATAAAGGATATTTTGGGAAATTGAATGGGAGCTGCCAATTAGATAATCAGTTACAATGTTAGTTTTCTTGAATGTGGTCATGGTACCTTCTGTTTAGCCTGACATGTTATGGTCTTGGTGTCTAGATCAGTGGCCATTCCTGAATGTCCTCTTTAGGAATGTGTTACCGCAAAGCTAGAAGACATCAACAGCTGCTTCAGAAGGTAGTGATTTTTTTGGTCACTACAAGTATTTAATCAGCCTATGTGCTGGAATACCATTTGTTGGGGGGGGCATTGTAAGTGATCTTTGTATCTTTTCTAAACATGATCCTATATATATTCTATAAGGGTGCAGACTTTGCCTGGCCGGTGTGGCTCAGGGGTTGAGCATCGACCCATGAACCAAAGAGGTCACTATTCGATTCCCAGTCAGGGCACATGCCCAGGTTTCAGCCTTGATCTTCAGTGGCAGGCGTGCAGGAGGCAGCCAATTGATGTTTCTCTCTCTTCGATGTTTCTACCTATCCCTTCCTCTCTCTCTCTCAAATCAGTAAAAACATATTTAAAAAAAGAATGCAGACTTCTACAGCTGGCATTCTACCTTTGATATTATTAGAAGTAGTAATGCAGGTGGAGCTGCAAACTAGCTGGTTCCAAAGTGAAGAGGAAAGGATGAGAAAGGGCACAAAAATATATACCTTAATTTTATTTTTTTAAAAATTCTAGATATAAGATTAATCAAAATTTATTATAGAAATACACAATGAACTACATAGGAAAAGTTCCCCTTAATTCCACCCTGTTGAGATTTTTATGTATATTCCTCTGTCATTTTTTCCTACACACATGCTAATGGTATTAGTATAATACATATATACATATTTTGCTTGCTTCCTTTAACTTAATATATTTTGGGCATTTGTCCCACATATTTGCATGTTGTTCTAATTTATCCATTTTAATGGCTGTTGGGCACTGCTGCAGTGAATATTTGCGTATGCATCTTTTAGTGATGAATTTGTAGGACTATTTCTGTAGAATACATTTCTAAGGTTAGAAATACTGGGTCAGGTGGCATGAACAGTTCCCCTTTAATTGTCCCCTGACAATTGAATTCCTATTAACGGTCTTTGAGAGAGCCATTTCTACATACCTTTGTCAAGTTGCTTAGCCACTGGAGCTAAACTCTTTTACTAAGGGAAGAAACTTGTGATGGGTAGACAGAAAGTGGGCAAAAATGGAATCACAGACTTCCTTGCTGGTTTTTGAGATGGCTGTAATAAAGGTTGGTATGTAAATAACGTGGAAACCTCTGGAAAAGTAAAATACATTATCTAAGCCTGTAGCGCGGATGATGTTTAAAAAGTGAACTGAAAGAATAAAGCAGCCAAGAGTTTTCCCCAGAAAATTCTGCAGGAAATTTTATTTTTGAGTTATGGTTAACTTCACTAAAATCTGGACACCATCAATCTTGAGATGAAAATAACCTCTTCTGCTTAGTTCCGCTCCATCTCAGTCACACAACCACAGTGGAAAGGGGAATTGAAGCTTCACTTCACTTTTTAAATATCTGAAGCAGGTGGTTAAAAGGCTTGATATCAACAGAAGCAGTCCGAGGGCAGGTTTTTGGCATTTTTCTGGTAAAAAAAGGTCTGACTTCAGGAGTGGCCATCGGTGACTCCCTCTGCCCCAGCAAAAACCCTGAGGAAGAGATTGTAAGGATCATAGGCTGTGAATTATTTCAATTCTGTTAGCCAATTATTCCCTTTCTTTTGTGGCTGAGTGGAGCAAGCACACATTTGAGTTGTGTGCTACCTGGGTAATTTATCATTTTAAGCCGCAGTTTCTTCATCTATGAAATGGGGATTATTGTGAGGCTCAAATGAGATAACGTGTATAAAAGATTTTGGCAAATTTATGTGCTGTTGTGAAGGTGCTGCTGTTTCTGATTGGGCCAGCTCCTCTTAATATTTTCTTTAATGGAATTTGCAGCCTAAAAAGCGTCTGTCTCATATAGTCTCTCATTACTTCTTTAACCAATGTTTGTGAGCATAAGCTAAATGCAAGGCCCTGTGCTGGGTGTTCTGATAGGGAAACAAAGGTGGACCCATTCAGGAGTTTTCCTTCTTCCCCACTTTTATTCTAGGAGACTAATATCTTTTAAAGAGAGTCTTTAAAATAAGAGATGCTTCACAATGGCGTGTTATGTATGCTGTCTCATTCTCTCAATCCTAGGTAGTAGATTTGAGCTCCATTTTCCCATATAAACGAGGAAACAATTCTTAATGAGGTTAGGTAACTTGTTTTGTTTTTTTAAAGTTACCTAGCTTAAAAAAATTTTTGCAGATGTAGGTCCTAGGTACATTTTCTGGAACCAAAAACCATACTGCTTCTTCAGCTGCTTCCTGTTTTTGCCTTAACTTCTGATCAAAAATATACACTTCATGAAGGCAAGGACTGGCTGGTGACCTGTCCTTTAATGTGATTTACATTTTAACTACACGCATGGGGGAAGGAGCTTGCTGCAGATTTGTTGAGTTAGCTGAAGCCATGATGTGAACTGTCATGACATCTACTGGGTACTAGATGGTTTACGTGTTTTATTTGATTTTCCCCCAACTTATTTTGAACATTTTCAAACGTATGGAAAAATTGCAAAAATATTACAGCGACCACCCATATACCCTTCATCTAGATTCATTTGCTTTCTTTATCTATGCACACACATTTTTTACCCCCTAAATTACTTGAAACTGAGTCGTAGACATGACAACACTTTATCTCTAAACACTGGAGCATGTATCTCTTAAGAACAAGGACATTCTCCTGTGTAACCATAACACCATTACATTGAAACAATAATATTTTCAGACTTTCCCAGTTGTTCCAATGTTGTTATAACCTTTGTTTTGGAACCCAAGATGGAAAGAAGGATTACACACCGTAGTTGTGTCTCTTTAGTTTCCTTTAACATATCACAGTACCCCTGCCTTTTTTTTTTGTCTCTTATGACATTGAAAATTTGAAGATTCCAAGTCTGTTGCCTTGTTGTAGACTGTAAGTTGGATTTGTCTGATTTTTCCCCCTCACTATGAGATTCAGGTTAAACATTTGTGGTAAGAATTCCCCATAGGGAATGTTGCATCCCTCCCTTGCAGCATATTTGGTGACACATAATGTGAGTTTGTAACATCACTGGTATGTGAGGTTTGATCATATGGGTGAGGTGGTGTTGCCAGATCTCTGCATTGTAAAGGTAATGTTTTCTGTTTGTAATTAATAACATTATCTGTGGGGTTATCCTTTGAGATTGTTTAGATATCCTGTTCCTCTGCAACTTTCATCCAGTGGTTTTAACATCTATTGATAATCCTTGTCTAGGTCAATTGGTATCTATTGGTGTTTTCCTGATTGGTTAGCTTTCAGCTTCCCTCTTCTTCCTTTTTTTTTTTTTTGTATCACTTGGACTTATGGATTCTATAATCCATTACCAACCTTCTGTCTTCTCCCTCCCCCCGATCCTTATGCTTTTTAATACACAAATTATTTCAAATTTGGCCACAGGGTATCTGTCTTATCTTACTTAACTCTAAAAGCAACCTAATAAAGTAGGTGGGATTTTGACCACTTTATAAGTGAGAAAATTAAGGCTCAGAAAATTAAGGCTCAGATAATCTTCCCAGGTCACATAGCTAGTTAGCAGACAGGGCCAGATGCAAACTCAATTCTGACTAACTCTAACTGCTTCCTGCTACTCACACTGCTTCCTGGCAGTCCAGGAACAGAATGTCATCTGATGAGACCAGGTTAAAAGCATTGCATCATTGTTGGTGATAGTGAATGATTGGGAACAGCCTAAGTGTGCATAGTGGGAGACTGGCTAAATAAATGGATACGTTCACACAGGGGAAACTATGAAACTACAAACAAGAATTAGGGTATTCTTGCCCTAGCTGGTTTGGCCCAGTGGATAGAGCATCGGCCTGCCGACTAAGGTGTCCCAGGATCTATTCTGGCCAAGGGCACATGCCTGGGTTGCGGGCTCGATCTCCCCCCTCCCTCCCAGTAGGGGACGTGCAAGAGGCAGCCAATCAATGATTCTCTCTCATCATTGATGTTTCTATCTCTCTAGCTCTCTCCCTTCCTCTCTGAAATCAATAAAAATATTTTTAAAAAAAGAATTAGGGTATTCTTGAAGTACTGATATGGAGAGATCTCCAATAATATGTTAAGTGAAAGAAAGAAGGTGGCAGAACAGTGCATATTTTGTGAAAGAAATGGGGCTAAACATATTTTAGTTTGCAAGAAGATTCCTTGGAAGGGTGTAAAATAAATTGGTTACTAGGCACTTGTACAGGGCAGTAGGGGTGAGTGGTTTGTATGTATAATGAGATTTCTTAAGATTTACTATTTTATATAATGCTGACTTTTAAAATAGCTTTATTGAAATATAATTCACACATCACACAATTCACTCATTTAAAGTATTCAATTCAGTAGTTTTTAGTATGTTGACAGAGTTGTGTCAACATCACTAGACTCAATTTAGAACATTTTTATTATCCCCAAAAGAAATTCTTCACTCTTTATCAGTCATTTACCATCTTCCTCACCCTAGGACCTCAGCCTCAGGCAACCACTGATCTTCCTGTCTATAGATTTGCCTATTCAGGACATTTTATATAAATGGTTTCTTTCATTAGCATAATCTTTTCAAGGTTTATCATGTTGTAGCATAAATTAGTACTCCATTCTTATTTCATTACCAAATAATATTTCATTGTATGAATATACCATATTTTATCTATTCACTTATTAATTGATGGACATTTGGGTTGTTTCCATTTTGGGGGCATTATGAATAATGCTGCTTTAAACACTTGCATACAAGTTTTTAAGTGGACATTTGTTTTTTTTATTTACTTTGCATCTGTATCTAGGAGTGTAATTGCTGGGCCAACTGAGAGCTAGCTCTATGTATGAACTTTTGAGGAATTGCCAAATTGTTTTTCAGAGCAGCTGCACTATTTTACATCTCCTCCAGCAATTTCTCTGCATCCTTGCCAACACTTGTTATTATCTGCCCTTTTTATTATAACCCTTCGTTTGGGTATATCACATTGAGTTTTGAACCACATGAATATATTACCATGTAATATCTATTCCAAAAATAAAATTAAATTAAAACAAAAAAAATTAGAAAGAAATGGCAGCTCAGAAAGAAGTTTCAGATGGCCAGCCAAAGGGTCAGGGTGTGGTGAGATGGCCTTAGGGTAGGAATGAATAAGGTTTGTCTTGTTTGCCTTGGTATCTTGATGCATTTCCCTCTTCCTTCTGCTTTTTTCTTTATTTTTTTTTGGTTAATCTTCATCCGAGGATATTTTTTCCATTGATTTTTTTTTTTTTTTTAAGAGAGAGTGGAAGGGAGGGAGTGGGGAGGAGAGAGAGAGATTCCTCATCTGTAATAAGGGAGCCTACAGTATCTCCTCAGAAGGTACTTATTAATTACAAAGGGGGAGAGAGTGACTTTACAGTGGAGAAAGGTGGCAGGCACCATTTTTAATTTCAGTATGAGACAAATCAACATCTGAGGACATATCACTTGTGTGGCATTCCTGCGGAAAATGCATAATCTGAATCTATGAGGAAATATTAGATAAACTTAAACTGAGAAACAGTCTATAAAATAAATGAACTGTATTTCTCAAAAATGTCAAGATCATGAAAGACAAAAACTGAGGAATAGTTCTAGATTAAAGGAGACCCATAGAAACTAAATAAGTCACATGATCCTAAATCAGATTGAACCAGAAAAAAAATTTTTTTGCATTAACAGACATTATTTGGTGAATTAGTGAAATTTGAATAAGGGCTGGGATTAGATTATAGTATAATATTTATATTAATTTTCTGGTTTTGATAATCATACTGTGAAAATATAAGAAAATGTCATTATTATTATTATTTGTTAATCCTTACCTGAAGATATTTTTTCCATTGATTTTTAGAGAGAATGGAAGGGAGGAAGTTGGGAGAGAGAAAGAGAGAGAGAGATAGGGAAGGAGAGAGAGAGAGAGAGAGAAACATTGATGTGAGAGAGACACATAGATTGGTTGCCTCCCACACATTCCTTGACCGGATCCAGGCATCAAACCTGCAACCCAGGAATGTGCCCTTGACTGGGAATTGAACCCGAGATCCTTTCACATGTGAGCCGACACAAGCCAGGGTGAGAACGTCATTATTTTTAAGGAAATGCTAAGTAGTTAGTGGTAATGTAATATCTATTTACAGAGAGAGAGAATGATAAAGCAAACGTGATAAAATATTAACATATAGGTAATCTGGGTGAAGGATATATATGAATTCCCAATTTTTCTGCCTTTTTTTTTTGTATGTCTGAAATTAATTTGAAATAAAAAGGTAGAAAAAGAGGGAGAGGCTATGCCAATACCTAGAGCATACGGTTGTTGTGAAGATTAAACAGGCCCCTGTGTGTCAAGTCTTAGCATGGTGCCCTCCACCTGGTGGGTCTCGATGGACAAGGCAGCCAGTAGCCATTGCTGGGGAGCCAAATTAAAATTGACACATGGGATATGGTTACAGTATTGTTCTGAATACAAAATTGTAATGCATGGTCTGACAAAGAATGTTTTTCTTTACTTATAAATTCACTTAATTGCAAAATTTTACAAATACATATATTAAATCTCATTTTGTTTTTCATTAACAAATCATCTTAGTATAGTGTTAAATTTACATGAAGTCATGATTTTTCTAGGAAAGTTAGGTGTTGTTCACTTGGACCACATTCGGGCTGATATTAGCATTCAGGCAACTTCCATTTACCTTTTCTTTTCCTTCCCTTGCCTCTCCTCTACCACACAACCAAGTTTCCGATTTTTGTCTCAGAGAGCCATTTTAATTAGCCATGTCAAATGTTAATTGTTATGGCAGACAAAAAGAAACTTGAATAAGTTTTTTCTTCTAATACTTAAAAACTACTTTCTAAGAGCTAACCTTGGAAGGAATGTTTCTGGTCTGGAAAATTCAGATAGCAACCTCAAAAGGAATTCATGTCCTAGAGGAACTGGGAGGAGAGTGGGGAGTTCAATTTCCTTTGAGACAGATTAAAATAAATATTTCTGTCTGAAATAGTAATAAAGGTCTATTTATTTCTTTCATCTTTTTGCTAAAAGCTTTACAACATGAATGATTAAATTCAAAATCGATATAGCCGAGGTACCAAAAAAACCAAAACCTCAAGTAATCCTGATTAAAAAACATTTGTGAGATCTTGGACAGGCTGCTGTGCTAAGTGAGATGACCCTTAGTATAACATTTAGGTCTGTTCCTTTGAAGTGATTTCCAGCTACTAGAGTTGTAACCGTATAGCTCAAGATTCCACATTCAGTGGTACCAATTGGATTTATTGTTACTGCTGCAAAAGTGTCTGTTTTGACTGTTTCTTGCCATAAATTGTTTAACCTCAGAATACTCCATGCTCTTTACTTTTAAAGTTATCATGGTCAGGAAACCAATGGGTATGTTTGTATGTGCAATAAGTGACTTTTATTATATAACTTTATAAAATAATATTGGCAAAGTTTTAAAGTTTGTGATGTGCCAAGAGCTGTGCTGCTTTACATAAGTTACAGCATTTAATTGTGGCAAAACCACATGAGAAAGTTGAAACTCTGAGAACTTATTAAAATGCATAAGGTCCTATGACTAGTAAGAGGCAGATCCAAGATCAGAAATCAAGACTGTCTTTCTGCAAAGTCTGTGCTTTTCTGCTGTGATTCTGCCCTTTTGCAAATTTGTATGGAAGATGATTACTTTTTCACTTCATGTTTGGAGCAGCCCTGTCTAAATAAGTACTTGATAGGTACTTATTGAGTGCCCATTACCTCTCAGGCACCTTGAGAACTATAAAGATGATTGAGACCCTTTCTTTGTCATTAAGAAGTTCACATTCAAGTAAAGGAGAAAAAACAGATGCACCCGTGTACACCCATGTTCATAGCAACATTATTCACAATAGCTAAAAGGTGGAAGCAACCCAAGTGTCCATCAGCAGATGAATGGATAAGCAAAGTGTGGTATGTACTTACAGTGGAATGTTATTCACTCTTAAAAAGAAAGGAAATTCTGACACATGCTAAAACATAGGTGAACCTTGAAGACATTATGCTAAGCGAAATAAATCAGACATAAATGGGAAAATAGTGTATCACTAGAGGCCTGGTGCATGAAAATTCATGCACTGGAGGGGGGTCCCTCAGCCCAGCCTGCCCCCTCTCACAGTCCGGGAGCCCTCAGGGGCGGGAGGCGACCTGGCGATCAGGGGAAGTTGACGCCCCATCACACCTCTGCTGCTGCCACTGCCAGCAGCACAAGTCTCGGCCGGCCCTGTTTACCTGAGCCTAGGGTGGCCCTGGGTGGCTGGGCAGCCGCCATCCGAGGCTTGCTTGCACCTTGGGTGTCGGCTGGGCAGCTGACATCCGAGGCTTCCTGCGCCTCTGGCTGGCCCTGGGCGGCTGGGGGACTGAGGGTGGGTCCGGCCGCAGCGTGCACCTATCACCCCCCTAGCAGGGCTGAAAGGACTGGGGGACTCCGGCGGGGCTGAGGGGCCTGGGCGCCACCATCTTGTGGCTATGTGTGCCGCCATCTTTGTGATGGTGTGATGGTCAATTTGCATATTCCCTTTTTATTAGCTAGGATTTCACTTACTGAGTTACCTAGAGTAGTAAAACTCGTAGAAAACGAAAGTATAATGATGGTTGCCAGAGGCTGGGGTGGAGGGAGCAATTGGGAAGTTATTGTTTAATAGGTATAGAATTTCACTTTTGCTAAATGAAAAAGTTCTGGAGATCAGTTGCATAACGGTGTGAATATACCTAACAGTACTGAACTATGCACTTAAAATAGTTAAGATGGTAAATTTTATATTATGTGTATTTTACCACAAATTATAAACTCCTAACAGATATACCCCTCCACTATGTGGTGGAAACTAATTTGTGAGTCAGGAAGGTCTAATGAATTCAGAAGAATTAGAGATGGCTTCCTTCATAGGGTGGATATGGCTGGGCAATGGGAGATGGGTAAGATTTGTGTGGCAACGAGGAAGGTGGGAAGGGCATCCCAGGTGAAGGGAATAGTGAACAAAGTTATTGAGGCTACTTGGTGCTGCCTTAAGATCCGATTCTAGCAAGGAACAAATCTCCAAGTACATGGTTCTGTAATTATGGTGTCCCAGCCACCTTCCATGTGGGCAGAGACTTAAATGCATAGTATAAAAGTGCTTTATAACAAGCCCGCTATAACTTATGTAAAGTCTAAACCACATTCATGAGGTCGTGGTATGTTGGACAGGGACTTACTCATGATTCATTCAGTAAACATTTATTTAGCACATAGTGCTATGCTGGGCACTTTATGTATGTTGGCAGATTTAATACCCCCAACAACTCTGAAGTTATTAATAGTCCCAATTAACAGATGTAGAAATTGTGACTCAGAAATGAAGTAACTTGCCCAAAGTCACATGACTGATAGGTAGCAGGAACAAGAAGACTTTGCCTGTGGAGCCCATGCTGTGTCCTCTAAGCTTTACTGCCTCCCCTTGGTGGTGAGTGATAAATGATATCTGTCTTTGAACTCAAAGTCAAAATGGCATGTGACTGCCACCACTTGTCATCTTCTAGCTGCTTATGAGGCTACCTTGGCTGAGTTATCTTACAGCTCTGAGGCTCCTTCCTTATCTGTGAAATGAAGACCTTGTAGACCATATTATTTCTAATGTTTCTCCCATATTAAAAATCCCATTCATCTCTCCCTCCATCAATCAATCTATCCATCCATCCAACACTAATTTAGTATCTATTATATACCAGGTACCATGCTGGTGAACACTGGTAATTGATATTTCACAGAGCACTGTTCTTGCCTGAAAGGAGAGTGTAACCTAGAGAAGGAGACATAAAATGGATGATTATTGTACAGTATGGTCATAGTGCTGGTAGTGGTATAAACAGAATACTGGAGCACAGAGGAGGGGTGCCTGACCCTGTCTTGGATAGAGGATGTCAAGAGGAAATGGTTCTACAGATCAGGAAGATAATATAAAAAAGATCACACGAACTGCATCCTTCCTGTTGTCCCTATGGCCATCTTTATTAAGTTTAAGAAAACATTGGTAAAGTCAGAATTTCTTTTTATTTTAAGCTTGCTTCCTTCCTCCCTTCCTCCCTTCCTTCCTTCCTTCCTTCCTTCCTTCCTTCCTTCCTTCCTTCCTTCCTTCCTTCCTTCCTTCCTTCCTTCCTTCCTTTCTTTCTTTCTTTCTTTCTTTCTTTCTTTCTTTCTTTCTTTCTTTCTTTCTAGAATTTAGGAAGCATAAAGTAGACTAGTAAGAGGTCCAAGGGCCCAGAGTTATTTGATATGTTCAACTAAAGTCACAGATGGTTATATTTATATTTCATTCTTTTGTTTGTTTGTTTTTTGTCTGTCTTTTTGGTTGTTTTTGATAGTTATATTTCAAAGAGGTAAGTGAAATGGTCAAGATATTGGATAACTGCCTGGTTGGTGTAGCTCAGTGGTTAAGCATTGAGCCAGGAACCCAGAGGCCACTGGTTTGATTCCCGGTCAGGGCACATACCCGGGTTGCAGGCGCGATCCCCTGTGGGGGGCGTGCAGGAGGCAGCTGATAGATGATGTTCTTCTCTTATCATGGATGTTTCTATCTCTCTATCCCTCTCCCTTCCACTCTCTCTAAAAAAATCAATAAAATATATATTTTTAAAAAAGATATTGGATAATATATGTGATTCTTTCAAGATTACTAAGGGCCAGTAGATTAATAGTAATTAGAATGACTAAGTATTAGAATTCCAATATTAGGGAATTGATTGAGGGGGAAAACTTAGGAGCTAACATTTTATTGATACACAGCTACTGTGTATCAGGCACTGTGCTATGCCCCTTAGATTCATAATTTTGTTTTATCCTCCCCACAGTCCTATAAAATAAACATTCTTATCCTTTACAGATATAGAAACTGAAGCTCAGAGAGTTTGTGACTTGCTTCAGGTCACAGCTGACTAGAGTCTGAGCAGTGGTTCAAGCAAAGGTTGTTAAAATCAAGGCCTTTGCCCCTTACACTAACCCAGTGGTCGGCAAACTGTGGCTCGCGAGCCACATGCGGCTCTTTGGCCCCTTGAGTGTGGCTCTTCCACAAAATACCACGGCCTGGGCGAGTCTATTTTGAAGAAGTGGTGTTAGAAGAAGTTTAAGTTTAAAAAATTTGGCTCTCAAAAGAGATTTCAATCGTTGTACTATTGATATTTGGCTCTGTTGACTAATGAGTTTGCCGACCACTGCACTAACCCAATGCTTCTTCAGGATCTTGGATGTTCTATTTCTGGAGGAACTTCACTGGGATAGAGGACCTCCCTCTCCTTCTTAGAGCCCAGAAAGTAACAGTAGTCAGGAGAGGCCAGCTCTTCACACTTTCCAACATGCCAGAGGACAGCTCCCCGAATGTCTTGTGTCTTCCTTCTGAGTTGGTAGATCACCAGCTACCAGAAATAAATGGCTCTTTCTAAAATGTCAATTATTTCCCTTTTTTGCCTTTATCAGGCAGTATATGAATGCTTGCTTTTGACAAATTTGTCTCTTACAAGTGGCTCTAAAAAATCATCTGAGAGCCCTGGCCAGGTGGTTAGAGCTGATATGCTAAGGTTGTGGGTGTGATCTCTCATCAGGGCACATGCAAGAATCAACCAATGCATGCATAAATAAGTGGAACAACAAATGGATGATTCTCTCTCTCTCTCTCTCTCTCTCTCTCTCTCTCTCTCTCTCTCTCTCTCTCTCTCTCTTTAAAATCATTTAAAAAATCATGTTAGAGAATGCTGATTGAGGCCAGCTAAGTCTATATAGTTGATCCCCTCTCCCTCTCCAACAGAGGGTACCTTGAGCTCATTTGCCCTGGATTCTATCTTTGGAGTCCTGAGAGACCTTGTTGTCTGGGTCTCAGAAGCCTCCAACTATGAGATTTTGACAAAATCACATGGAGGTCTCAGCATTTCTAACCCATGCCTCAGGCTCCCTCCTCCTCGCTCAAGGCTTCCCTGTGGGCATAAGCTATGGTATCTTGTCAGGGAATATTTTCCCAGCTGGTTTTGGAGGCAGGCCAGGCATCTATCCCAGGCCCTTTAACCCTCTGGAAAGTTCCCACATATGACTACATGAAACAGAGCAAACTAACCTCCAACATGGGTTGAAGAATTATGGCACTGGGAAAAAATCTTGTCCAGCCAGGCCATTACTTTGCCCTGGAAGTCCATAGTGAAATGGACAGAGGTTCTGGAATTAGGAGACTGGATCTCAATTCTTGGCTCAAGTCATAAACCCTGGGGCCATGAGCACTTGACCTGTCTGAGCCTGTGTTCTTAGCTGTAAATGAAGGGCTGATGACAATCTCATCTTCACACTGTTGTTCTGAGAGTCAGATAACTCAATGTATAGTATAAAAGTGCTTTATAACAAGCCCGCAGAATATATCACAGATGTCAGTGCTTGTTGTTATAAAACAATTTTGGCTCAATGATAAACATTTCTGGAAACTGAACAGGATGCATGCTCTGTCATCACTGGCCCCCAGTTCCTGGCAGACCTTTTCATTGCTCAAGTAGGCATTCATCACATCACTCTCCTGTTTATTTTGTAATCTTTTCATTTATAGTCTTATAAATGTTCCCAGAAGCTTTGCTAATTCTTGAATATTTATCTTTGAAAACTCTGGCCAGGGTTGTATACTTATACCCAGAGCTATTTAGCCCAGAGTAATTATTTGAATTCTTAGAGCTCTATGTCGATCCATTTCCCAATAAATTATGGGACAGCAGAGCTGGCTATGTATGATAAATGAGGTTTATCTTGCTCGTTAGGATTCTGTATGTTTGAGGACTCCAGAGGGTATCTAATAGTAGGTAAACCCTGAGGGAGGGCTATTACAACTTGGTACATGCTTCTGGTAATAAATTGAGAAGGAAGAGAGAGCATCACATTGTAAATGGTTCATGATTTTATTTTTTACTATTTTTAAATATATTTTTATTGATTTCAGAGAGGAAGGGCGAGGGAGAGAGGGATAGAAACATTACTGGTAAGAGAGAAGCATTGCTCGGCTGCCTCCCTCACGCCCCCTACTGGGGATTGAGCCCACAACCCAGGCATGTGCCCTGACTGGGAATAGAACACCACCTCCTGGTTCATACGTCGACCCTCAACCACAGAGTCACACCAGTTGAGCTCAATGGTTCATGATTTTAGAGCTAGTAACCCTTGAAACTGAAAAGAGTCTCTTGTGGATTGTCATCAGTTTATGGAATTATTACTCTGTTCTGAGAAATTTTCTAGACATTTGGGGATTGCTTACTTCAATCTTCTTGCCACTTCAAATGATTGCATTTTATTTTTCTTGACTATGTTCCTCCAAATTGTTTTTTAAAAATTATTTATTGATTTTAGAGATGGAGGGAGGGAGGGAGGGAGGGAGGGAGGGAGAGAGAGAGAGAGAGAGAGAGAGAGAGAGAGAGAGAGAGAGAGAGAGACATTGATTTGTTGTTCCACTTATTTATACATTCATTGGTTGATTCTTGTATGTGCCCTGGCGAGGGATCGAACCTGCAACCTTGGCATATTGAGAGGATGCTCTAACCAGCTAAGCTCTCAGAGCTCTTTTATGTTGTAGATGAAAGACCCTAGCTCAGCCTGCTTGGGCAAAGAGGGAATTTATGGGAAGAACACTAGGATATTTCATGTAACCATGGAAGGATGGGTGCAGCTGGAATCAGGAGACATTAGAAATATAACAACCCCTAAGTTTCGGTGCTTAATACAAAGTTTATTTCTTGTCTGTATAGCAGTTCAACATGGTTTCCTGGTTAGGCCACCTTCTATGTTTCAGGAAGCCAGGATCCTTCCATCTTGTGGATCCCTTGTCCTCTAGGTGTCTCAAAGTTCTCTCCTTTTAACCTGCAGATGCAGAAGGAGATTGAAGGATCTCATGTGGGAGGTTCTCATGGGCCAAGTCTGGAAGTGGCTTATATCACTTCTGTCCTCATTCCATCAATTACTACTCAGTACATGGCTCACATAATGGTAAACGAGACTGAGAAATATGACATGTTTGCCCAGAAAGGAAAAAAAACAGGTTTGGTGAGCATGTAGCTAGTTTGAGCCACCCAGGGACTCAAGTGATGTCAATATTCTGTTTCTTGCTTTTGCTTCTCTCCAACACAGCAGGGAGCATGGCCAGGATTGTTCCTGAGCTCTTTTTTTTTTTTTTTTTAAAGAACCTCTGGCTTTTAAAGATATATTTATTTGTTTTTTAATTTCAATGAGAGAGAATCATCGATTGGCTGCCTCTTGCACGCCCCCTACTGGGGATCAAGCCCACAACCTGGGCTTGTGCCCTGATCTGGAATTGAACCCGTGACCTCCTGGTTCCTTAGTTGACACACAACCACGGAGCCACACTGGCCAGGCTTTCTTTCCCTTCTTTGTTTTTTCAGTATAGTTTTATAGTCATCTTTTTAGCCCTTCTTTCCACAGGTACATCAACTGATTGTATTTCACTGAATCTATGACATAGAATAGATTATAATCATGCACATTATAAATGATGTGCATGATTATATTCTGTGTATTACTGAGAAAGAGAAAACAAGGTTCCAAATAAACTATGACACAATTTATAATTTATAATGTGCATGATTATATTCTATGTATTACTGAGAAAGAGAAAACAAGGTTCCAAATAAACTATGACACAATGCCAAGATGCCTTCCATTGTAAAGTGCATCCTAATTTTCAAGCTGTCAAAATATAAGGAAAAATGTTTTTAGAATTAATGAAAGATGATATTTATTACTTCAGAATCTATACTTTCATGCCTCAGTACTACTGCTCCTTTGTTTCTTTAGTCTATCCATTAATTAAAAAATATTTATAGGCCAGGTAACAATGAATAAGACAGATTCAGTTTCCACCCTCTTAATGTTTACCACCTCTCCCCCTTTTCCAACCTGGTGTTATGTAGTATCTGCTGTGTGCTAGGCAGTCTGTTAGGCACTGAGGGCTCAAGAAGAAATAAGATGAGGTCCTTGTCCTCAAGGGACGTACCGCCTGGGGTAGTAGAATCTGTAGGGTGTGGGGAGACAATCATAGAAACAGATGTGTAAATAAAGGGTCACAGGTCCTGTTATTAAAGTTCTTACAGGGTACATGGGGCCATAAAGTAGAGGGAATGGTCAATTCTGCTTTGAAGAGTAAGAATGGTTGTACTGTGTTTACCAAGAGGATTGTACACTGTTAAAAGAATAAGCAGTAGACTGTTTTGAGTATTAATATGCAGTTTTCCCATATATACATGATAATAATAATTAGGCCAATGTGTTTTCCAACACCTGTTTGAATCATCTTAAACTTCCTATTAAACTTCACATTCAAAAGGCACATGTGGGTCTCTTCTTTGTGCAAGTATTAATGAATAGTCTGTGAAGCCCTGTATAGAGACAAAGTAAGTAGGTAGCAGTTTTATCTTGCAGTGGAGTCAGACTGCATTTCTGTACATTAATTACCTAGACTCCTTCCAGAGCTGCTTTTTCACCCACTGATGATTTTTCAGGCCCTAGTGGCTGCTCTGGATCACATGCTCTGCGGGAGAAGAGCAGGAGCCGCCAAGAAGGGCTGATGCAGGCACTCAGGGCCGTGCTGGGTCCGTGAAGCAAGGTTTACAGTGGTGGGATTTGGAGAAAATGTGGGTGAGGCTGTTTGAAACAGGGATCAGAGAACAGCCATTGCTGGGCTTTTCCTTAGAGAATCCCAGAATCCAACACTATAACCCGAGTACTGGATCCTTCTCTTTCAAGCCAAGATTATCCTTATCTTTCCGCTAAGATTGAACCCACTTTAAAAAAATACGTTTTCATTGATTTTAGAGAGAGAAGATGGGAGAGATAGAGAAAGAAACATAGATGTGAGAGAGAAACATTGATGAGTTGCTTCCTGTACCCACCACTATCGGGGACCGAACCTGCAATCTGGGCAGATGCCCCAACCAGGAACCCAACCTGTGACCTTTTGGTGCACGGGAGGATACTCAATCAACTGAGCCACATCAGCCAGATCATAAACCCATTTTGATCCATTTAAAAAGCTCATGAAAACAAGAAGATGCTGGGAAGTAAAGGGAATTTTTTGAGGTTTATACAGAGATCCACAGAGGGCTAGTGTCTGTCTGTGTCTTCTGACTCTTAGGAAAAGCTTACCTAATGAGTCAGGAAGACAATCCAATCTTTAACTATTTTTCTCTCCTCTGGTTTATGAAGAGCGTAGAAATAACTACGGAGCTATACAGGCTTTTATTCCTTAACCTTCCAGGTCAGTGTGTCTAGAGCATGGTGTGTGGGGTTGGAGAATGAAATGTGTGAATCTACCTCATTATTGGTTGAGGGGGACCTTCAGGCCTCTGGTCAGTTGAGAGGAGAGAGTTCCAAGTAGCTTCTTCTTCTTCTTTGTGTTTTTTTTTAAAATATATTTTTTATTGATTTTTAGAGAGGAAGGGAGGAGAGAGAGATAGAAACATCAATGATAAGAGAGAATCATTGACTGGCTGTCTCCTGCATGCTCGCTACTGGGGATCAAGCCTGCAACCTGGGCATATGCCCTTGATCAGAATCAAACCCAGGACCCTTCAGTCCGCAGGCCAATGCTCTATCCACTGAGCCAAACCATCTAGGGCTCGAAGTAGCTTCTTTAGAGGAAAGTAAAGAGGATGGAATCTCTACATCCACTTTGCAATTTCTAAGGACAGTCTGACACAGTACAAGGTTGGAGTGTGTTCTACTTGTACTAGAGATACTCGATGAGGGATGGCAGAAAAGCAGCTCTAGCTCCCTTCAGGAGAATGCTTTGTAGGCATACAGAAGGAGGAAGAGCAAAGAGCAGGGGAAAAAAGAGAACAAGAAGCTCATCTTTTGAAGTCAGCAAAAGGTATATCCCCGGGAGTGACTTATGGGTGTACAGAGGAGGAACATTAAAAGAATAATTGTTGGCTGTTTATTTTAGAAAAGTATGGGTAGTGAGAATGGAGGCAGGGAGCTTTATTTTCTATTTTACCTTGCTCCAACTTCCATTAGTGTTAATGGGGTCATATATTCTAGACTTTCCTTGGCCTGCTGCCCTGACATAACTGTTTGAATTCCTTGTTTTAGTATTATATAGTCTTAACAACAGAGGGAAAGAGAAACAGAATGTTGTGTGCTAAATTATTCTATGCCTTATTGTGGATGGGATTTATCCTCATGGGTCCACAGCTATTAAGATGATCTGTTCAGATGATCTGTGTTTCTGATAGCTACTTCTAGATAGCTTTATAATTTGCCCAAGGGGTTTGTTCAGGGGATGGCTACATGTATTTTTTATTTGCTAGAACAAGGTAAGTCTTAATCCTGGTTATCTGAGCTCCAGGCTGGTACAGGGACTGCTATCATCCAAAGGGCCAATCGAGCTGTGTGTTCCTCTTGTTAAGGGGAGTCGATCATGGAGGTATTTTACTAGGCGGTCATTTGATACACATTGGCCCTTTTGGTGGGAGACTTCGCTCTTAGGATTACTGCTGCGGAATCCACTTATTCAATTAAACAAATACCAATTGAGCTCCAGTATTTCTTCAGACGTGGGAATACTCTGTGCAAGAAGCCGGAATTGGACTGTTCAAGGAAACCCAGCAGAATTAGAATGCTAAAATTCCCAGTTTGAAAGAAACTTAGAGATAATCTAAGGGTCTGAGAATACGTATATTCATTTTAGGGGACCACAAACAGTTTCTGATGCATATTATTCTTTGTTTGCTTTTATAACCATTTGAAAATGTGAGCCACCTTGGCAGGGTGGCTCAGTTGGTTGGAGCATTGTCTCATACACCAAAAGGTTGCAGGTTCAATTCCCTGTCAGGGCATATACTTATGTTTCGGGTTCTATCCCGGGTGGGCCATGTACAGGAGGCAACTGATTGATGTTTCTCTCTCATATCGATATCTCTCTCTCTGTCTCTCTCAAATCAATAAACATATCCTCTGGTGAGGATTTTAAAAAAGAGTGAAAACTATTCTAAACCAGGGGGAGGGGCACATAGGCTGGATTTGATCCATGAGCCATAGTTTCATAGTTTGCCAGCCCCTGATCTAATCAATTCTCCTCCAGTTTTTTTTTTTAATCAAAGGGGAAACTGAGAGCCAGAGGGTGAAATGATTACTCCCATCATTGTCCACCCCCACCCCATAGTCACACAGCTAGTTCTTGATATTGTTGGATTGGTGACCCTTAAGAAAAGATCCCCAAAGTGCCTAGTCATTTTGCAAATGGCTAGTTTTGGTACTGAGGGAAGTATGAATTTTAGTTAATTTTAAACTTATTGAGTGCCTACCACATTCTGGGCACTTTGCCTGGGATTTAGGATGCAAAGTTAGCATGACAAAGTCCCAGGCATCAGTCAGCTTAGTTATTGGTGCAGATAAGATGAGAGTGTGGAAAGTGCATATGGAGACAAGTAGTGGGTGCTGGGAGGCACAGAGAGGCACTCTGCCCTCAGTATGTGGATGCTTCTGTGGGTGAATGAATGAATGAATGAATTTATTCATTCATTGCACCTCCCCCACTTGTGTTTTGGATGCGTTACCCAGCCTAAAGGAAGGGGACAGGGTCTGGCTTCCTCCCTACTTGCTTGTTTTTCTCTTGGGGATTCATACCTTGTATACATCCTATGTATGCAGGGGTGGGTTAGGAGATTAAAAGAACAAAAGTGAAAAAAGATTCACACCCCCACCAGAGAAAGATGGTTGATTTAACAGTTGCTTTGACATACCAGTTTATCTAAGCGGTGGCACTGAAACACATCTGAAATCATATAATATCAACCATGGAGCCTTCAACTATTCTAGAGTTGGAAGGACCTTAGAGATCATGTAACTGTATACCCTTTCATTTTACATATAAAGAGCGTGAGGCTCAGAGATGTTAAATTTCTGGTTCACACAATTAATTCACAGAATGAATCTCAGTGTTGCAAAGGACTTTAAAAGATATCTAGTATAACCACCCAGATAATAATGAAGAATAATAATTATAGCTAATATTTATTGAAAGTTTATTGACATGTGTAGTAGTGTGTATTATCTCATTTAATTCTGCCAGTAACCCAATGTAATAGGTACAATTACCATCCTTATTTTAAAACTGAGGAAACTAAGCTTGAATAGATCAAGTAAAATTTGCCCAACAGATGTTTGCACAAAGAGTGAACCAATGAGTCAGGCAATCAAGTTGTACTTTCAACAGTTGACACTTTTAGCGACAAGCGAATGGGAACTCGGTGGCTGAGCTAGAGCCATGCCCAGGTCTTCTGATGACTTACCCTATCACCAGTTGTATGTGCTAATATGCAGATGTTTCTATCCTACATCAATGTTTGGATAGAAAAAGGAAAGTGTATTGTTCTGCAGCTGTCTTTACGGTGTCACTGAATAGTTTTGAGAATTAATGTGCACCGTAGAATTTTCTTTGAACATCAAAGGTTCCTTGAAGATGTGACAGCCTGGTTGGTTTCTCTGAATCTGCGGAAGTTTGTAGAGGCAACTGGAAGATTCTCTGCATGAGGTACCTTCTATTTTTTTTTTTTTTTTTGCACAACCATTTAATTTAAAGTTGTAGTTTCAAACTATAGTCTGAGGCATCCTGGGGTTTGTGGGCTAGAGAACTGAGGGATTCTGTAAGAAAGCGTGGGCATGGATTTGGCTTTGAGCCAAATAATGCCCAAAAACAACTATCTTTGCTGCATTAATTCTTTTAGCTCTGACAGATGAGAACAACCAGCTCATTAGATGTGTACAGTAGCTTGTGATGTGTTCTTTCCTTATAAGTTGAATGTTTTTCTCATTGAACAATGGTAATATTTGGGCTTGTTTGATTGGAAGTTTTTGAAGTCAGAGACATTTTAATATATTTGTAGAGCTTGTTCTAAAAATACCCCACCAAAACCTCTCTACCTAGATTACTGCTTTTTATGTAAAGAACAGCATGGGCATTGTTTGCCATTCATTGTAAGCAGAGTATCTCTATATGGCATAGAAAATCTGAGGTTCTTGGATTTCAGCTCAGAAAGCTATATCTTTTGAACCTAGGCCCCTGGGTTGATTCATAACGTCAATACATAGCATTAATAATTGCTGCATATCACTTGGAGGAAAATCCACATTAAATAAAGGAGGCTTTCATTAGGTTGTGGAAAAACAGATTCAGGCTCTATTGGTAAGATAAACCACCATTTATTTGTTTGAGGGCCTTTCAGGGGGAAGAGATGTAATACAAGATAATCTTCTCATTTGTAGGCGTTTGAGAAATCCCTTAAAATAGAAACACATGAATATTTGTTTTCTAACACAAAATATTTCAGAGACCTCCCCATGTGTCTTGCCAAAGCTTTTTTCTTTTCAAGTTTCAGCCAACCACCACAAATGTTTTTTAATTATACCAGGGAGGAATCCTCACTTAGTGAATCCTTGCTTTAAAATTTTTATTTATTTATTTTTTAAAAAATATATTTTATTGATTTTTTTACAGAGAGGAAGAGAGAGGGATAGAGAGCTAGAAACATCGATGAGAGAGAAACATCGATCAGCTGCCTCCTGCACACCCCGCACTGGGGCTGTGCCCGCAACCAAGGTACATGCCCTTGACCGGAATCGAACCTTGGACCCTTGAGTCCGCAGGCCGACGCTCTATCCACTGAGCCAAACCGGTTTCGGCTATTTATTTATTTTTTAATCCTTACCTGAGGAAGGGAGGGAGGGAGAAAAAGAGAGAGAGAGAGAGAAATAAACATCGATGTGAGAGAGAAACATTGATGTGAGAGAGAAACATTGATGTAGGATAGAAACATAGATCCATTGCCTCCTGTACAAGCCTCTTCTGGGATCGAATCCAAAATCTAGGAGTGTTCCCTGACCAGGAATGGAACCCAAAACCTTTTTGGTGTACGGAACGATGCTCCAGCCAACTGATCCAGCCAGGGCAATACCTACTTTTAAAGATTTCGTATGTATTAATAAATCTTTCTTTTAACTCTACCAGGGCTTGCCCCTGATTTACTCCACCTCCCTCTTCAGCAGTAGTAGTCGCTTTCAGTAAAAAAGGGGTAGGAGGTAGAGGACAGCACAAAAGGAGGAGAAGGATCTGTTCATTATGTGGTGGCTGCTGTGTTACCAAATAAGCATTCCGTGTCACCATGTTCTGGAGATAGGTACACATGTACATTTCTAACTTTTCATTTTCAAAAATTTCAAATGAACAGATTAGTACAAGGAACACTCAAAAATTCTTAAATTTACTAATTCTTAACGTTTTGTCACATTTGCTTTATTATTATATATGCAGATTTATGTTTTTTGGGGGCAGATGTCATGATACTTGATCTCTAAATATGTCAGTATTTATCTCCTGAGTATAAGGACATATTTTTACATCACCACAACAGCATTATCATGCCTGAGAAATTTAACATTGATTCCATAATACAGTCTACATTTAAATCTCATCTTTAATCAGTTAACATTTGCTGTATAACAAAACCACCATTTATTTGTTTTTTCAAAAAAAATTTTTTTATTGATTTCAGAGAGGAAAGCAGAGGGAGTTAGAAGCATCAGTGATGAGAGAGAATCATCGATCAGCTGCCTCCTGCATGCCCCCTGCTGGGGATTGAGCCCCAAACCCAGGCACGTGCCCTGACTGGGAATCGAACCGTGACCTCTTGGTTCATAAGTCGATGCTCAACCACTGAGCCACGCCAGATAGGCGAAACCACCATTTATTAATTCTCATGATTCTGTGAGTCATCTGGATAGTTCTAATTTGCATCAGGACGAGCTGATCTTGGCTGGGTCCCCTCAAAGTCTGCAGTCAACTGCTGGATCTATCAGAGGCTGGCTGGTCTAAGTTGGTCTTAGTTTGGATGGCTTGTCTCTGCTCCAGAGGGTCTTCCATCCTCTAGCAGAATAGCTGAGGCTTGGTCCCATGGCGAACAGGCAGATTCCAAGAGAGAGTGGGAGTGTGCAAAGCCTTTTGAGGCCTAGGCTTGGAGCTTGCACAGTATAACTTCTATTGCAGTCTTTTGGTCAAAGCCAGTCAGAAGCTCCTCTTGATGAGAGGAGCTGAAAGTCATATTGCTCAGGGGCCTGGATACACGGGCATGAACAATTGCAGCATTTTTGCAAACCCCATTGTTCAAAGACTATTAATAATGTTAGTTTAATAATGTTAACAATGTAGTTGTTGGTTTGTTTTCAATCTAAGATCTACTCAAAGATTGCACATTAAATTTCGTTGCTATGCATCTTTAATCTCTTTTTCATAGTCTCTTTTAATCCATAAATTTCCCTCTTTTTTGTATTTTATGACATTAATATTTTTAAGATTAAGATTCCAGGTCTATTTTCTTAATAATATCTCACAACCTGAACTTGTCTAGTTATTTCTCCATGGTTGTATGTAGGTTAAACATTTTTGGCAGGAATTCTAAATAGCTGATGTTATACACTTCCCATTGCTTTACAAGGGGAGGCATATATGTTAGTTTATTCCAATACTGGTGATGCTCACTTGGCTAAGGTGGGGTCTGCCAGGCTTCACAATCATAAAGGTGTCCCTTCCTGGAGATAGATTTGTATTAAGTGCTAAAGTTCTTCCAATCACATCAACATCTATTGTTTAGATACCTATTGTGTATCTAATCTTGAATTTAGTACTATGGAAGACCTAAAAGAATGGTAAGGAATGTTGCCTGTCTAAAGAATATATAATTTTCTTGAGATTGAGTTACTTAAAAAAAAACTGAATAAAGAGTACAGGAGTGGTGATTCTAAGTTAATAAAAACTGTTTATTGAAATATAATAAACATACGGAGAAGTGCACACATAAGCATATAGCTTGATGAAGTTCTCAAATTGAACACATCAGTGCACTAGCACCCAGATTAAGAAACAGAATGTAAGCACATCTCGATAAGCCTGATTTTTAACTGTATAAAACGTAGGTCCAAATGATGGTGGTTCTTTTCTATAGCAATTTATGAGTGGCCCAAGAAAATCAATATCCTTTTAAGCTCAAATGGTATTATCTAACAATCACTCTCTGTATTCATCAAGCTTGAATCAGAGTAACTTTCACTATGCCCATATGTTAGTCTCTCCTTCTTCATTCTTGTCACAGTGCAGAAAGTGACCTCTCTTTTTCCAAGGGTAGCCTTTCCCTGTGTAGTCTGTCCTGCCCTTCACTTCCTTAGGTCTGGTCCTCCTAGTTCTTTCTTGTATCTTCTTTATCTATCTTCTGTCTTCAGCTTCTCTTCTTTTGGCTCCTGTTCCTCACCTTCTACACTTACCAGCAATCCTGCTTTTCCCTCTCCTTTTAAAAAAATATATTTTTATTGATTTCAGAGAGCATGGGAGAGGGAGAGAGAAACATCAATGATGAGAGAGAATCATTAATCGGCTGCCTCTTGCATGCCCCCTACTGGAGATAGAGCCTGCAACCCAGGCATGTGTCCTTGACCTGAATTGAACCCGGGGCACTTCAGTCCACAGGCCAATGCTCTATCCACTGAGCCAAACTGGCTAGGATTTCTCTCTCCTTTTTATCACCAAACTTTTAAAAAGAGCACGTTCCCTTCCTCTTTAGCCCATTCATCCAAATGCCCTTGAAACTTGGTATCCTTTCCCACAATTCTAAGGAAGTCCATCAGTAACTCCTGGTTGTTAAGTCAGGCTTTGTTTTCTTAGATTCTGCCTCCTTTGGATGGCTTCTCATCTTTTCTTTGAGACCACTTCTTCTAGGCTTCCATTTATTGTGCTCTCTGTCTTCTGCCAACTCCTCTAACAGTTTGACTTCCCAAAGAAAGAACAACAGTTATTCCTGCTTCTTTTGGTCTGTATGAGAATGACATTTCTTAGGTCCTTCTTTAAAAATATATATATTTTTATTGATTTCAGAGAGGAAGGGAGAGAGAGAGAGAGAGAAAGAGAGAGAGAGAGAGAGAGATGATGAGAGAGAATCATTGATCTACTACCTCCTGCACACCCCCCACTGGGGATCAAACCCGAAACCCAGGCATTTGCCCTGAGCTGGAATCGAATCATGACCTCCTGGTTCATAGGTCAATGCTCAACCTCTGAGCCACTCTGGCCAGGCGTCCCTTTATGGACTATGGGTCATTATGTTGGCAATTTATCTCCAGTTTGAAGATTGTGGTTTTATGGCAAACTCTCAATTAAATTGATGTAAAATCTCTGCGTGGTAGGAACTCAATACAGGTTTATTGGAATGATTTATTCATCCATTTATTCATTTATATGTTCAATAAATATTTACTAAATGTCTAATTAGCGAATTGAATGGATTGTTAAATTTAATAGTAGATTACATCTTTCTTTCAAGTTATGTAAATATGGTTTTCTTTGTCTTTTCTTTCAACTTTTGTTGAAGTTTTTTATTTGCCTTTTTTTTTTCTAATTTGAGCAATAAATAGCTATATGACTCTTGGATAAAGTTACTTAACCTCTAGAAATATGTTTCCTGATTTTTAATGAAGGGATAGTAATAGTGCCTACCTTCTGGTTTATTTTTTTTAAGGATTAGATGACACAATGCCCCTAGATCATATAGTACATGCAAGCATATAGTAATGGCTCAGTAAATGCCATTTATCATTATTCTTATTATAATGTTTCAGACATTAGACTTTGGTCCTCACAGCAATTATCCTGGATTAGGCATTATTTTTCCCATTTTTCAAAGAAAGAAACTAAAACTCTAAGGATTTAAATAACTTGCCAGATATCACAGAGCTGGTCTGGGCTGTCAAGGATTTACCAGGGAAGTTGTGGCAACTCCAGTTCTGAAAGTCAGATTAATGAAGATTTTATCTTAAAACCACAGAATTCTAGGGTTTAGAAGGATTTTAGGCTTAGGAGGATTTGTCCGCCCAATTATTGAATTCTTTAACCGTGTAGCCAAGGGGTCATCTGGTTTATTCTTGAACACTTCCAATGACAGGAACGTCGTCAGCACCTGGGGAAGCTCATTCCACTTCCCCAGCTCTGACCAGGAGACAGCCCTTCCTTACATCAGCCCAACTCCTCTCCTGTGTCTGCCCTCACTCCTAACTCTGCCCCCTCCTTGCACTTCCTCTGCCACCAGAACTCCCTCTTTAAGGCACAAACCAGATTGTCACTCCCCTAATTAAAACACTTGTTTGATTTTCCATTGTCCTTATGGCAAAATCCAAACTCTTTGCTGTGGTCAAGTAGGCCTGCCTCATCTCAAACATTCTTTTTCCTTGTTGCTCACTCAGCCTTGGTCCTGGTGGCCTCTGACACGCCCAGCGCCTTCCTGCAGATGGCCCTTGCACTGGTCCTTCTGCCTGTGTGCTTCGTTTCTGAGCTTTGCAAGTGGCTGGCTCATTCTCATCTTTCTGTTCTCAGCTCAAAGGCCACTTCCTCAGAGAGGCCTGTCCGGATCACTTATCTGAGCCCCTAACCTCATCTCCTGTACCCATTCTTCAGATCACCTTGCCTTCTTTCCCCATGAGAATGTAAGTTCTTGGTGACTGGACCTAGGATACAATGTTGGCAGTTGTATCCTCTACAGTAGCACAGTAGCTGTCCCTAGAAGATGCTCCATAAATGTCTGAGGAATAATGAATGGCCTCATGATTGACTGAATGTAAGGTTGTGGAGTCATTAAAAATGGAGTTGAGCGTCGTCCCAATACACCAAGTTTGTGGATCTGATCACCAGTCAGGGCACATCCAAAAGGCAACCAGTGAATGTATCAATAAGTGGAGTAAGAAATTGGTTTCTCTCTAAATAAATAAGTTAATTAATTAATTAGTTAATTAAAATATTTTTTTAATGGCGTTTTCGAACTTGGCCACTTTTGGTGTGACTTTGGGCAATTTATGTTAACCTCTGGGCTTTTGTTGCTGCACCTGTATACCAGCAATCTTATCTACCTCACAGAATGTTATGAAGATTAATTAAGATACCAGCTGTGAATGTACCTGGCACACATTAGATGTCCAGTCCACCTCAAAGCCTGGGGCTTCATTCTGAGCACGTGTACAAGAGTTCTGTGAAGTTTCAGCCTGATTAATGGAACTGTTTACATCGTGTTCCTATGTGTGTGACTCACAGTCAGGTGTAAGATGCCTGTGACTCCTCTGACGCAATGCTTGCCTGGCTGGGAAGACAGTGCTAACCCTGGATGTCAGTTGTGCAGAGTGATGCTCAGTCCTGATAACCCAGGGGTGCCAAGCCCAGAGCCTTCACTGGGCCACTGAATACAGCCCCCCAAACTAAATGCTCAAATGTGACCTTGTTGTGGCCAATCTCTTGTCAAGACGGATTGGGATGCTCTGTCTAGACAGTTGTCTCCCTTGGGAAATCATAGTTGCCTAAGAGGAGGCACATGGTGTCCTGTTAAGAATACAAATAGCCTGTGAGCTGTTTTTCAGGGCGTGGAGGAGTGGAGGTTGCTGTGAGGTGTGTGGGTCTGTGGAGCAGAGCCTGCAGAAGGGAGCTGTCGGCTTCTGTACTCACAAGCATCTCGGGATCATGGTGGTAGCCTTCTCCTCCTCACATGCAGTGCCCCCAGAGCCCACAGGTCATGGGAAGGGGGAGCTGTCGCTGGCAGCCTATCCCGAGCCAGTGCGTCTGTGCCGCCACCGAGGAACGCTCGGAGGAATTGCAGGGTAACCCTGGCACATGGATTACCTGCTGGGAAGGGGGCAGAAGTTTCCATGCAACTTGCTGGCTTGGCATGATGGCCTCGGTGGTTCCCCTCTGTAGGCTCTTAGGGTGAGTGTTTTAACATGGGGGCTCTAAAATGAGATAGACCTGGGATCAAATCCTGGCAAAGTCATGACCTTGGCCAAATTATTTAACATCCAGCCTTAGTTTCCTCACTGAAAATGAAGATAATAATAATTCCTAGCTTATTTGGTTGCTGTGAGGATTAGATGATATAGTGCATGCAGAAATCTTTAGCTTAGTTACAGGCCCATAGCCCATGTTCAGTAAATGATGATTCTTTTTATCTGGTAGGACAGGTCAGGATTCTGTTTTTATTTCTGATGAGCCTCTTCCACGCTGAACTTTGAGTCTTGGTTCACCCCTGCCAGCTGTGTGCCTCAGACAAGTTATCTAACCGCTGAGTCAGTGTTCTTATCTGTTACATGCAGTTTATAATTCCCACCACAAAGTGAAGGTAAAATGAGATAAGAGCACCTGACACATAGTAAGTGCTCAAAATATTCTTTTCCTTCACCTTTGGTTCTTGAGTATCTGAAATACGGTCCCTTTAAGCTTGTTAAGATTCTCCACTAGCCTTGAATGCAGCTGTATTCAGACAGCTTTGGCAGAAAGAAAGAGGCGCTTTTTAATTTTTTTTTATAAATGACTGTTTCATAATCTGTTGGCTCATCTGCTGCTGCCACACCCTGTGCCTCTCAGGGACTCTGGGTCCTATTGCATTTAGCATGTGCCTTGCCTCTCACCTAAATGACCCTGGAAAGCGGTTGCTGTGGGAGGTTGCTGAATGCTAAATGGATTTTTCTCCCTGCTTTTTGGGGCCATGCTGGCTCAGGGATTCTTAGCTGCAGGAGGAGGGGCTGGCAGGCCTGAACTGCAGTTGGACTTTGCGGCCTGGAGTTTTCTGGTTTTCATTAAAATTCTCTGGCTGTCTTTCGGGATTGCTCCATTGGCTATGACTGTGCGTTGGAGCTGGTTGTGCTGTTCCCTCAGCCTCACACACCCATCAAATCACAGTGGCCCTGAAGACGAGAGAAAGTTGAAGGTGGGGAACAGGCTGATTAAAGGTTCTTGCTCAGCAGCCTTGTGTAAGGGACCCCCACCTACAACAGCAGAGCTTGAATTTGGCAAAGTCTTAAATACAGTTGGGGAGGCAGACATAGCTGAGCTGGGAACCCTTTTACAACTTACTCTTGATGACAGACTTGCTCTTGAGGCAGACAGGAGTTTCCTGGCAGCTGTCAGAGGGTCCTTGAATGTTAGTTACATTCTTGAATGAGATCAGTCTGGTCTAATCATTTTTCTGAGGTGCTGATACCCTCATATGCCCAAGGAGATGGAAATTGGGTGGCAGTTCTCTGAGTTTGACAGTGAATTGAGTTAAAAGGATTTGATGTTTAAATGTTAATTTTTTTTTATTGTCTAAAGTTTTACATATGTTTCCTCCCCCCCCCCCACCCCATTGACCTCACCCCCAGCCATTCTCACCCCAGGCAAGCCCCCACCGCCCCAGTGTCTGTGTCCATTGGTTATGCCAGTGATGGGCAACCTTTTGAGCTTGGTGTGTCAAACTTGGCCAAAAAACCGAGCATAACTCGGGTAGTGTGTCACTTTGAGGAAAAAACATTATTTCGCAAATGTTTCATCCTCAGGAGCAGCAAATGTTTCATCCTCGGCACATGGCCGCCTCAGCGGCCGCTGTCATCAGAAATGGCTACGCGTGTCAGTGCTGACACGTGTGTCATAGGTTCGCCATTACTGGGTTATGCTAATATGCATGCATACAAGTCCTTTGGTTGCTCTCTAACCCCCTCTCCCCTCCCCTCCCCTGCCATTTGTCTCTGGATCTATTTTTGTTCATCAAATTATGTTGATCATTATATCCCACATATGAGTGAGATCATGTGATATTTACTTCTCCGACTGGCTTATTTCACTTAGCATAATGCTCTCCAGTTCTATCCATGCTGTTGCAAATGGTAAAAGTTCCTTCTTTTTTATAGCGGCGTAGTATTTCATTGTGTAGATGTACCACAGTTTTTTAATCCACTCATCTGCTGATGGGCACTTAGGATGTTTCCAAATCTTCTGGTAGGATATGATCACAGAGAGTGGACTGCTCTGTCTTTTCTACTCCTAGTCTCTCTATGGCCTATCTCTAGCTCTCTGTGGGATGAAGTGAATGCCATCAGCTAACCAGAAAGACAGCAGGGAGGGGACAAGCAAGATACTTCATCAGCACATGGTCAAGGCAAATAGGAAAGAATCTGGACCAAGTTTATTTATCATAATTTGTCAGGTTCAAAAGAGAGTATATAGTACCACCTATGGAATATTCTTACGTAAAAGTTGACCCTTCCATCTGATCAAACCTCTAGAGCTGACTTTAATTTATTGGGAATACAGGGGAAAGGATGACAAGTTAAATTACACTCTAAGGAACCAAACACATAAATCTAGTGTTGAACAACTGACTTGGTCTCTGCATGAAGTCAATGGCATGAAAAAAATAATGTGGTTTAGGAATGATAACCAAATGTGTTATGTATATTTATAGTAAGGGACTTTAATACCCCACTGACATCACTGGATAAATCTTCTAGACAAAAAATTCAACAAGGAAACAGCAATCCTAAATGAGACTCTAGAATAGATGGAACTAATTGACGTCTTCAGAACATTCCACCCCAAAGCTACAGAATATACATTCTTCTCAAGTGCACACGGGACATTTTTTTTATATATATATATTTTATTGATTTTTTTACAGAGAGGAAGGGTGAGAGATAGAGAGTCAGAAACATCGATGAGAGAGAAACATCGATCAGCTGCCTCCTGCACACTCCCCACTGGGGATGTGCCCGCAACCAAGGTACATGCCCTTGACCGGAATCGAACCTGGGACCCTTCAGTCCACAGGCCGACACTCTATCCACCAAGCCAAACCGGCCAGGGCGCACATGGGACATTTTCAAATGTAATATATAAATCTTGTTTTTATTTGGATAGTCTGTGTGTTAGTTTGTTAGGTACCATAACAAAATATCACAGATTGGGTAGTTTAAATAAGATAAGTTTATTTTCTTATAATTCTGGAGGCTGGAAACCCAAGATTAAGGTGCTGTCAAGGTTGGTTTTCTCTGAGGCCTCTGTCCTTGGCTTTCAAATGACTGCCCTCTTCCTACCTCTGTACATGGTTATCCCTCTGTGCACATGCAGACCTGGTGTGTGTGTGTGTGTGTGTGTGTGTGTGTCCTAATCTCCTCTTACCGGGACACCAGGGGGGTTGGATTAGGCCTCACTTTAACTTAATTATGCCTTTAAAGGCCCTGTCTTCAATTACAGTCCCATTCTGAGGTACTGGGGGTTAGAGCTTCAACATAAAAGTGTGTGTGTGTGTGTGTGTGTGTGTGTGTGTGTGTGTGTGTAGGGCACAATTTAGCCCATAACACTCTACCTGTAAAAAGGTGTTTTTGAGATGTTGGGGAAATTTTATTATGGACTAATATCAAGGGATTATTGTTAATTTTCTAGGTATGATGGTAGTGTTGTGATGTTAGAAAATGGGTAATGTAGAGATGGGTTCAGAAGAACATAGGGTTGAAATGATATGATTGGAATTTGTTTTAAAATATTTAAAGAAAGAGAGAATAAAGGATAGATCAAGTAAACGGGCCAAAATGTTCATCATTACTGAATCTGGGTGATGGGTATTGAGGTTCTACTTTTGAGTATGTTTGAACATGTTATAATCACACATTTTAAATATTTAGAATAAAGAGGGTTTAATGGCAGAGGGGTTGGTGGTGATGACCATCCTCAGTGTGTCTCTCCCTGGAGTTAGAATTCTCTGGGCTGGCTCGCTTCTTCATGTGGTACTTATCTGGGGCTCCTCAGTTGCTTGTCTCTACTAGATCCTCTGACTCTTGTTTACCACCTGGTGAAGGACATCCCCCAGCTTGTGAATCTTATCTTTGCAGTTCCTGCAATTTCACAGTCATTTCACATTGTGTCCGGTGTGCTGGGCCCTTTCAACCTGGCAACCTGCACCCCTCCGTTCTTCACAGTTTTGTCGAATGATATTGATTCATCATGATTTTCCTTTCTTTTTTCTGTTCTCTCTTGGGAATTTCTCTTATTCTGATAGGAGACACCCTGTACTGGTCTTATAGAACAAGCATGTCAAACTCAAAGGCTAACACGGGCCAAATAAATGAGGCATGTGGTCCGCGGGCTGTGAGTTTGACATGCTTGCTCTAGAATATTAACTTTCCTCTCCTGTTTTCCTTATCTTTGTCTTTTGACTACACTAGCAGATTTCCTCAACTTTATCTTTTAATCCTTTTATTGAGTTTTTTTTTTTAATTTTTTGCTATTAAGTTGTCAATTTCTAAGAGCTTTTTTTTGTTTTGTTTTCTAAGTGTTTCCTTTTTATAGTATCCTATTTTCACTTCATGGAGGCAGTTTTATTTCCTTTTTGGGAGAATATTAATGGCACTCTCCCCCTCCCACATAGTATCTGTTTCCTTCAAGTTGCTCTTTTTGTGTTTACTGTGGTCTGTGTCTTCGTTAGAGGCTTTCCCAAGATGTCACTCCGAATGTGATCCTTGGCTGTGTTGCTCCTGATTGCGGGAGGGGAGGGGGTAAATAAAAGCTGTCAAGATCTTGACATTGTGGTAAGTGAAAGAAGCCACTCATAAAAGACCCCACAGAGTATGATTTCATTTATGTGAAATGTCTAGAATAGACAAATCTATACAGACAGAAAACAGATTAGTAGTTGCCTGGGGCTGGAGAGTAGCTGAAATGCAGAGTGACTGCTAATGGGTATAGGGTTTTCTTTGTGGGGGCAGTGATGAAAATGTTCTAAAATTGATGGTGGTGATGGTTGTACAACTCTATGAATATACTAAACACTGCTGAATTGTACACTTTAGAAGAGTGAATTGAGTATGTGAATTATATCTTAATAAGCCATCCCAGTGGTGATGGTTGTACACTCTGTGAGTATACTAACTACCATTGAATTTGTACACTTTAAGAAGGTGAGTTGATTATGTGAGTTCTGTCTTAATAAAGTTGTCAAAAAAGAAAAAAGCTGTCAGGAAACTGAGTATGGGGTGGGGATGATTAACTCTGAGCCTTCCTGTGGCATGATTGGGCTGGGCTGTTTGGGGGAGCCCCTGAGGCAGCATCTTCAGGTTCCCTAGGTTGCATTCACCCGGGAGGAGTCTTCCGCTCCTCTTTGCAGTGTGTGGCTCTACCCGACAGTGTCTGGTAGTCAGGAAGGTGTGTGCCACTCCACCTGTGTAGACACATGCCCTTTGTTATGCTTCCCTTCAGACGTGCTGGGTCCTTCTGGACCAGAGATACTCTTACTTTTTTTATGGAAAATATCAAAGATTTGCAGAAGTACAGTGAACCCCCATGTTCCCATCACCCACGTTCACCAGTGATCACTTCATGGCCGTTTTTGTTTCATCTGTATCCCACAACCCCTTCTCCCAGATGGTTGTAAAGCAAATACTGGGCATTTCTGTTTTATGCTCTCCAGAGACTAAGCAGTCCATTGAGGAGAGGATGTAGGGACTGCTTTCCAGCGGCTTTCTTTTCTTTCTTTTTTTTTTTTTTTAATATATTTTATTGATTTTTTACAGAGAGGAAGAGAGAGGGATAGAGAGTTAGAAACATCGATCAGCTGCCTCTTGCACACCCCCCACTGGGGATGTGCCCGCAACCAAGGTACATGCCCTTGACTGGAATCGAACCTGGGACCCTTGAGTCCGCAGGCCGACGCTCTATCCACTGAGCCAAACCAGTTTCGGCTCCAGCGGCTTTCACTCTTGTCTTAGTCATTGTAGCATCCTATGCCCCTAGGTACACGGGACTGCCAGTCCCGGGCCTGGAAGGATTCTGTGGTTTAAATCGGCTCAGTTCTCAGCTTTCCCTGCATCTGGTATAGGGTTCAGATTTCTTGAAACTGCTAAGCCAGTCTCCTTTTTCCCTGTACTTGCACGGTTTTGTTATTAAGAAAAAAACAACAACACTCCACCGACTTTCTGTGGGTTTCAGGAGCAAGTGAAATTAGATGCAGCTGTTCCGTGTGCTGCAGGCTCCAGAAGATCAGCCGGTCTCCCCCCCCCCCCCCCCCCCCGCGCCCCCCAGTGGTGCTCTATCCTACCCTGATCTACTCAACTCTAGAGCCCTATTTCATTTAGTTATGTATCTTTCGATTTATTTGCCTTCACAACTCATTTTCAATCTTCTGAGCACTAAGGGGACTCCTCTTATTTTACCTCGCCTTCCTTCTGACCTTGAGTCTAGGCAAAGTTAAGGAGTCCTGCATTTGTGCCTTGCTAGCGTTTTGTGCTCACCTCTTATTACAGAATTGTTTGCTTGCACTTTGCATGCTGCATTGCAGTGTGTTTACCTGCCTATTTCCCTGCGAAACCGGGTTTGTGGGTAGGACTGTGTCTGTTTGTCTCTGAATCATGAGCACAATGCCTCGCTGCCCGTGCACATTTGTTAACTCACAGGCTGGATTGCTGAACACTGTGCTTCCAGGGTGGGGACAGGCAGCAGACAATGCCCCTTTCCTTCTCGCCTTTTATTGACACCACTGTTTGGTAAATATTAAGGAGCAAAACATGCCTTGTCTGGTGGCTTGCTATTATGCAATGCTGTTCCCTTTGCTTTCAAGTCTGGTGTTTCTTACTTAGTCAGCAGGTTGGAGAGGGAGGGAGGGTGGCTATTGGAGTGTAAACATCCTACCAAAGAAGGAATGGACTTTGTTAGAGATGCCTTGTTTCCCTTGATAGAAAGGCTGTGGGGGTGGGGGGGGGGGGTGGGGTGGGGTGGTTGGAGGGAGGTGGAAGATAGGGGGGATAAATGGTGAAGGAAAAAAATTTAAATTACATTAAAGAAAGAAAGGCTTGTGGCCTAACTTTACAACTGGAGGAGGGTATTTGTTTTCTTTTAAGGTTGGGGCAATTTATTTATTTATTTAACCCTCACCTGAGGATATGCCTCCCCTCCCGTCCCCCGCCAGAAAATGCTTTTTCTTGATTTTAGAGAGGAAAGGAGAGGGAGAGAAACATCAGTTGCATCCCATATGTGCCTCGACCAGGGAATCGACGCTGTGACTCTTTGGTGCACAGGAGGGTGCTCCAACCAACTGAGCCACACTGGACAGGGCAGGTATTTGTTGTTTTGACAGCTACCTAGTTCTGCACAGTCTTCCATTGCTTTTTCCCTTTGAGCAAAATGCCAGGAGAATTTTTAAAATTACTGATTACAGTACTTAAAAATCTGGTGTTAAGGTGTTATCTATGAGAGGTCCTATTGCAAAATATAACTTTGCAAGGTTAACACTTAACCTGTTTTTTTCTTAAAGTTTGTTCCTCAAGATGCTATGATCCTCCAGAGAGAAAGAAGTAGAGAACTTGTGGTCAAATTTGGGGTGTGGATTCAACAAAGTTAAATAGAGTTCCTTAGTTCAAGAATTCTCAGAGCCTTGCTACTGTGTGTTGTGGGTCTCTTAGAGGGCTATGTAGTAGGCAGAATTTCCTAAATTTACTTTTCTTTTTTTAAAAATATATTTTTATTGATTTCAGAGAGGAAGGGAGAGGGAGAGAGAAATAGAAACATCAGTGATGAGAGAGAACCATTGATCGGCTGCCTCCTGCACGCTCCCTACTGGGGATCGAGCCTACAAGCTGGGCATGTGCCCTTGACCAGAATTGAACCAAGGACCCTTCATTCCACTGAGCCAAACTGGCTAGCGCCCTTAAATTTACTTTTCTTCTGATGAGCAGGTGATTTGAGTTTTGTGTTTTGCAGACCACATACAACATACAGCCCCTCAGCTTAAATTCATCCTTTGAGGTCTAGTTTAAATGCCACTTCCTCCAAGGCTTTCCTGTCACCCCCAGAGATATATACGCTTTTCCTTTTCTGAATCGCACTGCCTTCATTTGTCTGATTCCCTCCTCTCCGCCCCCCCCCCCCCCCCCCCGCCAACCTTTTCCCTACATAGATTCTAAATACATGTTGTATCACTTCCACTGCATCGGGGACATTGCCTTGTACAAAGGTGCTCAAGAATCATTTGCATTTGGTGTCCTAGCTGAGTCATCCGCAAAGTCCAGAGGGCAGTGGCCGAGTGGGACTCCCATTGCTGAGGGATATGGATGGGGAGAGGGCTCACAGCAAGGGCACAGGGCCAGCATAGAGCCTGGCCCTGAAGGACAGATTCGGAAAGCTCAGTCAGGAGATGCTGAGAACATTAATCAAATGTGCTGAAGGCTGGTTGTATGCCAGCCACCCTGTGGTCAGCTTTGAATACTTAACCTTAATCCTAACCTTTCAAGTAGGTGATATTCTTCCCATTTCATCGATGAAGAAATGGGGCATCAGAAAAGCGAAGTAGGAGTAAGTACCTGTATATACCAGGCACTGTGCTGGGGACACAAAGATGACTAAAACTCAGGCCTTTCCCTGAAGTGACCCTCGTTTTATGGAGTAGATAGTCTTGTAAATAAATAATTGTAAGCAGTGGGGTAACTGCAGTGATTAAGCTGTGGCCAGGGTATCATGGGAGAACTTAACCTGTGTATGGGGGGAAGGCGACAAATCCAGGAAAGCTTCAGGGAGAGTGATGTCTGAGCAAGGTGGAACAGGAGTGCAGGGTTTGAAGGAACCAAAAATAAACATATACTACACAAATCTAACCAACTAACCAACTACCTAACTAAATAAATAGCAGCATGGGCTGAGAAATATCCTGAGGAATGTATTGTTACTGGAGTATGAAATGTGAGTTAGGTGAGAAGTGAGGCTAGATGAGTTGAGATGATGTTTTAAACATGTTGAAGAGTTTGGGACTTGATTTTGAAAACCATGGAAAGCCACTGTAGAGTTTTCAGCGGAAAAGCGAGCTATCTGACACATTTTGGATACATATCCAGGTGGTGGGTAGTAGGTAGTAGTATTCTCATTTTCTAGGTGGGGGAATTGAGTCTCAGAAAGTGACTTGCCCAAGATTACCCAGCTTGTCAGAGGCTGAACAGAGCCACGATTTCAACTCAAATCCATCTGAATCTTCCCTAAGCGACCTCTCAAAGTAACCATGGCCAATGATTGTATTGAATTTCCTACTGAAAAGTGCTGTTTTTCTCACTCTGACACTTGAATCAGAGAATAGTTTTGAGCATTAATATGATCAAGAGCTAGAACTTAGTGCCATCAGATTCAGAGAAAGAGAGACCAAGGAGGACTTCATGGGAGAGATGGCATCTGTGTTGTCCTGGAGGAGAAGGGAAACTAGAACAGATAGTGGGAAGCCAGGTGACAGAAAGATGGGGCTGGAGGGGTGAGGTTGTGCCACCATGTGGTAGAGTAGGAGTGAGCATGGAAAACATAACAAGAGACACAGGCATGTCACTTGCTTTTTCAGATATCCATGTAAAGAGGAAGGAAACAAAAATGATCATGTTCCTTAATTTCCATCTTCACTTTAGCTGCCTTATAAATACACAACTGGCATTTAAAAAATCTTTTTACTACCTAATTGCAGTCACTTGAGAGATCTCCCTTACAGTGTACAGGGATTAATTTCAGTGTCTCCATCCTCTCTTCAAACCCACAATGAACATAAAAGGGCAACAGCTGAGGGTCCTATAGTTAGTAGGACTAAAGCCAGAGGTGCAATAAATGACATTTGAGTGAAAATGCGGTAATAAAAGTCTGTATGAAAATTGAGCTTGCTTACACAGAAGAAGGGTGTGTTTGTGTTGGCTTTTACTTCTCTAAATACTCCTTCCATCTCTGTTATGATTCACTTCAGAGGTTGGTGTTGGGATATTTTTGCAAATACTATTGTGTTATATAGGCTGGGGCAAAAGTAGGTTTACTGTTGTGAGTATGCAAAACACAGTTTATTCTTGTAATATTATTATTGTTTTATTTTCTATAAAAACAACTGTACACCTGCTTTTGCCCTACCCGGTATATATTATAGTCAGTGGTGTGGTAGAAAGAGGGTGCACCTTCGAGTCAAAACACACCTGGATTAGTATCCCAGCTCCTCTACCTACCATTTTTTTCCCTAGGGCACATTATTAGCTTCATTAAGACTAGTCTTATAGATCTTTGATCTTATAATTATGTCCCCTCTGTTTGCCATCATTAAATTTACCCTCATCCCTGGGTAATTATTGGTAGCAAAGAAGCATGCTCCACTATTTCTTATCTGAAAGCAAAATAACAAATCCCAAACCTTTTCTAATTTTGTTTATTATTTATCTTAAACTCTGTTGACATTGTATTTTTCTCTAGCTATCTTCTAGGTTGTTTTTTTTTTCCTTTTCTCATTAAAACTTAAAAGTTGACCATAGTTTTTTTGCTTTGACTTCTTCCTCTCACTCTAATCTCTTCCTATCATTCCACCAGGATTATTCTTATCTGTGTCTGCTAATGACCTTAATGTTGCCAAATCTGAGGCCACTGCTTTCTATGTGACCTATGACATACCCCATGTCAGTCTCTTAGCCTCTTCTCATTGACCAAGCACCCAGCCCCATTACTTTTGGTTCCTGGAACATGCCATGTTCATTCTCACTTTAGGGCCTTTGTACCAGCTGTTACTTCAGTCTGAAATGTTCTTCTTTCATCTTTATGTGCTTGGCTCTTTCTTATTCAAATATCAACTTAAATATAGCCATCTCAGAGAGGCCTTCTCTGACAACCCGGTCTACAATAGCTACCTAGTCAGCCTCTGTCCCTTCCTCCTATTTTAATTCTCTAGTAGCACTTGTCACTATCTGATACTTTTCTTGTTCATTTATGTGTATGATCATTTCTCCATTCATTCATTGCTCTGTTTTCTGCCCACCCGGGATGTATGTTCTATGATGGGGGGGACTTGGCTGTTCTTCGCTATAGTTCCTAGACCAGTGACTGACTGGCTCACAGTAGATGCTCAGTAGAGATAGATGGAATGAGTGAATATGTTTTTCTTATCTGTAAAATGGAAAGGCCAATACTCATGTCTCAGAGTTGTTGAGGACTTGTATGATCTAATTTGATAATACATATAAAGTGAATAGTTCTGTGTTGAGCACACTGTGTTTAATAAATGGAAACTATTATTTTCTAAGTATCTGGCTCATCATAGACATTGTACAAAGATTAGTTAGTTGTCTTTCTTACAGTCTGCACCCCCTGAAGTATTTTTTATTTAAATAACCCGTACTCTGGACAAAGTGAAGCTATGACTCTATGTTTTTTGAAGAAGAGGTTTAAAAAGCATTATTCAATGAATAGTCAACATAAGCTAGTTTAGAACCATTATTAATGTATCTTCTGTCCCCTACCTTCCCATACACACAGAGACACTGCATTATAACAAGGGTTGGCTTTCTCTTGGGAAATTATAATTTTCTTCTTCTCTTTGGTTATATGATCTTTGCCAATTAATTCTCCATAGGATCAAAGTGTTTTGGGGTTTGATTTCCTCTCTTGTTTTTTAGGTTCTCTGAAAAGTATTTCCAGCTTTTTGTGTGTCCTGATCACTTTTTCTTTTGCATTTATTGAATAAATATTTATTTAGGGACAACTGAGTGCCCGGCAATGGGGACACAGATAAGAATTCATAGGAGCCTCTGTCCTTAAAGTCTAGTGGGGAAAGCAGGATACATAAACCGGTGAGGATAATGAAGTGTTCATGGAGAGCGTCTCTGTAGAACATAGTGGAGGCACAAAGGCGAGGGTGACTAATGAACATGGAGGGGGAAGGAGGGTTTCAGAGATGTGTGGTTGCTTTCCAGCCAACAGGGAGAGAATGGGCGTGTGAGTAAAGGTGTGGAGGATGAACCTGCCTCGGGCTCCGCACTCTGGGAGCCTGGTGTGGCTGTGTGGTCACAGGTGGTGGCAACTCAAAGGTCATGAGAAACAAAGCCAGAGAGATGAGCAGGGGCTGAGTCGTGGATGGCTTTGTGTGCCCTGCTAGGGACTGTGAACTTTCTCCAACAGTAACAATGACAGGAGCAGCACCTAACATTTATTTTTTTAATATGTTTTTATTCATTTCAGAGAGAGGAAGGGAGATGGAGAGAAAGATAGAAACATCAATGATGAGAGAGAATCATCGATTGGCTGCCTCTTGCATACCCCCTACTGGGGATTGAGCCCACAACCTCAGGCATGTGCCCTGATTGGAATCGAACTGTGACCTCCTGGTTTATGGGCCGATGCTCAACCACTGTGCCACACCGGCTGGGCAACACCTAATATTTCTTGAGTGCTTCCTCTGTGCCAGGTTCACTTCTTCATGCTGAGTTGTATTAATTCCTTTAATCGCACAACCACCTTTGGAACAGGTACTGTTATTACCCCTGTTTACAAATAAAGAAACTTAGGCACCAGGATGATAGGGAACTTGCCCAAAGCCCCCAGAGGCAGAGGCAGGACACAGACTGAAGCAGCTTGGCTCCAGAGCTCACTCTCATCACCAGGGCACTGGACTTCCTTTCAAATGGTTTTGGATAGGCACCAGGGAGCAGCGGAGCAGATCTAAGTGTGGAGATGACACGGTCAGATTCAGTCTTTGGAAAGGTTGCTGCGGAGTCCCATTGCCTCTTGTACAGGAGTTGGATTCTAAAAGCATCCACGGCCACCGGGCCTGTGTGGCTCAGTGGTTGAGTGGTGACCTATGGACCAAGAAGTCACCGTTCGATTCTCAGACAGGGTATCTACCCTGTTTGTGGGCTCAATCACCGATGAGGCAGGAGGCAGCCGATCAATGATTCTCTGTCATCATTGATGTTTCTATCTCTCTCTTCCTCTACCTTCCTCTCTGAAATCAATAAAGATATATTTAAAAAAATAAAATAAAAGCATCTAAGGCCAAAAGTGCAGTCACATTTCTCCTGGAAGTGAGGAGTGCCTGAATGAGTTTTGCTACGTTAGCGGTGGCATTTCATGTCTCAGTCAGCTCAACACAGCAGCTCTCCCCCAGCCCTGGAACAGAGGGCAGTCTCTGGTGGACATGCATGTAAGAGATGAATAGTCGGCTTGTCTTGATGGGCCCTGGTGTTTGGAAAGCACAAAAGCGTGTCACACTCCTGTGGAAACTGAGCCCCTCAGTGGTGACGGCAGACTCAGCTGCTCCTCTCACTTCCTTCAGGGCCCACACTCTTTACGGGCTGCAGAGCCCAGGGGCTGCTTAGGTTGTGATTTCCCCGTCCCTGTTTCTCTCCCAGGAGGAGTGGCACGGAGGTAAGCTAGGCCTGTGCGTGATGACAGCAGAGTGGAGGAAGGTCTGCATATGAGTGGGGAAGTGAGAAGAAGGCAGAGAGAGCAGGCAGCACAGGGCAGCTGCAGCCCAGGTGTGAGAGGCCGGCCCCCATGAAGGTCAGGGCAAGTGCACAGGAGAGTCTGGATGTGAGAGATGTAAAGAGGTAAAATATTCTGGACCCAGTGACCGATTGGATTTGTTCCCTTCAAGCATTTTCTGATCTGAAAACATAGTTCATCATTGCATCTTTCTGTTTTCAGTCTTGTAAAATCCCTTCTAATTTCCAACTACATGAGCTTTAGTAACACACGCTCCTGGTTTATAGCTACTGAAATAGGCTTAAGGGTTTTCTGCAAGCATTAGGAACTTGGACCAATCTGTCTATTCTGTCACAGTGGTGAAATATTTCTGCTTTGTTGTTGTTGTTGTTGTTGTTGTTGTTGTTACAGACATTATATTAGGCCAGATCTCTCGATAGCACTTAAAAAAAAAAACACCACGATGTTTTTCTCTTACAGATCTTATGCTAAGTTCATGGATTCTTCCAAAAAAATCAAAATGATTTTGTAACTACTTTTAAGAAAACTTGAACATGATTACAATGATAAAAACCAAACAAACCCACCCAGTGTACAGGAGAAAGAGACAGGGAGAAGCATATCAAAATGCTGACAGGGATTGTGTTCCTTTTGGTAATTTATTTTCCTCTGTGCTATGTTTTCTACATTAAAAAAAAAAATATGTCGGTGGTACATGCAAAATGTTAAAAACGTACTTAAAAATGAAAAAAACTTAAAAAATAAGCTCCTTGTAATCCCATAATCCTAACACAACACACGTTCTTACTTTTGAAGTGCCCTTGTTCATATGCAGGCTTATTTTTCATAGCCGCAGTCCTGATAAGTGCAGCTTTGTGTATTCTTTTTATTTTATAGCCCATTGTCAACATTATTTCATATTTCTGCATAGTTTTCATAATTGGCATTTCTAACGGCTGCCCTGCATTCCAGGGTGTTGATGTTCCACGCTGAACTATCCCTTGTTGGACATTTGGATTGTTTCCAATTCTCTTAGATAAGACGTAGTGAGCATTTTTGTTCACTTAGCATTTTGAGTTGGTTCAGTTCTTTCCTTAAAATGATTTCCCAGCAGTGAGCTCAGTGCATGACAGCTTTGAACTCTGTGATGGCTTTGGCTTGTACCAAGAAAGATCATGATTTCTGGAAGGGCCAGTTGAAAGTGGATGGTCACTGGTATTTCAACAAAGTGTATTCTTTCTAAATTTCATGTTTACTGAAGAAAATTTAGGAAAGATATAAACCTATAAAGAAGGAAATAAGCTATAATCCCGCCACCCAAAGGTAAGCATTTAAAAAATGTATTTCCTACCCGGCTGGTGTGAATCAGTGGTTGAGGTCCCCAGTTCGATTCCCGGTCAGGGCACATGCCCAAGTTGCAGGCTCGATCCCCTGCAACTCCAGGAGGGGGTGTGCAGGAGGCAGCCGTTTGATGTTTCTCTCTCATTGATGTTTCCATCTCTCTCCTTTCCTCCCTCCCTCCCTCCCTCTCTCTCTCTCTTAAAAAAAAGGAAAAAAAAAGAAAAGAAAATCAATAAAAAATGTATTTCCTTTCAAGTATATATTTCATCAGGTTACATCAAGTGGCTCTATGAAAGTATAACCTCTTCTCTGTTGTTGGATGGTGGTTTACTCCTTCCTCCATTTGTGGGGCTTATTTTAAGTCATACTGGAATGAACTTTCTTGTGAAGAAATCTTTGTGCACATCTTGGAATCATTCTGTAGGAAAAGTCCCCCAAGCAGAATTGCTAGGTCAAAGAGTGTGCACATTGTTAAGGCGTTTGATGAAAATCGGAAACTTGCTATTGAGGAAAGTTGTGCCATGTTATACTTCTCCTGGCTAGAAGTGTACAGGAGACAGGCTGAGTGACAGCTGACCAGGGCCTGAGCCAGGTGGGTGTGGTTAGAGACAAGCTGGAGCAGAGAGGGAATTCAAGCAGCATTTCTGAAAGAAAATCTGTGGACCTTGGTGACAGATGGCTTTGGCATGCTGTGAGTGTGTATGTGTGTGTATTGGGGGACCATGTTGAGAAAGAATATCTACCTTGTCTTCCACATTGGAATTCGCCAAGATGCAGATACGATAATTAGCAAAGCACTTGCAAACCTGAGGTGTTGTTTAGACATAAAAGCTGATGGATAGTAACAGTAACTAAGAAACCCCTCCCAGCAGGGCTGTCTCAAGGATGAAATGGGCTGGTGGGTGTAGAGCTCCTAGGCTGCAGACAGATAGTTTTCTCCGAGAAGCTTCACAGACTCGAGCGCATTCCTGTAGCTTATCCTCATCTATGTGAGTCCCAGGGCACGTGGACACCTTCTTCCCTTTCACTTTGTCCTGCTTCCAGTGGGGAGGGAATCCGCGTAAACAGCTGACAAGAGTTCCGCTGGAGTGAGAGTCTCCCGCCAGAGGAGACACCTCTGTCCTTGGTGGGCCTTGGGTCCCAGGGCGGGCTGCAGCCCTGACCTCTGGCCACTTGGCCAGGCTGCATTGTGTGCGCAGCCTCAGGGAGGAGACTGAAGATGCTGATAAGGAGGCCCTTCCGGTCCAGCCAGACAGGCGCAGGAAGGCTTCTGCAGAGGAGAGATTAGACACAGTCCCTGATGTAGAGAGCAGCAAGGAGGGCCAGGGAACAACATCCCCGCAACCCAGCTCTTTATGGGTGGTATTGTTTATTGTTGGAGGAGGACAACAGAGGGAGCCTTGCCTGCTTGTGCAGAGGACGGAAACAGCAAGTTGGGTCTGGAAGGGCCTTTTTTTAGATCAGTTCAATAAACATGATTTGCAGATAGAATCTCTCCATCTTGGAAAGGAATTAGTGAGTAGGAAGGGTAATTTTCTTTTCCCCCAGGAAACAAGGTGCTAGTATTTCCAGGAGCACCCGAGACTCTTTGGCACGCACCTGCGCCCAGGTGCTTCGTATCCAAACCAATGAGTTCTGCCTGGGGAGTTAACGCAGGGGGAATCCAGTGCAGCCGGCCCTCCCTTCTCCTTTCACCTCTCTGTAGGAGACCCAGCCTATGCTCCGGGCAGCGGGCAGCGGGCAGCGACACCTGCTCCCTCTGGAAGGTGACAGAGCATTGTTACTTTAACAACCTGATTCAGACATCTGCTTTGGTTAATGCTGATGAAGTGCTGTTTCAAAGCTTAATTTTCAATTTCCTTATGTGTCTGGTATCCCAAATGTACTGTGTATTTCTAGGAAATAGGAAAATACAAAAGACAATACAGACAAAGACTATAAATAGTAAGATATTTTATTGTTTTGCTTTTTAAAAATAATACTGTGAAGGTCTCAGGCCTACTCTGTTTTTAGTTTTTATTTTATATGTCTTTAAAAATATTCCCAAGGGCTGTTTTTGAGCTCCCTCTCATGGATGGCTCCATGCCAGCCTCCCTGGAGGTTATGCCCTTGGCCTTGCTCAGCAGGGAGTTATCTTTGCAGGCCTTATTCATCCTACCTAGCAGCAGCTCTGATTTGGTGTCAAAGGACCATGAATGCTCTTCTGGCTGTTGCTAGCATGCTGCATGGCTGGAGGCAACTCACTCTTTGGAGTGCTTCTTCAGGAAGATTCTGTGTCAGAGTACAGCGAGAGTAATTTCAGAGCGGGAATGCATGATATACATGTGCCAGAGTTTTACTTTTATCAGTGACACAGATACACTATTGTTCTACCCTTTGGTTTTGGCTGTCATACACCGGATACTTGGTCTTGAGGGAAATCGGTCTGAAAGAATGAATCTACAGTGTAGGGACTTGCTGTGCTGAGATATGTTTGTTTATTTACTTTTTAAATCCTCACTCAAGGATATTTTTCCATTAATTTTTAGAGAGAGTGAAAGAGAGGGAAAGATAGAGGGAAAAATCGATGTGAGAGGAACACATCAAAAGGTTGCCTCCTGCACGAGCCCTGACCACTTAATGCACATTGCAGATGTCCTTTGCCGGGGAGGAGCCTGCAACCAAGGTATGTGCCCTTGCCCGGAATCAAACCCGAGACCCTTTTGGTCTGCAGGCTGATGCCCTATCCACTGAGCCAAATCGGCTAGGGCCTGAAATATGGTTTAATAGAGAAGCAGTGGTACCCAGAGTCTAGGTGGGATAGTCCTTCTGTGTCATGTGAAAGGGTACAGCAAAGAAGACAAAGAAAAGAACAGAGAAACAGAGCACCCCAAACAGATTTTTTTTTAAGAAAAAGGGCCTCTCTCACTGTATTAAGCACTACTGTAGACTGAATAGAAGGGCAGAGTATAATTTGTTAGGATTTGGAGGTTATCTTTTTTCCTAGAAAGAACTAGATACCTCAGCCTCCCCAGAGGCAAACACTTGCTGGTTTTCTTTTGTATCCTTCCTGAGAGCCTTCATGCTTCCACAGATAAATAATGATATGCCCCCTGTTCATACTATACACCACTTTCCACCTTCCTTCTTTCACTTACTGCACATTGCAGATGTCCATAGCAGGCTGCATGGTATGTTGATGTACAACTATTTTCCTGCTGCTGGACTTTTAGATTGTTTCATATTTGCTGTTGCAAACACTGTTGTAATGAATATTCTATTCCAAGTGTCTTTGTACACATGCATCAGTATAAGTGTAGCATAGATTCCTAGAAGTGGAATTGCTGGTCAGAGGGTTTGTAATAGCCTTTCTGTTTTAAATCAGTATTGCCCTCCATAGAGGTGGCATTGACTTACCTCCACCAGCAGTGTACCAGTGCCCCATGGTTCCATAGTCTCGCCAATACAGAATGAACTTTGCCAATCTGCAATGAAAAATGGTTTCTGTTTAAACATTCATTATAATTTTCATTATAATTTGTATTTAAAATTAAAACTTATAATTATAATTTACAATTATGAATGATAAATTTTATAGAGTTTGATATACTCTAAAGAGTGAAGCTGATCATTAAAAAATATGTAAGTGCCTGTCTAATAAACTATCTGCTCATGGTCTTTACCCATTTTTTCTGTTGTGTTATTCCATTTTTCTTATTGATTTGTAGGAGGAACTCTTCATGCATTTAAGGAAGTAAGCCTTTAGTTGTATGTATTTCAGTCAGTTCATTTTTGTTGTTTTGCCATATAGAATTTTTAAAAGATTTAATTAGTCACTGGTCAATCTATTTTATGGCAGGGGTGGGGCACGTCCAGTCCATGGGTCGCATAAGTCCTGCGAAATCATTTGGTCTTTGGTCTGGCTCTGCCAAGGCATTAGGGGTGAGTTAATTAAATGTTTGACCAAATATAGCAGGCTAATTTTTAAGTTGATAATTTTGTGTGGCCTGTGAATGATGTTATAAATATCCAAATGGCCCTTGGCAGAAAAAAGGTTCCCCACCCATGTCTTATGGCCTTGATTTTGAGTAAGTTTTAGAAGGTCATCCCCACTTTAAGATTTTGTATATATCATGCTTTTTTCTAGTAGTTTCATGCTTTTATTTTAAAAAATCCAAATCTTTAATTTATCTAGAATTTATTTTAGCATAAAGAGTGAGATAGAATTCCAATTTAACATTTACCCATAAAGATGTGGGTTTTGATTTGTGTACTTTTACTCACTAGTTTTCTAATTTTGACCAAATTAATTAACCTCTGTGAAGCTCAATTTCCTTATCTGTATAATGGGAATAAGAATAATTACCTGATGGAGTTGTTGAAAAGGTTAAGTAAGATTATATATGGAAAACATTCTAGTTCCTGGCCCATATTAAGTGTTCAAATCATGGTCCACATTCTCAGGAACCTACATAGTGTGTTCCAACAAGGGGAGAAGTTCCAGGTGGTTAGGAGACAGAGGATACCTTGCAACTCACTAGGGTGTGATTTAGGGTGAGTCACTTTGTCACCTAAACCCTCAGTTTCCTCACCTGCATATTGAATGATCAGAGCCAGTCCAGAGATATTGGCAGATCCCCTTTAAGGGACCATATAAAAAAGCTGAAGAATATGGCCCAGTAAATGAGGAGCAGGGATGGCACAGGGGGGTGTTTGACACCCCTAGCCAAGGAGCATAATTACCTTGCAATAACATGAAATTAACAGCCGGTGTTAAGCAAGTGAGCTTGCAGCAGTTGATTATAATAATGTTTAGTAATTGCCTTCTGGTAATTAAGCAATAATGAGCTTCCTGAGACAGAACCTTGTTAGAGCAAAAGATGGATCAAATGCTTTCAATCCAGTGTATGCATCTTGAGCCCAGCGGTGGGATATGCAGACACGAGTGTCTTGTTGAAGCATGCTTCTTGTCCGTAAGGACAGTTGGGGCAATATACACGTAGAGCACTCCCTTCTCCACCGGGCAGGTGCACGCGCCTAGATGTACTTGGAGGAAGGCCCACAGCGGCTGGGGTTGTCCAGGAGGGAGAGACTTCGCCTTCAGAGCCCCGCATGCCAGACCCAGCCCAGTCCCCAAGTGTGACCCAGCATCTAAAGAGCCCCAGCTCAGAAATGCCTTCTTCGGTGTCACGTGTTGCCCCTTTTTATTCTCTCTGTTTGATTGTTTGGGTTCATCAGGCGTATTCTGTTTCTTATGCTCTGCCCATCTCCCTCTGCAGCTTCTGGGTGGGCTTGGTGTTGTGTTCAGGGCCTCTGTTTTTACTGGACTTGCTGACTCAAATTCTCCCTGGGTGCGGTTGCCGGATAAAATACAGGATGCCCAGTTAAATTGGAATTTCAGGCAAACAACCAATAATTTTTTAGTGTAAGTATGTTCCACACAGTATTTGAGTCACACTACTATACTAAAAAATTATTCATATGTCCATGTCATATTTGGAATAAACATATTAAAATTTATTTGTTGCTATCTGAAATTCAAATTTAACTGGTGTTTTTTCTCTCCTTCTTTTCCTTCCTTCCTCCTTCCTTTCTTCCTTGCTCCCTTCCTTCCTTCATCTAGCAACCCTACCTGTATGGCTCTGATTTCAAATGCTATAAAATAGTATTGACTACACTAATGTTTAATGGAGCCCTAGTAGCAAAGGACGTTAAAAAGTGTTATATGATAAAAGAATTCTGAGCTACAATCATGCTTGGTAAACCCTGGATTAAACAAGGTTAGCCAGTTTTCTTAATTATGGGAATTTTTAGAACATTTTAAATCTCCAACATTGGGTTGTAGTATGTAGTATTTCTCAAAGGTATGTCACTATCCTTCCCCTCTCCATTTCTGAGTATTTAAGGTTATAGGAGCAAATGCTGAATGGATGCTGAATTCATGTAGACCATGAGTTCTTATGTTGGGTTTTGGGAAAATACTTCTCTATAGAAAAAAACAACAACTTTGTATAATGTTATGATTCTGTTTTTGTTTTTTTTAAAAAAATGTTTTTATTGATTTCAGAGAGGAAGGGAGACGGAAAGATAGAAATATCAATGATGAGAGAGAATCATTGATTGGCTGCCTCCTGCACACCCCCTACTGGGGATCGAGCCTGCAACCTGGGCACATGCCCCTGACTGGAATCGAACCTGAGACCCTTCAGTCCATAGGCCAATGCTCTACCCACTGAGCCAAATCGGCTAGGGCTGATTCCATTTTTATTTTAAAGCCATACATTTATAAAATGTACACATAGATGTGAGTATATAGAAATAAAAAAACTAGAAGGATGTATATACCACAACGTTAACTGTCCTTATCCCCAGGAAGAGGTGTGGAGAGGGAAAGATTATAGGTGATTTTTCTTTCCTTTTCGTTTGGCTGTATGTCCTGTAATCTGTATATATGACTTGACAGAAGGGTTAAAAAATGTGATTATTTCATTTTAAAAAGGATCACTATTCCACATATTATTTTATTTGCCTCCCAAGCAACTCAGTGATCTAGGCTCTAATAGTATCCCCATTTTATGGAGGAGGAAACTTAACACAGCTCTGTAGCAGACTCGGGTCTCCTGATCTCATTGTCATGCTGCCTGTGTGGTATGAGAGAATGGGCTGTCCAGGGAGGGGAGGTGGCACCTGTCCACCCAACCCTCACCTCCCACTCCGCCCCTCCCCGTTTTCAGGGTCTCAGTTGAGACTGTGAGAGGGAAAGGGCCTGAGTGAGACAATGGTTTTTGAGTAAGGACATGTCCTCAAATTATCTTTTTCTTGGGCAGGGGCTGTGGATCAGAAGGCAGGATAAGGATTTTGCTTTTTATTCACCAGAAGCCTTGACTTTATCTGTTATACTAGACTAGAAGGGCAAGGGGGAAGTGTTCTGATGCACAACGGTGAAAACAGTTTTGTTTTGTTTTGTTTTTTAAAAGGTCACTTTGATAAATGATTTATGCTGCCAAAATCACATTGCTCAGAATTTTTTTCTTGTCTTTTTTTAAAATCTTTATTGTTGAAAGTATTACATAGGTTCACTTTTTCCCCCCATTAACCGCTCCCATCGCCCCCCCCCCCAATTTTTTTCTTTTTAAGCTTTGCAAAGTACATGGTTCCTGTATCTTTTTTAAACTCATTTTTTTTTCTTTCCTTTGTCTAATTTTCCTGTTTTGAACCTTAGGCATATCTCCATTTATTTAGAGCTATTGTGGCGATCATGTCATTTGGGGTTTTGCTTGTTTATCTGAGTCATGATCCTGTCTCTATGCCCTGTGCCTGGTACTTGGTTACATGGATGAATGATAGTGGAATTGTGGGCATGCTATGCAGGGAAAAGTCTGGGTCCAGCTCCTAAAAGAAACCTCAGAGGTCACAGTGAGGAGCAGTGCTTGTATGATCTGGAATCAGTGTGTGAACCTATCAATGTGGGGTGCTGCTTCCAGAGCGGGGAGATTCTAGAGCACTGTAGTTCAAAGGGGCTGGGCTTCCATTCACCTGAGCCTCCGCCCTCATGACAGATAGAGCAGTGCTGTTAACCACGAGGCAAGGGGCAGCGGCATCTACTTCAGAAGGAGTTGGGCTTTGGAGTTTGATGGGTCTAGGTTTGAATCTTGGTCCTAAGACTAACTAGCTGTAAATGTTTAGCATAACCTCTCTGTGCCTCAGTTTCATCTTCTGAAAGCCAGGGATGATAATAGTCCCTACCTTATAGGGTTGTTGTGAGGCTTACTTAAATGAGTGAATACTTGTAGAATAGAACCTGGCACATCATAAACATTGAGTGTCAGCTATCATCATCATCATCATCATCATCATCATCATCATCATCAATAATAGAATATACAGTTTCTAGAGTAGCGCCTGGCCAGTGGCATGTCTTGGCAGGTGCTTGCTTCCCAGACAAGGTGTGACTTTGCTGCCTGTTTAGGGATGGGTGTAACTGACTGCTTCTGAATGGGTTTCCCTTCCTGGGAAGCTGCCTCATCACCTGGTGATCGGTGATGCCTGAGCTGTTACATTACTCACCAAGCAGAAGGGCTTCCTCAGAGTGCAGTTTCCAGAGAATTATGTGAGCTTTTCACTCAGCATTGCGTTTTCTATTAGAAAGAAAACAGTAACCACAGCAGGTAACCTGGAGTTTATAGTCCAGCCTTAGCCTGCATTTTTTTAAAGATTCCAAACACTTTCCTCCCAGATGTTTATTTTTTAAAAAATTCAATAGAGCATTAAAGTAATTTCTTATAGAAAGGAGAAGAGCCTTAATTTTTATTCTGTGGCTCGCTCCAGGTGGTAACTACATGAGACTTGATGATGACCGTGGACTTGGACCAGGTAACTCTTGGCCTTCCTTTCCTGAAGGTGCGTGATTTGGGCACTGTTAACCTTCTCTTAGGAGCCCTGTTCCTCAGGTTGTTATATTTGAACTAGAGGCCTGGTGCACAAAATTCGTGCATGGGGGGGGGGTCCAGCCTGCACCCTCTCCAATCTGGACCCCTCAGGGGATGTCCGACTGTCCCTGATTCCGGGGATCAGGCCTAAACCGGCAGTCGGACATCCCTCTCACAATCCAGGACCACTGGCTCTTAATTTCTCACCTGCCTGCCTGTCTGATTGCCCCTAACTGCCCCCCCCACACTGCCAGCCTGATCATCCCTAACCACCTCTGCCTGCCAGCCTGATCGCTCCTAACTGCCCACCCCCACCGGCTTGGTTGCCCCTAACTGTCCTCCCTCCCCTCCGCCAGCCTGGTTGCCCCTTACTGCCCCCCCCTGCCAGCCTGGTTGCCCCACGCAGCCTGGTGTTCAGTTGTTTGGTCATCCCTTACTAACCCTCCTACCGGCCTGGTTGCCCTATGCATTCTGCTGTTCAGTCGTTTGGTCATCCCTCACTAACAGCCCTGCCAGCCTGGTCACCCCACACAGCCTGCTGGTCATTACTGTTACTGTGATGGCGTCCCAGACAATTTGCATATTCCTCTATTATTAGTATAGATGCTGTTCTCTGGATTCTCTGCTTGTTTCTTTGACCTCTGCCAAAGATGGAGAAGTAAACGTGTAGCAAACAGTCCAAGCTCAGAAAAAGAATGCAGCCCCATCCTGTGTTCCCTGTTTATAGGCTCATGAAAGCAGTGAGCTGTGGTCCGTGGGTGGTCCACAGAGCCTCAAATCTTTCTGCTATGCTTGTGCTGTCTCTGTGTTTTCTTTTCTTTTCACTGTTAACAGCTTGAGTTTTAATGAACATACTCTGTTCCTGAGTTTTTATTCAGAGTTTGACCTTGATTCTTATTTAGATTACTACAGTGCAGTGGAAAAGAGTTTTGGATTTGAATCCACAGAGAGAATGGAAATCACATGTTTCTTAAGTGCTTACCCTTCATCATTTAATGTGTCAGATCTTTCTTAAGCTCCTACTATGAGCCAGGTACTGTGAAAGGCACTACAGACAGGGCAGTAGTTCAGGGAAATGAACCAGGCTGTCTTAACAACTTAAGTGAGGTTTAACTTTTATTTACCTTCTCTTCTGCTTCAGTATCCCCATTTGTCAAGATAGGCTGCTAATAGTGTCCACCAGATAGGATCGTTTGGAGGATGAAATGAATTAATAATATATAGTGAAATGATGATGATGGGGATGGGTTGGGATCAGGACTGAACAACTTCGTTACTCTCATCCTGCTCATGGTCCTGAGTGTGTGTGTGCGTGCGTGTGTGTGTGTGTGTGTGGCCGAGGTGCTGAGACATGATGTTGGAGACAGATATATGATTAAGTACAGTAAAGCATGATGAGTACTACTAAAGGAGAGGAGAAGGGTATTGTGGGAGCATATAGCAGGGTGCCCAGTCCCCCTCATAGGTCAGAGAAGCACACTAGAGAGAGCAATGTTTTAATCTGAGATCTAAGGGAGGAATAAAAGTTACCTGGGCTGGGAGCAGTGAGGGGAGGTTGCATTCTGTGTGGTGTTTAAGAAACTGAAGAAATCTAGTGAGCCGAGAGCATGGGCAGAGATGGTGCTGGTGATAATGAAGGCAGAAACCAGACCATGGAAAGTGTGTGAGTCACAGTGAGGATTTGGGGTGACTCAGAGCCAGATACTGTCCTTGGGGCTTTTCATTAATTACTTCAAGCATCACAACTCTGTGGTCTAGGTGTTATCAACCCCATTTTGCTGGTGGTGAAGTTAAGACTCTAAAAAATTTTCACTATCCTTCAAGACACAGACTTAAAAGGCAGTATAGTCAGGGTGTGAACCTAGGTTTTTCTGGCTGCAATGCTAGAGTTCTTTTGATGACTTCAGGCTGTCTTCTTAATTTCCTTTATCTTCCCTTTACTCACTCGTAAAGTAGGGAACATAAATAAATACCCGCCTCATAGACTTATGAAAACAAATGGAAATACACATAAGGTGCCAAGTACCTTGCCTGGCATATAGCAAGTACAGTGACTCCTTATGGACCCAGGTTCTTGACAGAGAAATGTTTTCCTTTCATGGTCCGCTGAGCTGAGACAGAACCCCATGAGCTGCCAGCTGCATTTGGCCTGGTTGTCAAGTCATCTTTCCAAGGACCAGTTGAAATTAAGATCCACAGAGAACACACCTTTGCATACAGGGAACCTCCTCCTCTTGCTACCTGACAGGTGACAGTAGAGTGGGCTCTGCTTCTGCCCCGCAACCCTGAGTCATTTGCCGCCCAGCTGGCTGAGGCTTCTCTAGCTCTCCAAGCATCCTTCCCCTCATGGCTTGCTGTCACCTTTTCCCTCCTCCTCCAGAGTCCACGGGGCTTGTTTTGCCTGCACCTTATGAAATGAGCTTTGCTACGATTGGAATTGAATTGAACTTTGTTGTTGTTTAGCTTTTCTCATGTTGGTCTTGAGGGCAGAGATCTCTGTATGGTGATTAGCACAGTACCATCGTAGGTACTCAATAGACTACAGTAATTTTCACTAGGATGGGGCTTTATAGATTCTAAGACTCTATTTTATAGGTTGTTGGGTTTTTTTTTAGTCTTCACAACAGTCCCCTGAAGTAGAGCATATAGTATTCTTCTTAGCACAGTTGGAGAAACTAAGGCCTATAACTTAAGCAATATGACCATTAATGAATTATTTCATTCTAGAGTAGTCATTTACTAGGTGTAACTCTGTCCCATGATCTAGGAAAATAGAGCTGAAAGATGTAACCCTTTCCTCTAGGATGGGATAGACATTTGAACAAATAACTGTATATAGCAAGTGAAGTTTTAGGACAGAGGAATGATGAAGGTGTTTAATTGATATTTGGGGAAGATCAGTGAGAAATTCAGAGAGAAAGAGATGGACTCTCCTTTGCCTTGCTGCCTTGCACCCCGACTTCTCTGCACATAGATCTGTAATCTTTCCATGCGAAAACACATCTTATCACACGAGCGACCTGCGACCTGACTACTTGGAAGTGTAAAGGTTACCAGGTGAAAGAACATCTGTGTCATTTACTCTCCGTCGTCTGAGGTGGCTGCGGAGGAATAAAGTCCATCTGTGACCAAACACCTGTGTTCCTCTCTCACCGGCAGAGTCATCAGAGGGGAGCATTAAATTGCTCTTCAAATGAGTCAGACCCGCTGTTCCTGAGGAGACAGGGCCGGCGCAGCTTCAGCTCTGTGGGCAAGTCTGACCAGGCCCCATCTCACTCTTGCCTGTATTTGTTTGCCTTGCAGCTGTGTAAATGAGTATGGAAGATTATGATTTCCTGTTTAAAATTGTTTTAATTGGCAATGCCGGTGTGGGGAAGACGTGCCTAGTCCGACGATTCACTCAGGTAAGAGAACTCGGAAGTCCAGGATTGGCTTTCTCGGTGTGGCCTGTTCAGTTAGGAGAAATAACAGGACAGGTGACTGGCCCCACGCCCGCCTCTTGGCTGCCAGTTATTAACGCGCCGTTTGAAAGAGCACCAGCTTTGTAGCCTAGGCTAGAGCTTTTAAACCACCTCAAGGGAGCATGGCTCTCTGGGTCACCACCACCCTCCCATGGTCTTGTTGCTTCTTTTAATGAAAAGGGGCAAGTAGTTTTGTTTTCAGTGTGCAGCATCAAAAATAGATGATTAGGCCCTGGCCAGGTGGCTCAGTTGGTTGGAATATCATCCCATACACCAAAAGATTTTGGATTTGATTCTTGGTCAGGGCACATACCTAGGTTGCAAGTTCAATCCTCGGTCAGGGTGCGTATGGGAGGCAACTGATCCATGTTTCTCTTTCATCTCTCTCTCTCTCTCTCTCTCTCTCTCTCTCTCTCTCTCTCTTCCCCCACCCCTCCCTCCCTTCCTTTCTCTCAAAGCAATAAACATATCCCTAGGTGAGGATTTAAAAAACAAATTATTAGATTAATAAATAGATTATTAATTAATAATAATCCAAAGGAGGAAACAAATGAATCTGGATATCAAATTAAACCTAAATATTAATTTTAAAAAAATCTTTATTGTTGAGAGGATTACAGATGTCCCCTTTCCCCCTCCATTGCCTCCCTCCATCCAGTTCCCACCCTGTCCTAGGCCTTCACCACCCTATAGTCTGTGCCCATAGGTAATGCATATATGCATGTAAGATCTTTGGTTAATGTCTTCCCACCCCTTCTCCCCGCTTCCTTCCGTCCACCTGTCCCATGTTTCCATGCCTCTGATTCTATGTTATTCATCAGTTTATTTTGTTCATTAGATTTCTTGTTCGTTTATTTTGATTTTTATATTCAATTGTTGAAACTCAAATACAAATTAAACCAATCAGATTGCATTCTCAAGTCCCGAGAAAATGGAGGGAATTATTTTGGTTCAGAACCAAATATGCTGATTTTTCTAGATCTGTTAAATGGAATGAATTGAGAACAGTGAAGGACTACTTGAACTACACTTGATCTTAGCCAAAAGGCCGAGAAGCGATAGGGACTACTTGAACTAAATAAAATCTCCGCTCTGGGTTGAGTCCTTATCTTATGATCTAAGTACAAATTTCCTTTGGGGCTGCCCTTTTGAGAATTATTGCCAGAGATTATATACTTGTTTTTATACAGAAATGGTGGGAAATCGTTCTGAGGTTGACCTTCTTTTGTGTTTTTCCAGAAAAGATATGAATGGCATCCTTTTTGGGATTATCAAACATGCATCTTGCATTTTTCATGAAGTGCTAGTTGGGAAAGTTGAGACTAGCTCTTTTATCTGAGGCAGAGAGCAAGCTGGTGCCGTGGAAAGGACTTTGCCTTGAGAGTCAGGACACAGGTCCTAGTGGCAGCTCTGCCCATGGCTCATCTCTGAGCCTGGGAAGGTTACCCCCCACCTGCCTTCCTGATGGACATGAGGGGCCTGGTGATCTTCAAGGCCCCTCACAGCAATAACAATCTGTGGTTCTGGGGAAACCTGGAGAGACAGATTGGATAAGACAAACAGCATTGGGACAGAGAGTCACCTTTGGAAATGTCAGGGTTTCCCCCATTACAATGAACGCAATAGGTCTCGTGCTTTTTGCAAAGTCTCAGCCTTGTGAAATCAAAAGTAACAAGTCAAAACCACTGGGGCGTCATATTGGAAACTCCAACTGGTTTTACTTCCACCCAACATTAGCAGTCTTTCCTGCTTTTGGCAGGAGGACAAGACTGCAGAAATGTAGAGAAGTTTTCAGTCATTCCTTTGACCATCTCTTATTGCCAAAAGATCCTTTAAAGAGCCCACTCCTCTCATTTTATGGGTGGAAACCTCAGGTCTAGAGGGGTGAAATGACTTCTTAGTATCACATATCAATGTTAGTGGCAAAACTAGTATTAGACCCAGGTCTCCTGGTTCTCGGCCTGATCATTTTTATCTTCTGTATGTTCTAACCTCTGAAACCATAGGCATCTTTCGTTTCTTTTTAAAAGCATAAACCTTGTCATTAGAGGTAAAAAAAACACTTCCACTTTTGAACAGATTTTTACCAGTAAACAGATTTTTACATCACCCCTTATTTTTTATTTCTGTGTACTTTTTACCCCTCCCAGTCCCTTAGCTCCCCCTAAAGTTCATATTTCATAGACAGGATTATGTGTGGTTTTGTTATTTAGTAGGCAGTTAAAATGAATTGGATTCAGCTGTTTCTGAGGCAGGAGGAGTTGGGGAGCAAAGTGAGGGGAGAAGACATTGGAAAGGATTTGCTTTATTTTGTGGCATTTGTTAGACTGCAAAACAGCTGGAGCTGTACACTTGAAGCTTGGCAGCCTCGTGTTTGAGCCAAACCAAAATAGAAGAAAATTGATTCAATATTTGTAAGTAAAGTTATGAATGTTTATGTTTACATCTTTTGCAGACATGCAATGGAACATTTTCTGTTGTTTTGAAGCTCAGTCTTTTAAGATTAAACATTAATTAAAGATTTCTCTTGTTAAGGAATGGATTTAATTAAAGATGGCCCAATCTTAGCTGCCAGAGCCAATAAAATCCATTTTACTTGAATTTCTGGAAATTCTGGAATGTAAGTGACGAGGGAAGAGAAACTAGGTGAAGTGTTCTTTCTTGATAGAACTTCCTCCCTAAGCTTACAGGAAATATTATGTAACAGTCAATTACATTACACATGTGATTTTGATAGAATCTAGTGTAGCTTCCAGTTTGAGATAAACCTTTTTTGTTTTGAAAGGCTTACAGCAGCCTCAAACTCACTGGATTTGAGGCCCAGATTGGGTAATTAGTTTGCCTGAAGTCAACAGAGATCCTAGGCTGTTACCTCCGGGTTTAGTGCTACTTCTACTGGTCTTTCTCCCTGAATGACTGGTTTCTTCAGTTATCTTCCAAGTATCATTGGCCCTGACCTCATGTAATAATATAGGTATCACCCTAAGGGCAGGGGGAAATCCAAAAAGCTTCATTGTCTTGTTCATTTTTCTCATACTGCGTTCCTGCTGTTTCTCAGATGGTTGTCCACTCCCATGAATGTCCGTGTCCTAGACTGAGAACTAGTTTGAATCTTCCTTGATTTTAACCTCTTTTAGAGAACCCACCCATTTTGCCTTCCCCCTAACAATCCTGATCTCATCCCTGTGGCTCAATGCAACTCAATCTTAGCCTTATGTCTGATTTTTTTTGTTTCATTTTTTGAAACCAGATCTCCACCTCAATTCTCTCCCTTCATCCTCTGTCTTCTTCTTCTCCCTTATTTGTCCCCCTTTCCATTTCTTTCTTTTTCTTTCAGAATTTTTCTCTCCCTTTTCTTCCCTCCTTTCTCTTTCCTTCAAAACATACATGCATGCGAAGTTAAATGAAACAGGGCTCCCGGGACACTAACTAGGGTTCTTTTTTCTGCTGGTTAACTCAGCCAAAGGAAGGGACTGGTGGTGGGGGACATGGGAAAATTTTCTGTAATTGTAAGATTTGCTTAATTATTACTTTCCATTATTTCTTCTTTAGGGTCTTTTCCCCCCAGGTCAAGGAGCCACAATTGGAGTGGATTTTATGATTAAGACCGTGGAGATTAATGGTGAAAAAGTAAAGGTAAGATGCTCAGTGTTCAGTAAGGCTTTTATTGTGCTATGTGAGAGGAAATGGTGTTTTCATAACATTTGTCATATCTCCTAATTGAAACCCTCATTGAAAATAAAATACTCAGTCACAGTAGCTTATTTCCCAACAGAGCTCATTCCCTTTATGGGAGCAGGAAGGGGCTGTAGATGATGCGTTTACAGATGGGAAGAAACAGAAAGAAGGGCTAAGGCAAGTTTGTTCTGTCTTTGTAATGTCAGAGGTGATGCTAAAAACAAGGCAGACATTTCTTGTTGGGATCTCTCTCCTGAGGTGGGCCAGGAGGCGGTGCTACCTCTTCTGAACAGCAACCCCATGAAGAGCCAGTGGATTCCTACACTGGTTATGGGTCATTCAGTCACATGGGTCATTTGCTGTCTCCCATCATCCCCCTGTTCCTAGCAAGGGAGAGATACTATGAGAGGTTCAGGAGGGATGCATGACCTCTCCCTTCCCCTTTGTGGCCTCTGGATAGTTCGGTACCTGTAAGAACTATGGTGTCAGCAACAGGAGAAGGGAGATGGTGCCTATCAAGTGCCCAGTATGTGTCAGTCCCTTTGCTAGGTGATTCTGCGTGTGTCGTCCTATTTGGCTTAATCCTTACTATAACTGTTGTGAGGCAAATATAGTAAATTCTCTTCATTTTATAGGTTTCAGAGAGGTTGAGTCACTTATTTATCTGTGGTTTCACAGTTAGGAAGGGAGGAGGGAGATAGGCAGGATCTGAATCACCCCACTGTCTCCCTGGGGTCTCCCCTGCCATGAAAGAAGAGGGGAAGGAAGGCAGGATAAGCTTGTCACCTTGGAGCAAAGAAAGAAAGAAGGTGATGGAAAGGTTGAAATGAGATTAATCACACGGAAGGAGGGTAGAGAGACTTGCTCCTTAGAGTTAGTGAAATTCCACTGTCAGGTCTTTCAGAGCTGAGGCCCATGGAAAGATTCCATGGCCTGGCAGCAGCTGCACAGTGAAAACCCTGGCACCAGCCCAGCTAGATCCCAGCCCAAGCACTCCAAGTTTGAGTCCCCGTCATTTGCATCCTTCTCCCGTATACACCTGCATTCCTGCCCTCAAATGCTCGGGGAAGGGCAGAGAAGCTCCCGGGTGCTCCTGCAGCGTTCCAGAGACACACAGAGGAGTGTTAGGATGAGGCTCCTAAGTGGGGGACAGAAGCTCTCCAGTGTCTTGTCCAGCAGTGACTCCACCAAGTGGCTTCTTACTGCAGACATTTACACCAAATACATTAGTGATGGAGAGCTGGGGCTCTGGAAAACAGAAACGGTACGCAATCCACGAGTGGCAGGGCAGGACCAGAACCGAGGTTTCTCTCCTTACTTCTCATCCCCCCCACCCCCCATGCTTCCCTACAAGTCTCATTCTTTCTAGAATGGATCCCAGGATTGAAGACAGAAAATAAAAAAGTTTTAGGAAGATTCTTATAGCTATTAAGTTAAGTGCCAAGCCAATAAAGGCAAAACTGAGGAAGAGGCCCTTTTCTTAAGGTGCTCTGCATTAATGAAGGTGACCTTGCACAGAAAATATAACTAAAGCATACAGAATTTTCTCTTATCCATTGATCTTTTTTAGTCTAGCAGAAATAAACTAGAGGCCCGGTGCACGAAAATTCTTGCACTGGGGTGGGGAGAGGGGATCCCCTCAGCTCGGCCTGCACCCTCTCACAGTCCAGGAGTCCTCAGGGGATGTCCTAAGCTAGTCTACCATATTTTAACTTTAGGAGGTTAATTATAGTAATAGACTCCCCCCCTCCCAAATCAGGTATATTTTGCATAGAAAGGAAAGTCTTGAAAACATGCACATGTATTTGCTTATCTGACCACCCATCTATCCATTTATTTATACATCCTCTGTTATAGTAGATGCTTTGTTCCAAGCACTGTGTTAGGTAAAGCACCTTGCTCCCTAGTAACTTACTATCATCTAGCTCAAACATTTTATCTATGAAAACATCTTTAATACCCTACACAAAATTAACCCTTACTTTGTGATTCCACAATCCTTTGTCACTAGCCATTACTCAAATGTGTCCACCGTGTACCATGTACTGTGTTAGGAAGGCACTGGGGTATAAAGTAAGAGTCAGTTCTTGCCCTTAAAGAACTCAGTCTAGTAAGGAGACACACTAGTAAACCAATGATTGCAGTAGGTTATTGTGACGGTGAGGCAGCAGAGGTGTAAGCAGTGTAAAGAAGAGAGCACATGAACAGCCTAGCCCCATGCCGGAGGTGAGAGTGGTTGGCCCAGGGCCGTGGCAATGAGAACAGATGGGCATGAGACTAACGCTAGGAGGAACTTTCTCCTGCTGGTGCCTCTTTAAAAGGACATCTCATATTTTATTATGGTTAGTCAATATTGTGTTTATCTTTCCTACAGACTGTGAGCTCTTTGAGATCAGGGGTTGTGTTTGTTTTTTTTTTTTAATATATTTTATTGATTTTTTACAGAGAGGAAGAGAGAGGGATAGAGAGTTAGAAACATCAATGAGAGAGAAACATCGATCAGCTGCCTCTTGCACACCCACTACTGGGGACGTGCCCACAACCAAGGTACATGCCCTTGACTGGAATCAAACCTGGGACCCTTGAGTCCGCAGGCCGACGCTCTATCCACTGAGCCAAACCGGTTTTGGCCAGGGGTTGTGTTTTATTCATCTTTGTATTCTCCCAGTGCTTAGTACAGTGCTCTGCACATATTAATGAGCTATAAATGCTGAGAAGGAGCAAATGAAGTGCAGAGAGAGTGGTGAAACTGAGCTAAAAGATAAAGGCAATTGAATATGGATAGCCTCAAGAATCAACTGGAAGGCCAGAAATGGGTAGCCTCCTATGAGAAAGCATTTTGGCAAGGTAATGCAATTACCCTTTCAGGAAATATTTCAATGGCTTTAATCCTTGAGGCTGTTCTCAAGATCCGCCAGTCATGAGAACACACTGCTTTCTAATGGCTGACAGTGTTAAATCCCATCACAAGTGTTTTTAGAGGCTCAGGGAGTCGCTAAAACAATAGTCTGTTGTTCTAAGATCCTAGTAGAGGGGAACCATGTCTGTATGTTTGGGGCAGGGGAGAAATAACCTTTGTCCCGGCAAAAGCCAGAACATCTGTATGGTCGCCTTCAGCGTGCACACACTTCCATGTACACCATCAAAGAGCAGCTGTAACTCCAAATCAGAGAGCCTTTGTGCCGCTGATTGGCGGCAGGGGCTACCGGCCACTCAGTTTCCTCGGCTAAGCTGGAGTGAGCAGTGGGCGACCCCGCCTGCCTCATCCTCTCTGGATGCCGATGCCCATGTAAATTAGTCTCTGGGAGCAAACAGCACAGTGGCATGAAGTGAGTCCTCAGCTGAGAAGGCCTGCAGTCTGAGTCCCAGCTTTGTGAGTAAGCATTAGGAGGTGGAGTTTCCTGTTCTTGAAGGGGAGTCATAAACCTGCCGAACCCACTGGATTGCTGTGAGGATTAGGCCAGACCAGTGGTCGGCAAACCTCGGCTCGCGAGCCACATGCGGCTCTTTGGCCCCTTGAGTGTTCTAACGCCACTTCTTCAAAATAGACTCGCCCAGGCCGAAAACAGACTTCTGCGCACGGGCCACGAAGTTTCAATCGCACTGTACGTGCGCGCCAGCACGTGGTATTTTGTGGAAGAGCCACACTCAAGGGGCCAAAGAGCCGCATGTGGCTCGCGAGCCGAGGTTTGCAGACCACTGGGCCAGACCATCGATAAATATATGAACATCCTATTATTTGCCAGGCACACTGTTTGGTGCAGGGAAAACTGTGAGTGAAATGGACCCTGACTTCTCCCTCGTGAAGCTTTCAGTTTAGTGAGGCAGACACCTGATAAACAAATATTACAGATAAGTGAACGGTTCAAATGTGTCAGGTGCTGTGAGAATTACAGGGTGGGTTGCAGGAGAGAATATGGGGCTGGGGCTGGGGAGCCTGCCTCATCCGAGGGTGCCAGCGGCCTTCTCTGAGGAAATGATGTTCTGTTTATGGGGGGTGAAATTGCATTTCTCGACGTGTGAAATTTATGCAATTAGAAGGGAAGACTATCATTGTTATTTCTCAAGGTCTTCTGATTTGTTCTGACTCAGCGGTCTCTCTGGAGGATAGTTGTCTTTCAGTATCTTCTGTTCTGTGCAGGGAAATTCGGGGAGAAGTGAGAAGCATTTTGCCTTTCTTTTTTGGTTATTTTATTAGGCCATAGAACTGATAGATGACTTCAGAAAATGTGCACTTTCAGCAGGTTTATTAACCTCTTTTTATAAAGAAACTGCTGAAGCCTAAAGAGACCAAGTGACTTGGTCAAGGTCACAGAGCTTAAAAGTGGTGGAAGAAAATGATCATTTTTGTCTGCCGTGGCACCATTTCTGTTTTCACGAACAAAGATAATACCTTAATACATTCATTTGAACTTTGAACTGGAAAAGGTGATGAAGTTGGATTTTCTCCCTCTCCAATTGCTGACTGAATGACACCGCTCCCTGTATCCTGACTCTTAAATATTGCATTGTGATTAAGAGCAGGGACTCTGGGACCAAACTGCCGGGTGGAATTGGCTCTGGAACATACTGGCTGTGAGATGTTGAGCAAGTTAATTAATGTCTTTGTGCCTCATGTGAGCATTGGATACAGTTAAAGTACCTACCTCGTAGTCATTGAGGGGATTAAGTGAGTTATTACATGTAAAGTGCTTGGAATGGAGCTTGACACATAATAAATGCTTGTAGACACAGACAACAGTGTGGTGATAGTCAACAGGGGTGGAGGTAGGTGGGGGAGGGCAATAGGGTGGCGGGAAATGGAGATGGAAAGAGACTTTGCTTGGGTGATAGGCACGTGATGCATTGTGCAGATGATACTTTGTTGAGTTGTACACTTGAAACCTGTATGCTTTCATGAACCAATGTCACTCCAATAAACTCAATAAAAAAGAAAAGGGAAAAAAAGAATAAAGGGGAAACTTTTAAATAATCTAACAAAGAAAACACACACACACACACACAACAACAACAACAACAACAACAACAACAACAACAACAAAAACCAAAGCAAGCCCCTATCCCTAACCAGACACACACAACAGATTAAAAAAAATAAAAAATGATAAGTGCTTTTCTTCTTAGGGCAAAAATAACAATGAAATTATTTGGGTGAAGGTGTTTCCACTTCTAAAGTCAAGCAATGCTTTTTTTTCTTTTCTGCTTCTCCAACCCGATCCTTCTTGTATGCCTTTACAGCTTCAGATCTGGGACACAGCAGGTCAAGAGAGATTTCGGTCCATTACTCAGAGTTATTACCGAAGCGCCAATGCCTTGATCCTCACCTATGACATAACCTGTGAGGAATCCTTCCGTTGCCTTCCTGAGTGGCTGCGGGAAATAGAACAATATGCCAGCAACAAGGTCATCACTGTGCTAGTGGGTAAGTAAGGACTAATGAGGAAGGAAATTTATTTTTGGGCATCAGAGAATGTATAATCACATAAAGCACTGGTGCCTCCCAAGAATATAATCTACAGCTATATAATTCAAGCAGTCAGCCAGCATTCAGTTCTGCAATTGAAGAGAAAATTAAATAAGTCCTATCCCATGGTGATGGTTTAGAAAAAGAAAGTAGAAAATACTGCTGATTGATTTTTCTATCAATGTAGGCTCTAGGGAAGAAGATAGACTGCCATGAAATTATGTGGGCTGATAAACATTATTTTAAATCTAATTATGAGATCATGAAACTGCTGGTCTAAAAGTAAAATATATCTCTTTAAGTTGATAAGGAATTCATTATTGAAGCAATTGTTTTTTGCCTAAAATGTGGACTTTGGCTAATTTTGTCCCATCGTGCATTTATGCTGACTTGAGAAATTCTTAATTTTCAGAAAGAATCTACTAAGGGAAATTCTGCAGTTTATTTCATTTTGTAGGAGAGTAAACCTCTGTTTAGCATGGGGGAAAAACAGAAAACAACCCATGATTTTCTATGGTAACAAATACATCCATTTAGCCCAGGCCGGTTAAGCAATGGTTAGAGCACCGGCCTGCAGACCAAAGGGTCTGGGGTTCGATTCCCAGTCAAGGGCACCTATTTCAGTTGCAGGTAAATTGTTGGAAAGATAAAATACACCATGAATTATTCATGTGGTTACTTCATTTATAATTTAGAACTTCAGAAATTTTACTTAACCTTGTTAATCTTATATCTGTATTTCCTTTTTCTCATGCCAAAAATCCCTGTCCCAGTGACACTTGCATAACCACTCACTCGCTTTATCCCCAACAAACATTCATAGCAGCCTCAGAATAACAACGCCTGTACTACCACTGACAAGATGATTACTGCAAGAATTTAAGATTTCTTTTCTTCAATTCTTTTTGTTCTTGGGGTATAGTGACTAGGGATGCATAAATTACGGTCTCTTAAACTCACATGAAATCGTTTCTCTGTGTGGTTATGCTGCTTCAGGATAAACAGGCTCACTTGTTTAATTTTGCTTTCAATTTTAGGAATTGCTTTTTAAATTTAATTCCATATTAATTGTATAGTTATAATTAATTAATTATGTAAAACATTTATAAAATTCTGAAGTCAAATCTATAAAATAAGGTATATTTAGAGAGTTCTAGTTTCTAGCCCTCCCTACCCCTTTTAAAAATATATATATTTTTATTTATTTCAGAGAAGAAGGCAGAGAGAGAGAGATAAAAACATCAATGATGATAGAGAATCATTGATTGGCTACCTCCTGCACACCCCCGACCAGGAATCGAACTGTGACCTCCTGGTTCATAGGTCAATGCTCAACCACTGAGCCACGCTGGCCAGGCTTAACCTTATTCCTTTAATGGGTAATCATTATCTTAAAATTAAGATTATGGTTTATTGTCCCATTAAAAATAAGCAAATAAACTGTGTGTATATTTTTCATCCTTATTCTTAGATATACAGTTGTATGTTATACACGACTTTTTTCTACTTTGCTTTATTCACTTAACAATATATCCTAGTATCTCACCTGGAAGCATATAGACACATTCCTTATTGCTTTTCACAGTGACAAATTACTACGGGCCTATTATAGTGTATTTAGCCAGTGCCCAGAATAATGGACATTTGGGCTGTTTCCAGTTCTTTGCCATTACATATGGCACTGGTATTTTAAAATAAACATTCCAGTAATTATACTCCCATTACTTGGCTTTACAACCCCATCTGTCTGGTTTGACTTCAGATATGGAATTGAATTTTGCTATTTCTGAGCCTGCAAAAAGTCAAATGATGATTCCGTCTGTGATTCTACCACTGTTTTAGGCAACAAGATTGATCTGGCTGAAAGGAGAGAGGTCTCCCAGCAGAGAGCTGAAGAATTCTCAGAAGCTCAGGACATGTATTATCTGGAGACCTCAGCCAAGGAATCGGATAACGTGGAGAAACTCTTCCTTGACTTGGCGTGTCGCCTCATCAGGGAAGCCAGGCAGAACACACTTGTGAACAGTGTATCATCACCCTTACCTGGAGAAGGAAAAAGCATCAGCTATTTGACTTGTTGTAACTTCAACTAAAGGCCAAGGCAAGGAGAAGCAAGAGGAATCATCAGCTGTCCCAATGGGCCACAAATTGCTGGGGAGATCTGGCGACGATGATGGCTCCCGCTCTCAGACCTTCTGACTCCTGAGTTTACAAGCATGGCAGGCCAAGGGCCTAGTCCACAGGCCGGGATTAGCAGAACATATAATGGTTTCATCCTTTTGCAGTCTGGAGTCAGAGCAAGGAGACGATTGCACTAGGCACTCCATGACCTGCAGAGCATGTTGCTTTTGTTTTTTAAAAAAAGCAAGCAAAAGCGCATTCCTGAACACAGTCCAGGGGAATCCCTCCTGCACACCAGTGGGTGCGTGTGGGGGCTGTTCTTTAGGGCTTCTGGGGACCTCGGTTTTCTTGTCCACCAGAGAAACCAAAACTGGGAAGGCCAAGTACTGTCTCTGTGGTGCGTGTCGATGACCCCATGGAGGTTTTGAAGTATTATTTCTCTTGTCTACAGGCACTTTCAAGAACTTTGGGATGTAAAGATGAAAAGAACCTTTACCCATGACCAAGAGTTAACATTTATTGTTTTAATGATATATACAAGCTCATGACTCCTTTTGGTGCTAATGATTCCGCTATTTCACAGACCAAATGTTTTAGTACATTGATGTCCTTAAGTGTATTTCATAGAAATAAAAAAAAAAAATGAAGGGAAGTCCATGAATCGGCACTCTTTCTCGAAGTCTTGTTATACCTTTTCTAGGGTAGATTTGTTGGAAAAGAGAATACTTTCCTTTCATGTTCCCCTCTAAATCTTACCATTTTCTTCTATTTTCTCATCTTTCCTGCCCTTTGAGTAAATGGAAAAATTTGAAAAATGAAAAATAAGAATGTTTGATACAATATTCTGATATAAAAGATTAGCTCGAAGACTCTGAGTACGTGTGAGCAAACAGATCTGACCAAAATACTGTGGGTTCATGGACTGCAGTGCAGAGCTCCACGCAGAGCACAACCCTTGAGCGGGTCACATCTTTCTCTCTCTGGTACTATCTTTCCTGGACAGACCAAGGCCTGGGGTTTTGTAGGTTTTTAGTATAAGTGAAAACAGCAACAGATGAAAACGCTCATGAACCATTTTTGTGTCTTCAATGATAACCTTAGAAAGTTTCTGCTGCGGAAGCAGGTTCAACGGTCATTTGTCACCTCCTTTGTGTCGGAATGTCACCTTCAGGCCATACCTTCTTTCTTGTTTCTTTTCTCTTTTCCTCTCTGTCTTTTCTGGTCTCTCCCTTCTTCTCTTCTTTCCTCCTTCCCTCTTCCCAACTCCCTCCTTTCCTTATATGCATGTGTTACTGAAAATCTCCAATTCAAATGGAGGTGTATATGCCTTTACTTAGCCAATTTTAAACCAGGATTCAAAAATGGAAGACATGCTGCTGAATATGTATTATGTCTTCAGTGCCATACTTTGATACCTTCCAATTTGTTCACTGATATAAATGCAAATTGGGAAAATAATTAAACCTGTATGTTGTTGATGCTGTCAGATGTTTATGTAGCTTGCTGCTTAGCATAACTGAGGGATGAGTAATGGGATAAGGATATAATATGCAATTAAACTGTTTCTGTAGATGGTGGCAATCTCGGTCCTGATAGGTTGATGTTTGAAAGCTAATTTTAAAGAAACGAGTCATGTAGAGACGGTATTGATAAAGCATTTTTAGCATTCTCTAGCCTGTTTCAGAGTGACCCACCTCTTGCACATGGGAACTATATAGTATTCTTTAAGGGACTTGGACTGGTTGGCCCCACTGTGTTTGTGCTGATTGTATGGGTAAGAGAGATCCCAGAAGTTTGGATTGTTTTTATTTTAGAATTTCTCTCTACAAGAAAGAAAAATCATTTTAATAAACACCAACCAAAATAATTTATAACTGTTGCCTTTCCATCTCCATCTTCCCCACTAAGCCAATAACTAAAGGTATTCAGAAACAAGTTGATCAAGGTGGGCAGAACTTCTCTTTTTAAACTGTAAGGAAATGTCTCTACATTTAGATTTATTATCTTTAAATTAGGGCAAACATCCAGTTACCATAGGACATCATGACCCAACTTTGTCTCACAGCAGCAAGTGTATTGAAAATAAAGTTGCTTTGTGAACTCAGAGGATAGGACTGTATTAGATTGGACACATTTTAACAGCTTCTAGTCATTCTAGCATCTGAAATTCTTTTTTTTTTCTTTATTGATTAAGGTATTACATATGTGTCCTTATGCCCCCCATTACCCTCCCACCCCCTGCTTGTGCCCTCATCCCTCCTTGTGTATGTGTCCATTGGTTATGCTTATATGCATGCATACAAGTCCTCTGGTTGATCTCTCTCCCTTACCCCCACCCTCCCCTACCTTCCCTCCGAGGTTTGATGGTCTGATCGATGCTTCTCTGTCTCTGGATCTGTTTTTGTTCATCAGTTTATGTTGTTCATTAGCATCTGCAATTCTCATTCACCCTCCCCTGTCTACCTTTGGCTGCACTGAGAAGGGGATTAGAAGGTCTGCTCTTGGCCTCTTTCTTCCCTGTGAACCTTCCAGCCTTTCTGTAATGTACGGTCACCCATCCATGGCCCATCAGCAGGACAGATGAGAATGTAGGGCTTTCTTTCTTCCTTTTTATTTTATTTTATCTTTAGTTGTGTGAATTCTAGATTAGGCCTTATGGACACTTATTCACTAATGTAGCTCAAGTTTGAGAATAATCCCTGATAAAATGGTAGGTGCTTAATAAGTGTAGTTGAATAAATAACTTAGTGCCAAGGGGAACTTTTTTGGTTAAATAGAAATTTCTCAAAAAGAACTTGAGAAAGGACACTAATTAAATGTGGTCTTCTTAATCTAGGCCAGGGCCTAAACTTACTGGTTTGCCTTCTAGTTCTGACTGTCATGGCAATATTTGCTAAGATGAGTCTTCTTAAATACAAAAGAATTCTCATTTAATGGTGAATGAAAAAGAGAGTTACTTTCTCATAAATCAGTTTGGCTTAATTTGAAGACTATCAGATTCCGTGTCTATTTCCATTTTTGGTGTGATCTTTTTCTTCTTTTAATAAAGTTACTAAATACATCGCAATAAAAATGTATCCTGTTCATGTCATCGAGTCAGGTTTGGGAACATCTGTGAAATCATACAGCTTGCTGATTATTAATGATTTATTATGGTTTTGTGTCGACTGCATCCTCAAAGGATTTTGTGCTTTCTCTTTTACCTATGCAAGGATTTTTATTCCTTTATATGGCTTTTACTAGATGTATTGAATTATATTAACATTTAATTTTGATTATATAGGGCCAATTACCCTTTCTGTGGATTACTTAGATTAGTCTATTAGCTTTTCCTGGCCTTACTTTTCCCCTTTTAGTCTTTCATGTTCACATCTCTTCTTGAGTAAAGTGGCTAGAAAACGAAAAATGAAAGTCAAATTGATTGATTTGATGTCATAATTTCTGACTTAGGATTTGGTAAAAGCCACTGGCCAAAGTTAGATATTTGGATTAGGATTATTTTAGGCAATAAAGACTTCTGAGAGGGTGGAGGGAGAATTTAATAGAAAATTGGATGCATATTCTGTTCATGAATATATGTCCTTGGAGGACACTGGTGACTTCCAGTGTTAGATTAATGATTTGCCTCATTTCCCCTTTTAGCCATCTCATAATTCTTCCAGATTCAGCATCCACTTTCAGGTAATGAATCATTCTGAATAAATACCAGTTATGATTTTGAATTGGTCTTCCAACTAAAACCCAAACATCTATTATTATTATTATTATTATTATTATTATTATTATTATTATATATAAACCAGCCACATTAGCTCTGGAAGAGCTCCTCTGGGGTTTGCCCTTTCAACTAGAATTGGTTACTTATTTTCCTCAACCATAGTACAGGCAGATGTGTTTTTGTGTGTGTGTGTGTGTTTATTTATTTTTTTATTGATTTCAGAGAGGAAGGGAGAGGGAGAGAGAGTAGAAACATCCATGATGAGAGGGAGTCATGGATTGGCTGCCTCCTGCACGCCCCACACTGGGGATCGAGCCCACAACCCGGACATGTGCCCTGACCAGGAATCAAACCGTGACCTCCTGGTTCATAGGTCGATGCTCAACCACTGAGCTACGTTGGCCAGGTGTTTTAATGCAAGTATAATAATACTTCAAAGACTTAACTAGAAAATCAAAAGCAGTGAAAAAAACATGTGTGTCCCATTCTTTAGTCATAGCATTATAGTTGGACACTAATTTGGGGATAAGAGAGGGATGTTGTTTTCTTTTCGGGTCTCATTTCTATCACAGGAGCCTGTGTTTGGAAGGAAAATTGCATTTTCTTATTCTTCACATTGGGCAGGAAGCATACTAAATTAAGAACTTATTATCCCTTGAGACAACTAATTAATGTAGTAATGTTAGACCAAGGGAGATGACACTTCATCTCCTTTCATAAAATGTTGGAGTGTTATAATCATTCCTGGAAGCCATGCTTTGAAATAAGAAACAAATTGAGGCATAACAAATATGTGAAGGAATTTAAAATTTAAGATATTTGAATATTTGAAGGATTTTGGGAGATTTAGCTTGGGAAAGAGAGGGAATACAATTAGTGCGTTAGAGCAAGGCTCTGGTTCAAAGGGGTGTATTGAGGCCCCTTAAATAGAGGCCATAGGGCCACAGAGTTGGGCTCCACGTCTGAGAACATTCTCTAAAAGATGTTCACTATGGAAGGGGCTGCTTCAGTAATAGTGTTTTAAGCAGAGGTTAGATACGAGCTCAGCAAAGATGATGTAGACAGGGTTCCAGAAAGATTAGGTTTTGGACCAGATGACCTAGTAACTTAAGATTCTATGTTCCAATGCTTTGTCCCTCATAACATGTTCAGTTAAATATTTGTTGACCCACAGCTAACAATTTGAAACAAAAAGGCTTTGCTCTTCTATGAAAAGTGAGTCCTACCCTCCAGGAAGGATGTTGATTACATGTGTTAGGCCAAGACTACTTGCCATTATGCCCTAGGCTGGGGTTGCTTTGTCAGTCCATCCATTGATGTTCTGTTGAAATCACAAACTGATTCTTGAGTTAAACATTTTTAAAAAGGTATTGTTTTAGTAGAAGTTACATGAAATCATGAAAATTGTGTGTTTGTCACTTGCCAGAAATAAACCAGACTCAGGTTAGTAAATAATTGATGTCTCTACAGGATTTCAGGATAGGCCTTTTCAGTAGAGCAACATCTTCAGCTGAAGGTCCCATAAATGTACGAACATGAAGTTTTGCAGCTCCCATCAGAGATGGGCTGGTGGATCACTGGCATAAACAGTCCCCAAGTTCTATTTTGGAAAAATCTCAAATGACATTTGGTTTTATTCTCTTGAAAAAAACATGATCTGAAAGTGATTTTAACAGAAAGGAGGCCAAATTGCTTCATATAAAAAGTAATAAAACACAGTCTTTGAAAACCAGAAATAACTATAAGCAACATTTGCCAATAAATCCCATGACCCAAATAATTTCACCTGCAAAATAATATGCATCCTTGCTACACTGATAGATTCATTGGCCTTTATTAAAAAGTCATTGGTTTCACCCTGTTGGTGTGGCTCAGTGGTTGAGGGTTGTCGACCTATGAACCAGGAGGTCTCGGTTTGATTCCTGGTCAGGGCACATGCCCAGCTTGCAGGCTCGATCCCCAGTAGGGGGCGTGCAGGAGGCAGCAGATCAATGATTCTTTCTCATCATTGATATTTCTATTCCTCTGTCCCTCTCCCTTCCCCTCTGAAATCAATAAAAACATTTATTTTTTTAAGAAGTCATTGGTCTTGCATCAATAGGAACACTTGAGTTTGGGTGAAACCCTTTGATTACTTTGGCTAAGAGGACAGAACATAAAAGCTAGCCACCTCTTCATTAATTGACTTCCTGAGGTGCATGAGTCAAAATTTTATTTTCCACTGAGTTAAAGCAGAAATTTTGGAGATGTTGTATTCTAGTTCCTGATGGAATCCTTAGTGGGTTGTGATTCTGACACATAAGGGAGATGTATAGAAGGGGAAACACTAGGCTAGGTGTCAGGAGTCCTAGTACTGCCATGAATTAGCTGTAACTTTATGCAAAGCACAATCTCTTGAGTATCAGTTTCCTCATTGATGATAGACATATAATACCTGTTAGGATTAGTATGAAAATTAGATAAATTGCAAGTATGGTGCTTAGTAAACAGTAAGCACTCAAATATTAGGTTTTTCATCTTTTTTAAAAAATATATATATTTTATTGATTTTTTACAGAGAGGAAGGGAGAGGAATAGAGAGCTAGAAACATTGATGAGAGAGAAATATCAACCAGCTGTCTCCTTCACACCCCGCACTGGGGATGTGCCCGCAGCCAATGTACATGCCCTTGACTGGAATCGAACCTGGGACCCTTCAGTCCGCAGACCGACACTCTATCCACTGAGCCAAACCGGTTTCAGCAGGTTTTTCATCTTTGATTAAGAGCAGACTTTGGATGATCTCATGCAAGCATAGATTCTTTGGACAAAATAAGGAAACCTTTATGATTTCAAAGAAAAGAGCTCCATTTCTGAAAGGGTCTTAAAAAGAAGTCACTTATTTGATCCATCAGTCTGCCTTTGGGTATTACTGTTACCCAAGAGACTCTTCATTTCTTTACATATTTCAGGAAAGGCATTCTCTCTCTCTCTCTCTCTCTCTCTCTCTCTCTCTCTCTCTCTCTCTCTCCCCCAATAGGTAATTCCAGGGTTGTAAATTCCTCTATCAGGAAACTTAACCTTATTACTGAAATACCTCACAGTGCAATTTGAACCTGTTTCTTCCTGATCCTATTCATGGGAAGGAAAATGGGTTGATCCTATCTTCTTTTTAAGGGGCCATGTTTGGCATGTATTATTGCCCCTTTGCCTCATTTTTTAAAATGACAGTCAGAAAAGCTCATCAAGGTGATAATAATTATTCCTTGAGGGAATGTCAGGATAGGTATTTATAAACTCTTAGCTTCTTATTGGTATGATATTTGGATCATAATCTTACTGTTGGTTAACTCTTGAATTATCCATGTGTTTTTCTTCCTTATGTAATGTAATGGATAACAAAGTGTGCTTCTGACGAATTATTTTGGTTGTGTGGCTCTTGTTTCTTCCTCTTGGTAAAAATGGAGTCATAATTCCAGTGATAATCTACTTTTAGAATTTAATTTCATAAATGACATTATTTGATGGACACATATACCAACATCGAAATTTAGCTGGGTTTCTTTCCCTTTTTATGTGTGCACTAAATTCTGAAATAAAAATTGGAGTACCAAATGCCTAATTAAGCAAAAATGCATGTACAGAATAACAAAAGATAAGAATCTGGTCTGTTAGGATAATTTGTCACTAGTTGGTTGAATGGTGCATAGCTTTTAAGGTTACTTATGCCTGAATTAGATAACAATAGCAAGACTTGATAAATCTTCTGAAAAACAGCTGCTAAACCCATTGCTTTCTGAACTGTAATCATTAAGAATAAATATTCTCTTCTCCTATACAATTGCCGAATGCTGGTGGGACTTTCTTGTAGGCTATTTGACAATGAATGTTAATTCATTTAAATAAAAATTTAAAACAAAATCCTCTTATCCCTTTAAGGCATGTTGGGGCTTTCATGTCCCAGTTGTAGAAAATTTCAAATGATTGGAATGCTGGCTTCTAATTTCTGCTCACTGAAGTCTCCTCTAGACATACAGATTGTTGGAACTCCTTTGATAATATGTATGGGAGCTACATCAATGTATTTGTCAATACACTTACATAAAGGTAAGTATGTAAAATTATACACTTTCAGCAAAAACAAACAACCCCAATAAACCCTCAACATTTCAGATAATAAAAGGTTAAGAAGAGATTTTTGATAATCTAAAAGGAAAAGTGTGCCCCATATATATTGTTGTATACACTTTAATGCATGATTTTTTTAGTACAGGGATGAAATAATATGCAAAATATATCATTCTGGAGGTTTTCTCAGCAGCTAGTAAAAATATTTAGAGAAACTGTTTTATGAAGACTTAAAAAATCCTTGACACCCCCCCTCCAATTTCCTATCTCTTTTTATTAAAACATGGATCTTAACACACAGTTTGACAAACATGTTAGTCATCAAATCTTATGAACTCAATTCTTAATATTTGGCTGTTGGTTTTAAGCATAGGCTCTCAGTAATATCTGAATACACCAGTATATGAAATCTAACCATCAGCTTCAATGCAAACATAAGACTTGGTTTTAAATGTTAATATCAGATATTAGCAGTACACTGTACCATGTCTTATGTGATCATGTTCTTTTCCCCTTAATAAAAAGCCTGTTAGAAACATAAGCCCTTAATGACCTGAGTACAATTAGCTACAAACATTCTGTAGAAAGGTGGTTGTGTGTGAAAACATCAATCAATATTAAAAAGGAGGGCTAGGAAACAGGACTCTAAACAAAATATTTTAAATAAAGTTGCATCTCTCATTTAAAAATTAAGATATAATTCACACACCATATAATTCTATGTACAGCATTTTTGCTGTAGACATCTTTGTTGTAGCATCTTAGCCGGAAACATTTTTTCCAAAAATGTTTTAGCCGCATAACTAATTGTTCATAAGGCAATTTTGCTGTAAACGATAAAAAAAGTTTGTCTTTTGTTTGGTTTCATTTCTCCATTGACAAACCAACCACTGTAAAAAAAGATAAAATAACTGCTTGACAGTTTGGTTTTGTTTGGTTGGTTTGGTTTCTTCATTGACGAATCAACTGCCTTAATGTATTTAAGCTGGTCATCAGTTTAGTTTTATATTCCCATTGACAAAGTTTTCTCAGTTACTCCCAGTTTTGTATTATATATAAATCTTAGCTAGCCCTTATAATGGCCTATACAGTGACGAGTAAAGATGCTTACAGTGAAAGTACTTAGAACCATACAGTTCACCCCCTTAAAGTGTACAGTTCAGTGTTTTTTAGTATTTTCACAAAGTTGTACAACCATTACCACTCTCTCCAGAACCATCATCCCAAAAAGAAACTCCATGCTCATTAGCAGTCACTCTCCTCCTCTGCAACCCCTGAAGCATCTGGGAAGCACTAATTTACTTTCTGTCTCTACAGACTTGCCTATCCTGGACATTTCATATGAATAGAATTATACAATATGTGGTCTTCTATGTCTGACTTCTTTCTAAATTTAGCATACTGTTTTCAAGTTTCATGTTGTAGCATGAATCAATACATTTATTTTATGTCATATTCATTTTAAATAATATTTCATGGTATGCATATACCACATTTTATTTGCCCATTCATCAATTGATGGATATTGGGGTTGTTTCCACTTTGGGGCTATTATAGGTAATGCTGCTATGGACATTGCGTACAAGTTTCCTGTGTGGGCATATGTTTTTACATCTTTCTTAAAAGCAATTAGTCTAGCAAATGTAGTTGTGTGTTCATTTAAGCAGAACTTCTTAAACTCCTATTTAGGGAATGCAACCTATAACCTTAAATCAATTGTTCAATGAGGAGACTGCTACATATGTCCATAAGAATTTTTCTATGAGCCTATCATTTAGATATGGTAATTTCATGAAGACCACTTCAGTCTTGTAGAAACTGAGTTGTCATCATATAAAGAATTTCTAAAAAGAAATTTTAGGGACAGCTACACATCATGCTGGAGAGGAAAAGTACTCATTCAATCTTCTAGGACTCAATGAAGGAGCGCTTTTAACATATAATTTCCTTTATATATCAACTGTCTTTTAAAGTTTGGATTTTCCTCCTTGAAAAAAAGATTGTCAAATAGCCAAACCACCTGGCTGTCCATTGTAGCTTAAGTGTTTATTATTAAGACATAATTCATACTGAGAGTCAAAGTAAGAAGAATGTATTTTGTGTGCAAAGGATGAATGTATCGGTAACTTTATTTGTAACAGAATTTTTTTAAACAAGATGAATGGAAGTTGCTCTCCCATGTACTTGTATATAAATAAACATTTCCTGTTGCCCACATTTGGAGGATGATATGCTATCAAAGTTCATAAAAAGCAAATGAGCTTTAAGTACACTAATGTCTTTCAGCATGACGGAATTTGGCCATCTGGAGGCCTGAGTTTGTAGATTTTCTGACTAACCTGGACAATTCATTTAACATTTTGCACCATGGATTTCTCCTCTATAAAATAAGGGGCTAGACAGAATAATCTTTAAGGTCTCTTAGAACACTAAATAAGACTACTCTGCTATACTTAGGATGTGAAAGTAATGTGTTAGTTATTTCTAATGGTGAGAAAGATGCTTTATCTGATTACATATTGGAAGGAGTTTTATTACACTGAGAACGAGTAGTCATAAATTCTAGTTTCAGTTCTGACACTGAGGAGCCATGTTAAACTAGATTAGATAACTTTAAGATCCTTTCTAGCTAAAACACATTATATGGTTCTATATCTTCATTTGGGCAATTCCTTGGCAAATTGGAAATCGGTGTTTTGAAAAAACTTGAGGAACACTATCATTAGTTGACACAATTATTTCGCATCTGCTACCCACAAACTATGCCTGATATATGCTATCTCTATACCCTCAAGTGCATCTGCAGCTGAAAGATAGAAACTGGAGCTATATTTAAACCACACCATGTGCCTGTGCTTTGGGCCAGGTGCTCACCTCTGAATATTTCAAGAACTGAAATATCTTATTTTCATTACTTGCAGGAAACCACATGTTAGTTACATAAGACATCCTATCTAAATGTTCATATCTAGAATTTATTCAGGCTTCCCAGAGAATAGTTATGTTTTCACATGTAGGTAAAAATAAGCTTAAAGACACAGACTAGCCTTTCTGACTTTGATTTTGGAGATGAAAGCATAAGAATTAACAACTGTATGTGGCTTAACATTCTACCAAGTTTATTGATGCTCAGAAGGGGTGAGGGAGCTCCCTGTGACCTTTTTATAAGGGCACTAATCCCATTCATGAGGGCTTTGTTCCCATGACAGAATTACTTCCAAAAGGCCTCCCCTCCAAATACGATCATATTGGGGATTAGGTTTCAACATAGGAATCTGGGGAGGGGGGCACAAACCTTCAGTCAATAGCAGATGTTGTCTGATTAATCAGGCCAATTGGCTACTCAGAGTTATAGGTTTAATAGCGGAGTAAGCATATCCACTTCTCCTTTGTTATATATGAAAGAAATACCCCCAGATCAAGGAGTTATAACACACTGTCAATGGCATTTGATTCCAGTTAACTTAACCTTATGTCCATTTAGCTTGTTCAAATTAATATTTGTCTAAATGCTTTCAATCAATCCCTTCATCTGGTACCAGCCAGATTGCAAGCCTTGAGACAAGTAATCTTGTTAAGGTCTGCTGACTTATGACTATTTTGCTAATCACATGAACTTTAAGTTTAGATCTCCAAAGAGTGGAAAATGCTTTTCCAGCCACTGCTAATTTTTTGGTTTCTGTTTTAACCATCTTGGGTAATATCTATTTTCATATTTCTGGTTAGTTGATTTTATAATTACAGATGCTCCTCAACTTACAATGGTAAGTTGGAAATATGCATTAATAAGTCAAAAATGCATTTCATACACTTAATTTATTGAACATCATAGCTTAGCCTAGCCCAGTGGTCGGCAAAACGCGGCTCGCGAGCCACATGCGGCTCTTTGGCCCCTTGAGTGTTCTAACGCCACTTCTTCAAAATAGACTCGCCCAGGCTGAAAACCGACTTCTGTGCATGGGCCACGAAGTTTCAATCGCACTGTACGTGCGCGCCCGCACGTGGTATTTTGTGGAAGAGCCACACTCAAGGGGCCAAAGAGCCGCATGTGGCTTGCGAGCCGCGGTTTGCCGACCACTGACCTAGCCTACTGTAAACATGCTCAGAGCCCTTACATTAGCCTATAGTTGGGCAAAATCCTCTAACAGCCCATTTTGTAATAGTGTTGAATATCTCATGTACTTTATTGAATACAGTATCCAGGAAAAGCTGGCAAAATAGTGCACGATGGAGTATTGGGCTGTTTACTCTCATGGCTGTGGCTGACTAGGAGCTGCGGCTTGCTGATGTTGCTTGTCCTCATGAGAGAGTATCTTACAGCATATCTCTAGCCCAGGGAAAGATGTGTGGTATGGTTTCTACTGAATGTGTGTCACTTTCACACTGTCTTGAAGTCAAAGTCACAAGTTGAAACATCATAAGTCAGGGACCATATATATTTTGATAAACTAAGCATATATGTTGTAATTTTAGGGTAGAAAACAAAAAGAAACAACACTTAACTTCCAAACCTAGAATAAAAAAACCCAAACAGAAATGGTAAAAAAATAATCAACAGGAAAAAAAAGAACAAAAACGACATTGAATAGACAAGATAAATAGGAAGTATAAAGTACGGTAAACCCAAATATATTTTAATCATTATATTAATTGTTAACAGACTAACATTCCAGTTAGAGGACAAAGATTGTCAAACTGGACAACAAAACCAAACCCAACTATTCAAGCCTCCCAAGAAGCACATCTAAGACATAAAAATACAGATTGAAAAAGAAATGAACAACAAAAACAAAAACCTCATGCAAATACTAACCAAAAAAAAGCTAATACAGTACAGTGATAACAATTAGTTTTTAGGACAAACACATTAATAGTAATGAAATGGGACTTCCATATTTAAATTTTTAGTCCACTAGGAAGATACAAGATTGAATTTGTACCTAGTAATGGCCTCCAAATAAAATAAAAACTATAAAACTAAAATGAGAAATAACATGCATTCACAATCACAGAGATTTTAAAATCCCTCTTCCAGTAATTAATAGAATGGGGGAAATCAGTACATATATAATTTGAGCAACATGATTTACATATCTAGTACACTTAAAATTCTAATACACATAACATACTTAGGTATGTGCCCTTTTGGAGTGCATATGGGAGGCAACCAATCGATGCTTCTCTTTCTCTCTCTCTAAAAAATCAATAAATCATATCCCTGGGTGAGGATTAAAAAAAAATTCTTTGCCCAATAACTGCAGAACACATGTTCTTTTCAAACACATGTGGGACATTTACAAAAACTAACTATAGATTGGACCACTAAACAAGTCTCAACAAATTTCAAAGGGCTGAAATAAGGAGCACATTTGTAAAAAACTCATACATCAAAGAAACCACATGGAAATTATAAAATACTAGAGGCCTGGTGCACGAATTCATGCACCAGTGGGGTCCCCGGCCTGGCCTGCAGGATCGGGCCGAAACCGCTCTCTAACATTCCTCAAGGGGTCCTGGATTGTGAGAGGCCGAGGGACCCCACCGATGCACGATTGGGGCCGGGGAGGGATGTGGGAGGTTGGCCAGCTGGGGAAGGACTGCGGAAGGACTCCAGGGCGTGTCCAGCCCATCTTGCTCAGTCCTGATTGGCCCGACCCCAGCAATAAGCTAACCTACTAGTCAGAGCGTCTGCCCCCTGGTGGTCAGTGCACATCGTAGCGACTGGTCGGCTGGCTGACTATCTGACCCCTGGTGGTCAGTGCACGTCATAGTGACTGGTTGACTGGCTGACTGCCCCCTCGTGGTCAGTGCATGTCATAGCAAGCAGTTGAGCGGCCTTAGCATATCATTAGCATATTACGCTTTGATTAGTTGAATGGCCAACTGCATGACTGGACACTTAGCATATTGGGCTTTTATTATATAGGATTTTGAACTGAATGAAAACAGAAACACTAATGTACATGCTTGGTCTCAGGAGAAAGTCTAGATAGAAGAGACTTCAAATTAAACAGCTTATGGGTGATAAGTAAAGATGAGTGAATGAATTCAACTGAGTACATGTAGAAAGGACAATAATAAAACACTAAGTTAAGGCACTACCTTTTAAAAGGCAGGCAATAGAAGGATCATACCTCAACATAATAAAAGCTATATATGATAAACCCACAGCAAACATCATACTCAATGGGCAAAAACTAAAACCATTTCCCCTAAGAACAGGAACAAGACAGGGATGCCCACTCTCACCACTCCTGTTTGACATAGTACTGGAAGTATTAGCTATCGCAATTAGGCAAGAAGAAGAAATAAAAGGCATCCAAATTGGAAAAGAAGAAGTGAAGCTGTCCTTATTTGCAGATGACATGATATTGTACATAAAAACCCCAAAAGATTCCATCAAAAAACTAATAGAATTAATAAATGAATTTGGCAATGTAGCGGGATACAAAATTAACGCCAAGAAATCTATGGCATTTCTATACACCAATAGTGAACTTACAGAAAGAGAGACTAAAAAAGCAATCCCATTTACCATCGCACCAAAAAAATTAAGATACCTAGGAATAAACTTAACTAAGGAGGTAAAAGACCTATACGCAGAAAACTATAGGACACTGAAAAAAGAGATAGAGGAAGACGTAAACAGATGGAAGAACATACCATGTTCATGGATTGGTAGAATCAACATCATTAAAATGTCCATACTACCCAAAGCAATCTACAGATTCAATGCACTCCCCATCAAAATACCAACAGCATATTTCACAGACCTAGAAAGAACTCTCCAAAAATTCATCTGGAATAAAAAAAGACCCCGAATAGCTGCAGCAATCCTGAGAAAGAAGAATAAAGTAGGAGGGATCTCAATACCAGATTTCAAGTTGTATTACAAAGCCACTGTTCTCAAAACAGCCTGGTACTGGCACAAGAACAGACATATAGATCAATGGAACAGAATAGAGAATCCAGATATCGACCCAAACCACTATGCTCAATTAATATTTGACAAAGGAGGCATGAACATACAATGGAGTCAAGACAGTCTCTTCAATAAATGGTGTTGGGAAAATTGGACACACACATGCAAAAAAATGAAACTAGATCACCAACTTACACCATACACAAAAATAAACTCAAAATGGATACAGGACTTAAACATAAGACGGGAAACCTTAAAAATACTAGAGGAATCCACAGGCAACAAAATCTCAGACATATGCCAAAAGAACTTCTTCACTGACACTGCCCCTAGGGCAATGGAAGCTAAAGAGAAAATTAACAAATGGGACTACATCAAAATAAAAAGCTTTTTTACAGCAAAAGAAACCATCAACAAAACAGCAAGAAAGCCCACTGCATGGGAGAACATATTTGCAAATGCCATCACTGATAAAGGTTTAATCTCCAACATCTACAGGCAGCTTATGCAATTTAATAAAAGGAAGATAAATGATCCAATTAAAAAATGGGCAACGGACCTAAACAGAATATTTTCAAAAGAAGACAGAAGGAAGGCCAAGAGACACATGAAAACATGCTCAAAGTCACTTATTATCCGAGAGATGCAAATCAAAACAACAATGAGGTACCATCTCACACCTGTCAGAATGGCTATCATCAACAAATCAACAAACGACAAGTGTTGGCGAGGATGCGGAGAAAAAGGAACCCTCGTGCACTGCTGGTGGGAATGCAGACTGGTGCAGCCACTGTGGAGAACAGTATGGAGTTACCTCAAAAAACTGAAAATGGAACTCCCATTTGACCCAGTAATCCCACTCCTGGGAATATATCCGAAGAAACTAGAAACACCAATCAGAAAGGATATATGCACCCCTATGTTCATAGCAGCACAATTTACAATAGCTAAGATTTGGAAACAGCCTAGGTGCCCGTCAGCAGATGACTGGATCAGAAAACTGTGGTACATCTACACAATGGAATACTATGCTGCCATAAAAAAGAAGAAATTCTCATCATTTGCAGCAACCTGGATGGAATTGGAGAATATTATACTAAGTGAAATAAGCCAGTCAATGAAAGAAAAATACATGATCTCACTCATTTATAGATAATAAAGAACATTATAAACTGATGAACAAAAAGATAGATACAGAGACAGTAAAGCAACAAACAGACTTTCAAATTACAGGGGGAAAGTTAGGGAGAGGTGGGGGAGATAAGAAATCAAATGAAGGACTTGTATGCATGCATATAAGCATAAACAATGGACGCAAAACTCTGGGGGGTGAGGGCATGTATGGGTGTGGGGTGGGGGGGTAATGGTAAGATATGTACACATATAATACCTCAATAAAAAAAAAACAGTAAAAAAAATAAAAAATAAAAGGCAGGCAAATAGGAGATAGTCAAGGATAATGGGGGCGGGGGGCGGGGGGACTTAGTACCTTTGAGATCTGAGTAAGCAGGGATCCTGCCCCAGCCACCCACACGTCAGGAATACTTGTGCCTTATTAGTAGATTGCCTTCTTCAAGATTTTGTAAATCCTCATCTAGTTCCTGGGACTCAGCAAGCCACCCTGAGCCTGGATTTGGTTTCATGTGGGACCTGGTTGCCAGAAGTACCTCTTGAGATTTTCTAAGTTTCACTTTGGTATGTGAAATAGATGTCATCTCTCTCCTTTGACCCAAGTTTGGTGTGGACTGAATGCCTGGGGGAGCTCTGAGTCTTGTGCCTATAGAATTCTCCTGGGTCTGAAGAGTGGACCATTCTTACTAGCTGAGCAATATTTCTTTCACACAACAGTACCAACAGTACCAGATTAGGCTGCCAGAATGGTATTGAATAGCTTTTAGGTGACTATCATATTGGACACAGGATAAATTCAGGGTTCTGGACTACTGAAGGTCACCTGGACCCCTGGAATTGTATTGTGTGTGTGTGTGTGGGGGGCTGTCATTAGCTCTCACTTTTCTTTGTTCCATTTATGATGCTACCTCTAATCTGTAGACCCCCAGGCTTGTGAGGGTGGTGGCAGTGTTCTTTACCCTGTCCATTTGCACCAGGGAGGTTACCCTACTCCTCTCGGCAGGTTATACACTTTGTATCGGGCCAGACCTCTGTCATCTGAGGCCTTTCAAGGCTGTTGTTCCACAAAGCCAATTGGCCCCTTCCAATCAATGTTCTCTCTCATTTCCAATGGATAGTGACTGTTTTCTCCAGAATTTGGCTTAAGATATGCTGATGAAGGAATGACATTCCTGCACCAATGAAACTGCTTTTCTTGTTCCACCCATGGGCCTTTTGCTTTTTCTCCTCAGTGTGGCCAAGAATACAGTAATTACAGCTTAAAACATTCAGGAGACGACATGGCTGGAGTATGTGTTCTATGCTTATGCTATAAAAGTTCAAATGGTAAATATGACAAAAAACACACACAAAAAAAATGATTACCCACACTTACCTGCACACTCTGGGTAAGACTTGCATTTTTGGTAATTATCAATGAAGCACAGTAACAATCTTTGAAAGTCACTGGAAGCCAGTATTCACAGGCATAATGAATGCAGCATAATGAGTAATGAAACCAGCATTAAAAATGGCATTAAGGAACTGTAGAGGCAAGATCTAGATGGTTCAATACAAACAGGTCCTTAATAGTCATGGCATTGTAATAGCAGCATTACTACTCTTATTGTAGTGGGAGATTATGGAATTAGCTAGAAATGGCACATTTAATAAAGAACACAAGACTATTTCCAAGGCTTGAAGAAGAAATGGTGCATGTATACTCTAAAAAATATTTACATGCATGGATCAGACAAGAAACATGCACTTTTTCCTCTATCCATTATTCTATATCTTCATTGACAAACCAGTTTACCTTACTTGGGCTCATAAATTTTATAATAGACTAGAGACCTGGTGCACGAATTTGTGCACCCCAACGGGGGCCCATTGGGCTGGGCTGGCGGGAAGAAGGGCCATGGGTTGTGGGCTGGCTGGCCCCTCCCCCGATCCTTGGGGGTGCCAGGGGCAGGGCCAGCCAGGGGGAGGGGCCACGGACAGTTGGCCGCCCCTGCCCCGATTGGGGTGGGGGGTGGCAATTGGGGACGGGGATGGAAATGGCTGGGGTGGGGGCGCCAATTAGGGCCCGGATCAGGCTAGTTGGCTGCTGCAGTGCATGTCATAGCCACTGGTTGTTCTGGTCGTTCCGCTGTTCTGATTGCCGAGCTTTTATATATATAGATTTTTAAAATAAAATTGTTCACATATAGACAAGGGTTCCACAAATATTTGCCTTGTAAACAGCCTTGATCAAAGCAGAGCAGAAACTAAAAATTCAGAAACCATGAAAATGGTATTTTGAACATAAAGTGCAGAAATAAAATAAGGAATGACAAATTCATTGGACTTGAGTTAGAAAACCACTGACACTATAGCCACTAAAGGTGGGGGAGAAAGAACACATGGAAGCAGCTTGAATAGTGAATGGTGCTCAAGTTGACAGTAACTATTTTTTATTTTTTAAAAATTATTTAAAAAATATTTTATTCATTTTAGAGAGGAAGGGAGAGGGAGAGATAGAAACATCAATGATGAGAATCATTGATTGGCTGCCTCCTGCACACCCCTACTGGGGATGGAGCCCGCAACCCAGGCATGTGCCCTTGGCCGGAATTGAATCTGGGACCCTTCAGTCCACAGGCTGACGCTCTATCCATTGAGCCAAACCAGCTAGGGCAGTGGTTCTCAACCTTCTAATGCCGCGACCCTTTAATACAGTTCATGTTGTGGTGACCTCCAACCATAAAATTACAGTTATGAAACAGTAGCAAAATTAGTTATGAAGTAGCAACGAAAATAATTTTATGGTTGGGGGTCACCACAACATGAGGAACTGTATTAAAGGGTCGTGGCATTAGAAAGGTTGAGAACCACTGAGCTAGGGCAACAGTAACTATTTTTTAAAGGAGACTGGCTATGAACAAGAGTATTAGCAGGGAGGTAGCATGGAGTATTAAAAAGAACAAGTGTAACTGACTGAATCATTGAAAAAATTTCTTGAGGACTAGTGAGAAGGAAAAGAAAACTCATTCAACACTACTAGTAGGAAAGTGTGATACTGACTCTACTCTTTTAAAGTAAAAAACAACAAATGTACTTTTACTGTGGTGAGATCTGATGGGCAACATCTTTTTGCTTTTTACTTTTATTTACGAATCTTTATTGTTGAAAGTATTACAAATGTACCTTTTCCCCCACCGCCATTGACCCCCTTCACCCTGCACTCCCTGTGCCAGGCTACACTATTGTTTGTCCATGGGTAATGCATACATGCACATAAATTCTTTGGTTAATCTCTCCCCCCTGCCCTGCCCTCTTTCCCTCTGGGATTTATCAATCTGTTCCATGCTTCCATGTCTCTGGATCTTTTTTTGTTGGTCAGTTTATTTTGTTCATTAGATTCCATATATAAGTGAGATCATGTGATACTTGTCTTTCTGACTGGCTTATTTCACTTAGCATAATACTTTTCAGGTCCCTTCATGCTGTCTCAAAGGGTAATAGATCCTTCTTTTTTACAGCTGCAAAGTATTCCATTGTACAAATGTACCACATCTTTTTTATCCTCTCATCTACAGATGGGCACTTGGGCTTTTCCCAAATCTTAGCTATAGTAAATAGCACTGCTATGAACATATTGTTGCATATATTCTTTCAGATTGGTGTTTCGGGATTCTTAGGATATATTGATGGGCAACATTTTTATTTATAGGAAATATTGGGGGACAGAGAGATAAGGTATTTATACTAAAATGAAGCAAATACATAAATCTAAAATGTAGGACATTCTACAAAACAATGGTCTAATTTTCTCATAAAGTTAAAGTAATAGAGAATAAGAGTTCTAGAAAAAGACAGGAGACATTTTGTTAAAGTTTATCCATATATCATGGATAAACTTTAACAAAATCCTGGTTAAATAATATAAACTACAATTATAAGACAATTTAGGGATAAGTAGAAAATTTTGAATATGAGCTGAATATTAGCTGCTGGAGAACAATTGCTATTTTTCTTTGGTGTGATAATTATATTGTAGTTATGTAGTTAAAGTCTTTTTTAAGGAAATTTATGTTGATGTACTTAGGAATGAAATGTCCTATCCACAGCTTAAATTCAAATGGCTCAACAAAAACTATATAGATCTATACAGATATATTGAAAGCAAATACATACACATGCAAAAGGCAAAACATTAAACATAACTGGTTTCTAAGTGGTATGTATAGATGCTCTATATTGTACTGCTCTATTCTTTCAACTCTTACGTGTTTGTAAATTTTCCAAGTGTAAAGTTAGGGAGAAGAAGAGAAACAAGAGAGTGAGAAGGTAAAGATGGGTATAATTGATTAACAGCCAGACACTAGAAAGATCAGCACTAAATAGAAGGTGTACATCATTTTCTGAGATTAGAGGAAAGAAGCTGTGGTGAGTATAGATATAGATGAGTAGACATGGGTGTGGGAAGTGGGGGAAACAACAGGTGATCTCAATGTCCTCCATGAAGGAGGAAGCAAGAAGAGGAGCAGCAGGTTGGCGGCATGAAGAGAACGAAGATTTGGAATAGCTGCTGTGGGGAGTGGCACAGGGAGCTGAACAGAGTACAGGTTTCACAGCTCAAGGTTTAGCTGAGGGGCTGCTAGGGACTCGAGTGTCTAGAAACTGCTCCTGATTTTTGCTCCCATTAGCACTACAAGCTTATCTCCAATCACAGAACTTATCAAATACTGTTTGTTTAATAGACCATGAATTTCTTGAGGGAAGGAGCTTGGCTTTCACCTTTTTGTTCCCAGTACCTCAAATGAAGTAAGCATATAATGAATATTTATTAAATAAAATAGTCACAGTTTCACATTTAACTCTACTACTCAGTTTTTATTGACTTATCCCCAGCCCAGATTCTGCTGGGTTAATTGCTTCTCTATCAGGATCCCATAGCAACATGAATGTTTGTAATAGCCATTAAAAACCCCTTTCATTGCCCTAGCCGGTTTGGCTCAGTGGATAGAGCGTCGGCCTGTGGACTGAAGGGTCCCAGGTTCAATTCCGGTCAAGGGCATGTACCTTGGTTGCGGGCACATCCCCAGTAGGGGGTGTGCAGGAGGCAGCTGATTGATGTTTCTCTCTCATCGATGTTTCTAACTCTCTATCCCTCTCTCTTCCTCTCTGTAAAAAAATCAATAAAAAAAAATATATATATATATAAAAACCCCTTTCATTGCATTTGCTGCATTGTAGTGAAACTGTAATATGTCTGTCTTACCTAGTGGAACAAAATCTTTTGAGATCAGTGATCTCGTAGGCTTGGTATCACAAACTTGACAGAGTAGTTGGCCTAATACACAACAGGCATTTTTCTGAGCTGAGCAGACCAATTAATGAAGATTTTAAGTTTTGCTTTGTAAAGGCTTTATTTCTGAATGTACATGTGAGTTTAACAAATAATTTTACCAAGCAAAACAATATTACTAATATGCAACCAAAATATAAAGTGCCAAGTTATCTGAATCAGAGTATTCTGGATAAACACAGAAAAACAACTGCTTTATAAACATTTTTAAAAGACAGCACCTCTTTTCTATTTGTGTTTCTTCAAGTATTCAAAATGGGACGAATGCTTCCCATGCCAGTGGAGGCAAATGTTTCGAAACAAACCTTTAAAGGTTTAGCCATTGGGTTGAGGTGACTTTCTGTGAAAACAATTCAGGAGACCAAGCGTTTTTAGTTTCAGGCACTGAAGGTGGCCAATTTTCTGAAAATGAAAGGCAACAACTGACTTCTGAACCACAACCAAGTTCCAACACTGACTCTTTGGAAATCCAGCCTGAGTGTGTACTGCTGTAGTTAGGAGTTTTCTGGTTTGCGACTACTGCTGTAAGCGGGTTCTTTAAATTTAACTCTTTCTTAATGAAACGTTTATTGGTTCTTTGTTTGACATGCTTCAGTTTCTTTCTCGGTAATGTGTTCTCATCAGGAGAATTACAGGCAGCAAGGCTTTTTCTTATACCCAAGGCTTGGAATCGAAGCATATCGGGAAGAAATGCTTTTTTTGTGGTCGGAGGGACCCATTCATCAATGTCAGATGCAAGGCACTCAGCAATAGAACAGTTGTTGACAACCTCTGGTTGTGTCACACCAGGAATAACAGGGCTTTTGGCTTTCTGGCTGGGCGTTTTTATATTTTTTTGAGACCTGGGAGTGGCTTGCTGTGCCTCATTTTCAGAGGAAATCCTTGTTTTTTTATAGTTAGTATCAAGATCCACATAAAAGGTAGGCAGTTTCTTGAAAGCTCCTTTCACCCCATGAATTCTTGTTTGGTGGAATCCTGCAACAGGAGTTGACTGTGAACATGGAACAAAGTCCTGGCTACTTTCAACATCACTTTCTGAATCTGATGGAAAATGTGAAGAGCATGTTTCTGGATTCATGGAAGCAGGCATGTTTGGCAAGGGTAATTTTTGTGAAGATTGGCTGAAGTTTTCAGAAAGTGATCTCAGTGAAAAATCAGATTCTATATGATGACTTTCTGCCAAAGACTTTCCCCATTGTAACAAAATATCCTGTGACTTTTTGGTGGTTTCTGTTGCCATGTCCATTTCTTTAGCACTATCATCAAAGAGATCAGCAGAAGCATTGTAGCTGCTTTCATGACCAGGAACATAGGTCTGTGTTAAATTATTTCTGCTATGTCCATAACGCATTTCTTTCAATGCATTTGTACTTCTACTTGGACTGCTGCAAAGAGCTTCTAAGGAATATGTAAGTTTCCTGCAAATTGTAAGACTGTCACCTTGGTTCTTTGGCCACCTCCTACATTGTTTATTTTCTAAGTTGCAAAGGTCAGAAACATCATTATACCTCCTGGAACACAAAGTCACCAACTTTTCACTCATTTCCAAAGGTGATTTTTCTCCACTTCCATTAAAACACTTGATATTGAGACAAGAATGGTCACTCTCTGAATTACTGTGCGTATGTGAAATCGTAGCCCTACGTGGTGGAATTCTGGTAGACTTCCTAAGAGTAGATGTTGTTCCTAAACCTTTTGAAGCTGGAAACAGAGCTGACAGAGAAGCGTTTGATAGAAAACATTCAGAAATCTCTCTTCCATTTCTACCTATGGAGACAGACTCTGCTGTGTTCTCTGGGTGTGACTCCTGAACATTAGCAGCTGGATTTGCTTCACAGTTGGAAAGAAAGTTACCTTTGCCAGAGTTTGCTTTGACTGCCGCTTGAGATGATCTTAACGCTATAGGTGGTGTATGCAAGGCTCCAGCAGCTCCCTGGGGAGTCACAGATAAACTGCTGTGGTCTGCCTGTAATTCATCGATGCCATTATCTAGATGATGCTGCCTACTGCTGGCATCCGCGGGGGTTATAGCAATCTCACTTTCGATAACTGCCAGAAACTTGTTTAAGCTTTCAGAGAGTGGCAGATCATCCCAAATCTTGGGGTCATAATCCTGGGAACCACCAGCTATCTCTTCAAGTCTGAGTGATATAGGTGGACAACACGCAGATCTTTCCTGAAGGCTGGAGGGAGTATTGATATCATGACATGTTAGCTCATGCTGGGAATTTCTCTTTTTAATTTCTATTGCACTGTGGAAGGATTTTGTATTACTTGGCTCATGGGACTCTTGCATTTTCAAGGAGAATAAATTAGAACCAGTAACTCCAATTTCATGATGACTGCTGTGTACTGCACCTGACTGATTAGCTTGTAAGCCACGTTCATCACCTAACTTTTGTGCTGTGCTCTTTTTATCCATATATGAAACAAGGCTCCATGAACACTGAATGACATCATGGCAACCACCTGAACCAGTGGCCTCTGTCAAGGAAATGCACTGTCTGTTCTGATGAAGAGTATCAAAGACCTTGCTTTGTTCTGAAGCTGAAAAATTGTCCTCATCTGTTAGTTGTGAAACAATGGACGTGAGTTGAAGTGATGGCTGCCAGGACATTGAAAAGTTATCTCTGCCATGGGATTCAACAAAACAAGAGCTGCTGTCAAGGCCACATATGCTGCTGAGATCACTACTTGAGTGTTCTAAAGCAAGCAGGTGGCTATTAGGTGCCTGGGAGCCACCATGGAGGTTCCTGAAATTGGAAAGCTGCAAAAGCTGCCGGAAATAGTCAATGACAGTGAAGCCTGCAACACCCGGGTCTGGTAGGACAATCTGGCAAGCTAGTAGCTCTTTAATTTCTCTCCTACGGCCAGGGCACTGTTCTAAGAAGTTACTGGAATCTGAACCTTGCCCATGTTGGTTTTCAAAATTCTGTGAAAGAAGTTAATACATTTAAATGAGAATAAAATTTTCTCCCTTTGATTAGAATGTGAAACAGATTTCAAATAATTTCAATTCATCTAGTGTTATAGACACAGTAGTATAAGTAAGAGAAGTAAGCCTTGGAGTAAAGAGACTTGTATTCAAATCCTAGTTCTAACATTTACTAGTGTTGTGACTTTGGACAACTTATTTAACCTTTTTGAGCCTTAGTTTTCTCATTTATAAACTAGAGATTAAAAAAATGCAAGTTTACTCTATTTGCAATAACATGGAAAACTGCACTGCTTAGCAAATAGTAGTTGCTCAATAAATTATAGCTATTATATCTGTCATTAACTTTCATAAACCTTGAGTGCTTAAGAGAATGTTCTCACCTATTAAAAAAAAAGATAAAGAACTGTCTAAGGTTTTAACAAAGAAAAGCTCTGTAGCTCCTGGCTTGACCTTCCCTTTGGTCTTTCTCACTGTGCAGTTAAGGAGTGCTCTGTTCTTAGTTTTAAAACCCTAATTCCAATATGGATAAAATTTACATTTGTTCCCTTTAGCACAGATGAAACAGGAAATGATTACTCCTTCAGAATTAGTACATTATTTTGAACTTCTATGGTCACTTTTATAATTATTTAAAACCATCCTTCTAACCTATTATTAGTTATCAATATGCAGATAAACAAATATCTAACACTTCTGAATTTATATAAAGTTAGATTTTTAGAGCTCTGAAAACATTTAAACTAGACTTTTCTGACTTTTTGAAAGAGGAAGTTGTCACACATGGTGTTTAACCTATAGCCTATTTTTACACAGTCTAAAGTGCTTCTATAGGATCTCACATTTATGACTCTGAGAAACTATTTAGAGAATTAAAATAATTTCATTACAATGGAAATGTTAACAGAAGAAAGAAAGTCTCAATTACCGTCACTCCAAAAATAAAGCTCTGTCCAACAAAGCAAGTTTCAACTGCTTTAGTTAATAGGTTCTGAGTTGCATCCCTATCCAGTGCTCCTGGAATTTCACCGGAATCCTGAATGTATCTTGATTGGAGGAAAAAAAAAGTGTGAATAGATAAACTTTGAAATTTTAACTTGCCATAAAGTCAGAAATATGAACAATTAGTTTGAAAATGCAGCATGAACCTTTTTAGTTACATATTTAAAAAAGTGACTTTAGCCCTAGCTGGTTTGGCTCAGTGGATAGTACGTAGGCCTGCGGACTGAAGGGTCCCAGGTTTGATTCCAGTCAAGGGCACATGCCCGGGTTGTGGGCTTGATCTCTAGTAAGGGGGTGGAGGGTGGAGGGGCGGTGCAGGAGGCAGCGGATCAATGATTCTCTCTCATCATTGATATTTCTCTCTCTCTCTCCCTTCCTCTCTGAAATGAAAAAAAATAAAAATAAAAATAAGTGACATTAAAAGCTAGGCATTTTGTTCCCTCTAGTTTTCCATAGCTAGAAAAACAAAAACAATTGATCAAATGTGAATAAAATAGATGCCTGCCTAGGAATCAGGCCCAGCAATTATGCTAGAAGTAGCAGTGGAAGTAGTGATGGAATCTCTAGTCCTCATCAAAGCAGAGGGGAGTCTTTCCTCTTCCCTGGCGATCCTGTGGTCCCTCTGCTGCCCCTTTCTTCAAATGAGTCTGCTCTCAACAATAAGGAGACAGACAGACATTTCTTCTGTTAGGGATTAGGGGAGGTGGGTAAAAGACTGCTTAAATATATCCTTGCATTTTTAGGACAACATCAAACTATGCAGGTGAAGTTGTAATGAGAGAATTAACATTTCAACATCTGATATGCAAATATTCCCACAAAAGACTTCTTCTGCCTCACGGGATGTTGGCCACTTGAATGGAAATATCAACTTGGATAATCCCTCAGTTTGAAACAATTTTACTTTTATTCTATGTCCTCTAATTTGGATTAGAGTTTTGTAATTTAGTATTCTAATCACAGCTTAATTGGCTTGGATAAAAGGAGCTTGGTTTAACATTATCACAATACTAGAGGCCCAGTGCATGATTGAATCATGCACGTGTAGGGTCCCCTACATGCTTTTGCTTTCGATCAATCGCGGTGGAGCTGGGAGCCTGTCCGCTGGTGCCGGAGCAACAGGCACCCAGCTCCTCCGCTTTTGATGGTCCGCGGCAGGATGTGAGCTCACTGCCCCAGAGGCACCTTCTGTGCCGCAGCACAGCCATGGCGCAGACGCTGAGCTGGCACAGACGCTGAGCTCCCGCCGCCACTGGCGACGCAAGCTCAGCGTCCTGCTGGCCCAATCGGAGTGATGGTAATTGACATATTACCATTTTATTAGGTAGGATATATTCAGGAAATAAACATCTATTTCTTGATGATCTTTTAAAGAAACTGATGATCTGAGGTTGAGCGGTCAATGAATGAGGTCATCTTTTTCTTTTTTTACTAAATGTTTATTACCTTAAAAACACATATTTTAAAATTCTATTAATATACTAAAGGCATAGGTAGGAAAAAGAATGCTTTAAATAATCTTACCTATGCAAATCAGTGGCTGTAAGACCAAAAAATGCATCTAAGCAGCTTCCAAAAACAGTAATGCCAAATAATTTGTTTGATTCTGCAACTTTTATGGAAAGTCTGTATCTGTAACTGGCATTTTCAGCTTCACCAGTAGAACCACATTTTGGACAATTAGACCTGGAAAAGTGGAAGAAAAAAGTATAGAAATGTTCACTAATTTTTTTTTCATATGATGAAAAACAAATCTGGAAAAGTAAAAATTAAAAATAATGTCTTATATACAAATGTTCCTATACCACTTACATTCATCTTAAACTATTTCAGATTAATTTCTTTTGAATTTATTTACTCATAACAGCTGCTTTCACTGATTTAAATTAAGTGGCACAGAACAGACAGAAAAGTGGAGTGTGAGTGTGTGTGTGTGTATGTGTGTTTGTGTGTTAGGAGGGTTTAGGAGGCAGCATGGTGGGAAGAGATGTTCTAATAGCTAAATCATCATGAACAAAGTGAGAAACATTATAGTCTAGGGTTGGGGGTATGTGCAAACTAAATATAATGAAGTAAACACCACACCAACAGAAGACCTGAAAATTAATGTCTATCTTCTATTAAAAATAATTAACAATCTTGAAACAACTAATAAAAATGTATATATAGAGAACCCAGTTACATTTTTCTCACCATTATAAAAATAACTTTACTTTCTTTAATTCATTGGAATATTCTAAGAATTTATTAGATTACAAAACATCTTCTTTCACTTGTTTCTAAGGCAATGTATAATTATGGCCAATGTCTTTCTGGTGAAAAAACCTATTAAGTGTTAACTTTACTGTCATGTACTAAATGTCTGATCTTGGGATATTTACTAAATCCCTTAAACCTTGATTGCCTCATCAGTAAAATTCAGGGTTGAAGAAATATAAAAGGAGACAAAGAAAAAGAAAAGAAAGTAAAGAAAACATCTATTGCCAATTTTGCCAATTAATAAGTTAGTTTGATTCTTTCTAATAATTATATTAAATATTGTAATGATATTGTCACTTCTACTGTTTCCCTCCTTTTTAGTTGTTTGCAATAATGTCTTATAACTTACATTCTTAATTTAGCACACTGACCAATGAAAACTCTTTTGGTAATAGTTAATCTTAGGATTTTTTGTTCTTTGTGTTGCTTAGCAATTATCAACCTTTTTCATTTCATGGCACACATAAACTAATTACTAAAATTCTGCAGCACACCAAAAAATATATACTTTGCCAATCTGACAAAAAATAGGTATAATTTTGATTCATCCACACAAGATGGCTATTGTTGTGTTGGCTGTTGCCATTTTTTTTATTTGACAATCTAAGGAAAAAGAGGTGAGTGCCCCTGACTAAATAGTCAGGCATTACATGTTTAAAAAATTCTTGTGGCATACCAGTTGAAAATCACTGATCTAGCTGAAAAAAGTAAATAGAAAATGCTAATAGAAAATACAGATAACTGTAATCATTTGATTGCTGCCACATAGCCACTAGGGGGAGCCTAAAGTCCACAGGACCAAGGTGAGTATTTTGAACAAAGGTTAATCCTTCATATAAGAAGTTATTGATTCATCATTAGATTTGTGCTAATTATTTTTTTGCTACACTGAGGATGGATCTGTGCCAATCCATTCGTGTAATCTTACCCAAATCTGCTGGAGTTGTGTTGTAGTTTGGCTATAAATATACCTTCTTTAAAAATCCTACCTAATAAAAATGTAATATTAAAATTGACCGTACCTTCGACACATCCACAAGCCACACCCAAAAGCCAATCAGAGCAAGTATGCAAATGGCTACAGCCACAGAGAGCAAGGTTTCCCAGGTAACAGAGCAAGCCAAGCTTTCCGCCTGCCCTTGCCAGGCCTAAGCCTCCACTCAAGCTACAAAGTTTCAATTATAGAAGGTAAACAAATTCAAACAGAATGGCGGCAGAACGGAGCTTGAGAGAGCAGGCCAGGGTTGCCCCTGGCAACAGGGGAAGCAAAGCTTTCTGCACACCCTGTCCGGGCCCACCCGCTTAAGGCTACGAAGTTTCAATTATAGAAGGTGAATTAACTGCAACAGAAATGGCTGCCGGCTGCGGAGGGAGCAGCAGGCTTGGCTCCACTCCAGGCTACAAAGTTTCAATTGTAGAAGGAAAATAAATTCCAGATACCAGGGCCTCCGCTTGCATTGCCAGGGGGCATGGCCCGCCTGCAAACCACCACAGGCCCCTCGCTCAGGCCGCCCCACGCCCCAAGGGAACCCCCACCTGATCCTGGACACCCTTCAGGGCAAACCAGCTGACCCCCATTCCTGCACCAGGCCTCTACCTATCTAATAAAAGAGTAATATGCAGATTGACCATCACTCCAACACACAATATGTCTGCCCCCATGTGGTCAAAGATCCTGCCCCCATGTGGACACAAGATGGCCACCACAAGATGGCCAGCAGGAGAGGGCAGTTGGGAGGCACCCGGCCTGCAAGGGAGGGCAGTTGAGAGGGACCAGGCCTGCAAGGCAGGGCAGTTGGAGGTGATCAACCCTGCAGGAGAGGGCAGTTAGGGGTGACCAGGCAGGCAGAGGAGGGAAGTTGGGGGCAAACAGGCTGGCAGGGGAGCAGTTAAGCATCAACCAGGCTGGCAGCGGAATGGTTAGGGGTTGATCAGGCTGGCAGGCAGAAGCGGTTAGGGGCAATCAGGAAGGCAGGCAGGCAAGCAGTTGGGAGACAGCAGTCCTGGATTGTGAGAGGGATGTCCGACTGCCTGTTTAGGCCCGGTGGGATCGGGCCTAAACGGGCAGTTGGACATCCCTCCAGGGGTCCTAGATTGGAGAGGGTACAGGCTGGGCTGAGGGCCAACCCCCCTCTGTGCACGAATTTTGTGCACCGGGCTTCTAGTTATGTAAATAAGGCCATTTATTCCCATTTATGTAAGGGACAATTGGAGTGAATTTCTGCCCAAGGTGACAAAGTTAGTGAATTTTATGACCCAGATCCAAGGCTTTGGATTTCTATCCTGGAGATTTTTCTTGCATTATGCCTTCCGATAACTATAACAACAATATGGTTAGTAATGAACTATCTTGCAAATAGAGTATTAATGATAGCCTAACAAAAACTAGGTTTACTCATATTTGGCAATGGTACATCTGATAAATGGTTAATATCCAAAATATATAAGGAACTCATACAGTTTAACAAAAGGAAGACAAACAAGCCAATGAAAAAATGGGCAAAGGACCTAAATAGACACTTCTCCAAAGAGAACATACAGATGGCCAAGAGACATAAGAAAAATGCTCAAAGTCACTGATCATCCAAGAAATGCAAATCAAAACCACAATGAGGTACCATCTCACACCTGTTAGAATGGCTATCATCAACAAATCAACAAATGACAAGTGCTGGCTAGGATGTGGAGAAAAGGGAACCCTCATGCACTGCTGGTGGGAATGCAGATTGGTGCAATGATTATGGAAAACAGTAGGGAGTTTCCTAAAAAAATTAAATATGGAACTGCCATTTGACCCAGTGATCCCATTTCTGGTAATCCTACCTAATAAAAGGGTAATATGTAAATTACCATCACTCCGCTACGCCCACGATTGGGCCAGCGGGAGGCGCAGGGGGCGGGACTCGGGGTAGCCGGGGTAGCCGATTGGGCCGGCGCTGGTGACGCGAGCTCAGCGTCTGCGACATGGCTGTGCTGTGGAACAGAAGGGGCCTCTGGGGCAGCGAGCTCACGTCCTGCTGCGGACCATCAAAAGCGGGGGAGCTGGGTGCCTGTCCGCTCTGGCACCAGGCCTTTCGGAAGCCTCTGCCGCGCCGGAGGCTTCTGAAAGGCCTGGTGCACCAGCGGACAGGCACCCAGCTCCACCGCGATCGAAAGCGAAAGCATGTAGGGGACCCTACACGTGCATGATTCAATCACGCACTGGGCCTCTAGTATATAATAAGAAACCCGAAGCACCAATCAGAAAGAATGTATGCACCTCTATGTTCATAGCAGCACAATTTACAATAGCTGAGATCTGGAAACAGCCCAAGTGCCTATCAGTAGATGAGTGGATAAAAAAGCTGTGGTACATTTATACCATGGAATACTATGCAGCAGCAAAAAAGAAGAATCTCTTACCCTTTGAGACAGCATGAAAGGACTTGGAGAATATCATGCTAAGTGCAATACGTCAGTCAGAGAAAGACAAGTATCACATGATCACACTTAGGAACGTAAGTAACAAAATAAAGTGATGAACGGTGTGAATCCAGATACATTGAAGCATGGAACAGAGTGCGGAATCTCAGAGGGAAGGCGGGAGGGTGGGTGGGTGGGAGGGAGATAATCAACCAAAGACCTTGGATACAGAGAACAGCCCATGGACATAGACAATAGGGTGCTAAAGGCCTGTGGTGGTGGGGGGTAGGGGTGTTCTGGGGGGGGTCAATGGGGGACATAAAGGAGAACGTATATAATACTTTCAACAATAAAGAATTATTAAAAACAAAACAAAAAATTAAGTTCACTAATACAAACACTAAATTATATATAGCTTTATACAGGGTGTCCCCCAAATATGTAAACACAAAAAAATATAATTATAAAGCCAGTGTTTACATTTCATTTCATTTTCAAAATGTAATAGAATCTACAGACACTCTGTATACATTTTTTTCGGGATGCCCTGTATATGTATAATGTAGATATTTATGTACAGTAGGTCCTAGGGTTACGTTGGAGATCCGTTCCTTCAGTGCGACGTAACACGATTTTCCCCGTAAGTCAGAACCCACCCACATAAGCATCTACATCACTCACATGGAGCACATACACAGCAGTAATGAAGTGAAACAGTAAAAAAAATTTAAAAGAAAGATAACAATTCCTGACCTTTACTTGTGGTAAATAAATAATAAAAAACATAAAGCACGTATGTATATACGTTGAAATGATGGAACATTTTTTTATATATAAATAAATGGGAGATGGTGACGTAACCACGAAACCACATACGTCGAGTCTGACGTAACCTGAGGACTGTCTGTATATGATTTCCTTTAGTCCTTTGGGAATAAGGCTGGATTGAAACAAATAAATGTTCATGTGGAATAATACACATCAGAGCTTGAACTTTAATATGTATACAAATCACTTGGTATCTAAGTTTGAGTCAAGGCCCCAAATCCTGCATTTTTAACAAGCTGCCAGATTATACCAATGCAACTGTTTCCCTGACCAAGACTTTGGGAAGCAAGGGTAGAGGCAACACATTCACATTATAATTCCCAGATTTAACTTACAGAAACACCCCTATTTCCAAAATGTAATTTGTTATGGAATAGCAGTTTTCAAACTTTATATGCTTAAAAATTATGAAGAAAACCAAAGGGCTTTTGTTTATATGAGTAATAGCTACTTATATTTTAACTGACTATAAGAAATTAAATAAAGAAATTAAAATGAATAAATCTAAAAAGTATTTATTAATTAAAAATAACAGATCCATTGCATGGTTACATAAAGAACATAGTTTAATAAAAATAACTGTGTGTTCCCCCCAAAATAATTAGTGAGAAGATGGCATTGTTTTACATTTTGTATATCTCTTTAAATGTTTGATTTAATACAAGCAGTTGAATTCTCACATGTCCTTTTCTGCTCAATCTGTTGATATCATCATATGTCATGTAGTCTCTCGAAAACAGAAAACTTGGTTACCCACTCATAAGAGTGAGAGTGAAAAGGGAAATAATGCCTTAGAATTATGAAAATAGTTTTGATCTCAAAAAGCCTCTGAAAAGATCCATCTAAAATAACATGAAATCTGCTACTCTTTTGGATACCAGTTAAAACAGCAAGTTTCATTTGTTTATTTTTCTAGTGTACTTACATAAATCCCTGAAGTAGAAGTTGTGGTGAGATTAGTAATCTTTAGTGTTGCCTTGGTCGTGAAACTGAAAATCTGATGAAAAGCAATGGACCCTTCCCAGAAAAATGCACACATAACCAGAACACACGATACTTTATATATTTTGGGGACAGGAAGATTCATATACATCTATAGCCTACACATAGACCCCAGGTTAAGAATACCTAGACTAGATGGTTACATAATGTCCCTTCCAAATTTATAGTCCCATATTAAATTGAATGCATACAATGTAATAAAAATATATTTAAAAAAAATGTAGCCGAAACCAGTTTGGCTCAGTGGATAGAGTGTCGGCCTGCGGACTCAAAGGTCCCAGGTTCGATTCCGGTCAAGGGCATGTACCTTGGTTGCGGGCACATCCCCAGTAGGGGGTGTGCAAGAGGCAGCTGATCGATGTTTCTCTCTCATCGATGTTTCTAACTCTTTATCCCTCTCTCTTCCACTCTGTAAAAAATCAATAAAATATATATTAAAAAAAAGTGTATACTTAATGGAAGCAACCCAAGTGCCCATCAACAGACGAGTGGACAAAAAGCTATGGTGCATATATACAGGGAGGGCAAAAGTAGGATTACAGTTTTAATACAAATAAATAATACAATATTTAATAAATAATAATAAAAGAATAAATCATGTTTTGCATACTCACAACTATAAAACTACTTTTGCCTACACATATAATGGAATACTACTCAGCCATAAAAAAGAATGAAACCTTACCATTTGTGACAGCATGGATGGACCTAGAGGTTATTATGCTAAGTGAAATAAGTCAGTTAGAGAAAGACAAATTCCATAGGATTTCACTTACATGTGGAATCCAAGAACAATATAAATGAGCAAAGAAAACAGAAAGAGACTTATAGATACAAAAAACAGACGGATGGTAGCCAGAGGAAAGTGGGGTTGGGGTAAAAATGGTGAAAAGATTAAGGAGTACAAATTGGCAGTTACAAAATAGTCACAGGGATGTAAAGTACAGCAAATAGTCAATAATATTGTAATAACTCTGTATGGTGCCAGATGGGTACTAGAAATATCAGGGGAAACACTTTGTAAGGTATATGATTATTTAACCACTATGCTGTATACCTGAAACTCTAAAACTAATATAAAATAATACTGAATGTAACTGTAATTGAAAAAAAAGTACTTTAAAGCTTTACATACCATTTCCCCCCAGTAGGAGAAAACTATGATCAATGTGTGTAAAATTCAATTCAACTTGTTTAAATAAATGATACAAACTTTTTGGGTGGCTAAGCGGTGGGGTGGGAAGGGATAGGAGAGAGGATAGATAGTGTCTGAGCTACAATTCACATTTTAAGACAGGAAAAGGAAGTTCTTAGTATCAGAGAGATTTCTAGACTAAAGAAACTATGTGTCCCATTAAGTAACTTAGAAGGACAACTCACAACTGTTTGGGTTAGGTGAACAGCTTATGTGGAAAAGTAAGTACCCCCCCTTACTCATAATTTTTGGGAGAGCGTGCACACACACACACACACACACACACACACACACAAAGTTAATGTGGTCCTTCATATGATAATCTTATATGAATGATCAAAAACTATCCATACATATATTTTTTATATCTGTACATCTATGTGTCTGCATTTTTATATACATCATGGAACCTTTTCAAATGAAATCTTGGAACCCTAACAGAAGGATGAGAATGGAGGTCTTGCTGAAACGAAAGAGGGGGCCAGAGCCCATCCTACTTGTTAGCACTATCTATTATTCCTTCTCTAATCCCCATCTCCCTCTAGAAGCATGAACCCTTAAGGCTCTGCAAAATGTAATTTGAAAACCACCATTGCTCTAAATCTTGGAGGTTAAAGCAAAGAAGAAAGTTAACCTTATTAAATACAAAGTACCTATTATAGATTTTATCACCAAGGATTTGGAATTCAAAGAAAATCTTTAGGTGGAAATCTTTTCGATCTTCGGTGTCTCTAAAATCCCTTCCAAAGGCTAGAGTATGGAATTCCTCTGTCAAAACCTTGCTATGCTGTGCCATAGCAGTGGGGAAATGAAAGTGGGGAATTTCTGTTTCCTGCACCGGCTTGCAACTGACTTGTATTTCCTCTCTTGTGTTTACAGGCTTTACTTTTACCTTTTGGAGACTAAGATTATCCGAGAGAAGCACTTTTGACATGAAGGATATATAAAACTTGAATTTTGGAGAGCAAGAACCGAGGCGAGAAGAAACTTTCTTTTTTTATTCATGTATTCACGCTGTGGCCTGCAAAACAAGATAGTCACTGGGGTGAGTGGCAAATCTTTAATTGTAGGTACATAATTCATTTCTGAAGAAAACCTCTTAACCTCCACTGCAAAGCCAAGAGATGTCTTTTCTAGTAAATGTCAATGTATTGAAAAACTAATTTTCTTTTCATGCTTATTTAAAAGTATTAATAGAAAGAAAATAAAATTTAAAACAGAATAGTTCAAACAAACATTCTGTTTCTGAATAAATATTTCATTCCCAATAATTCAGGAAAAGTCATTTAGCTTCTTTCACATCTTTATAAGAAAAGCTACACAGAACTTTATTGGATCTCAGTGTGTACATTTTGACACAGCTTAAAGAGAAAATAAGACAATTCATATTTTGCAAACAGAAAAAGCAAAATGTTATATGGTGAAAAGAGAGTTCAAATACTTTAAGATCCTTGTATAAAACATATCTGAGAAATCCTATATCATAAAAGCCTAATATGCTAAGTGTCTGACCGTTTGACCATTCGACCAGTCACTATGACACACACTGACCACTAGGGGGCAGACGGGCTGGACATGCCCTGGAGCCCTCCTGTGGTCCCTCCCTGGCCCGAGCCCTCTTGCAATCCGGGACCCCTTGGGGTATGTCAGAGAGCCAGTTTCAGCCTCATCCCTGTAGGCCAGACCGAGGGACCCCACAGGTGCACAAATCCGTGCACTGGGCCTCTAGTAAAAAAATAAAGTAGCGCCCTAGCCGGTGTTGCCCAGTGGATAGAGCATTGGCCTGCGGACTGAAGGGTCCCAGGTTCGATTCTAGTCAAGGGCATATACCTTGGTTGCGGGCACATTCCCAGTAGAGAGTATACAGGAGGCAGATTGATGTTTCTCTCTCATTGATGTTTCTAACTCTCTATCCCTCTCCCTTCCTCTCTGTAAAAAAAATCAATAAAATATATTTTAATAAAAAGCAACATTTTACACTCTTAAAAATTTCAAATGTTTGTTTGTTTACCAACATTTAAAACTGATTAGCTTAATTATAGCATAAAATAAATGTCTCTGCACATGTTCAAGATAAAGCTGTATCAATAAATTTTCATTTGTAAACACATGGCAAAAGCTTTCAATTTCTGAGTATGGGTGGAACTATTTCTGAGACTGGCATCCACAAACTGTGACAAAGTAAAAGTCATAATTAAAAATCATAATAGAAACTTTTAGGCATAACTCTTTATGGGATAATCAGAAATTTAGAAATGTGGTGACAATGAAGAGAGATCTTAAAGTGGTACTAATCCTGCCCATCAATCAAAATGACATTTCTATGAAAATAAAATCTTGCCACCTAAGGCAGTATGCTGGAAACTTGAAAAGATGAAAGATAAATCTATAATAATAAAAGTGTATTATGCTAATTAGACTTGGATGTCCTTCTAGATGAAGCCAGGGCTGCAAGGGAAGCTGGGTCCCGGGTGCCTGCCAGCGGCCGGAGGGAAACCCAGATCCCCTGTGCCAGCAGCCAGGGGAAGGAAGGCCTACTCTTGCACGAATTTCGTGCATTGGGCCTCTGTTAGATTTATATAAATCACTGAGCTACCTTATTAAAGGGAGCAGAAAAAAAAGCTAATGCTGTCTAATTCTTTGTTGTTATTCTTACTTTGGGATCCTTAAATATATTAAGACTAATGAGGTTCTACCAAAAGCACATTTGTATTCCTAGATTTGGTTTTCATTTTAGACCACATGGCAATCTCTAAGGACAAGGTAGAGAAGGATATAGGATCAAGGGGAAGGCAAAAAGAAGGGCCACAAAATAAGCATCTGCCTTCTACCTCTCCTCTAAAATCCAGTTTAGGGTGTAGGGTGTAACACAGTGGCACACCTACCTGTAAGCTACAGGACGTAACACAGAGCAAAACTCCCTCCTGAAAATGTCATCTCTTACCTGTTTAAAATCCTGCTATTTAGAATGAAGCCTCAATTCCTTCCAATAGCCTATGAGGCCCTAGGTCACTTAGCTCCACCTCCTTGACTTCACCTTCATCACTGTACTTCAAGTCACACTAGCCTTCTTTCTGTTCAAGTACACCAAATGGTTTCTCTTCTCAGGCTTTTGTGCTTACACTTTTCTGTGCCTAAAATGTTCCTCCCTTAGTTCTTCAAATAGCTGGTTCACTCTCATCCTTCAATCTTTAATGTTAACCCCTTTAGAGAGCCCCACTTTATCTCTAGTACACCTCTTAGTTTCTGTGGTATGTATCACCCATTTTATTTCTCCATGGTGCTAATCATGCTCGTACATAAGCAACCATGAGAATGTATCTATTCTACATATGCATTGTTTACTGATTTTTGTTTGTTCTTCCCCTGCTAGTCTGAAAGTTTCATCAAGATAGGGACCTGGTCTATCCTGTGCTCCACTATATCCCCAGTGCTTAGCACACAGTGAATTCACTATAAATATTCAGTGAATACATGAAAAACTGTAAGCAGAATCATGCAATTTAAGAACATTTTACAATATGCCATATAATAGGATTTTTCTTCTTTTCATTGAAAGCTCTCTTCAAAGCCTGTCTCTATTAACAAAAAGAATGATTTTTCTTTTTCCCCACATCTTATACTACTGTACTTCTATAGTCTTACATGTTTTTTTTTCTCTCTTCTATTTGGTTTATTCTCCCCAATGTGTTCTCTCTTGAATCTCTCCTCCTTGTTCGTTATGTGCTAGTAATTTATACTAGAGAACACAAAATAGTAATCTGAATTGTGTTCCTTGTTCACTTCCCCACCTTCAAACACTCCCGTACCACAATGTTTCACATTTCTTTGTGTGTGTGTGTTCTTTCCCCCGGCTCCTCCCTCTGTTTAAAATGTTCTGTCACTCTCCTTACTAAGGCTTATTCTTCTTCAAAATTCTTGTCAGGGCTCTTCTCCTGGAAGCTTTCCCACGTTTAGTAATCCTACTTTTATTTATTTATTTATTTAAAATATATTTTTATTGATTTCAGAGAAGAAAGATAGAAACATCAATGATGAGAGAAAAATCATTGATCGGCTGCCTCCTGCACACCCTGTACTGGGGATCGAGTCTGCAATCCGGGCACGTGCCCTTGACTGGAATTGAACCTAGGACCCTTCAGTACACAGGCTGACGCTCTATCCACTGAGTCAAATCAGCTAGGGTTAATCCTACTTTCAATTTACCACTTACCAACTTATAATAAATTTGTGTGCTTTTTAAATGTTTTTTTCTTCTTTTAAATACTCACCCAAGGATATTTTCATTGATTTTTAGAGAGAGGGAATGGGAAAGGTGGGAGAAGGGGAGAGAGAGACACACACACAGAGAGAGACAGGGAGAGAGAGAAACTTCAATTGGTTTCCTCTCCCATGAGCTCCAACTGGGGCTGGGGATTGAACCCACAACCTAGGCATGTGCCTTAAATGGGAATCAAACCCAGGACCTTTCAGTGTATGGGATGACACTCCCGCCGACTGAGCCATAATACCCAGGGCAAAAACTTGTTTAATATGTTTTTCAGGAACCAGAGTAAGGACCGTCTTTTTATATCCCCATGCCTAATTCAAAACTTGTCAATTTGATCTTTAGTTATTAAATTTTTTCCTGATTTTCAGTTTTCCTCTTCTTAAGTCAGTTCCAACATATATCATTCAACATAAAACACCATTTTATCAAATCACAAAACAATTTTATAAGTGTATACTAGAGGCCCGGTTCACAAAGATTCATGCAAGAATGGGCCTTCCTTCCCCTGGCTGCTGGCACTGCCTTCGCTCTGGCTGAAGCCACCTTTCCACCTTCCCACGCTGCCCAGAGGCCTGAAGCGGCTGGGGTGGTGTGAAAGCCTGCATCCCACCCTGCCCCCAGCAGCTCTGCGCCTGCGTATGCAAATTAACCCACCAGCTTTGTTGGGCTATTTTGCATGATCACTCCTGATTGGCTGGTGGGCGTCGTGAAGGTATGGTCAATTTGCATCTTACTCTTTTATTAGTGTAGATACATTACAGTACACAGAGTAGTTTCATATATGGTGCCTTAATTAAAACTTATTTTAACCATTACTTACATTTCATCCTTTTTGGATTTATTTTCTTTAATTTTGGTCATATGAGCAGAGATGATTTTATTTAGAATTCCAAAATAAAATTTTATATTGTACCAAAACTATATTGGCATGCATCACATCATATTTCTAAGTTAAATGTATAAGAACTAATTGCTATATTTTAAAAGGAAGGTTGGTTAAACTGTCTTTAAAGATTTACTGCACTCTAGTGGATAAAATAAGTATGTCTAGAAAATTATGACTAGCAAATTTGAGAACTGAAATGAAAAAGGTCATCAAATATTTGTGTTTCACCTTGTAAACCCCAGAAAATTGCAAAAAAACTTCCCATTCATTGTCTGGTGGACAAAAATATAATAATATCCTTTTAGATAGTTACTGTTAGTTATTCTTTGCTGTTTCCATAGTGTTTCCTTTATGATACTTGTCATCTACCATACTTTCTGGCGTATAAGACGACTGGGCGTATAAGATTTTCCTGGGTTAAAAAGTCGTTTTATACGCTGGAAAATACGGTATATTGGACTATATTTGATGGGATTAGATATAATGGACTACTGTATTTTCCGGCGTATAAAACGACTTTTTAACCCAGGAAAATCTTATACGCCCAGTTGTCTTATACGCCGGAAATATGGTAGTTTGCTTTGTCTCTCTCTCTCCTGTTTGACTTGCAGCATAGTGAATCTATGTTTGATGCATAACTGAATGAAGCATTGGGAATGAATAAATACTAAAGTTAGGCAAGCACCATGATAGACTTGACAATTCCATATGTGGTATTTCTTGCAATTTATCTTTCTTCTTGATTTCATTAGGAAGATTGGTGCTACAGTATTACATTTATTTCAGCTCCATCACAGTCAGCAAACCATATTCCTGTGGGAGGCTGAGTAGGAGTGGTGTGGTAGGAGAGTGGAGCAGGTGCACGGGGGCTGCAGCAGCACAAGGCTAATGTATGAGGCACTTGAATTCTTGGTTTAAAACCCCTTTATCTTGTCTCAACTATCAACTTATCATCAGCCACAAATCAACTGGGAGAAAGGGAGGCTGAAAGGATGAAAGACAAGTGCTTTCACTGAGCACCAGAGAATGATGCCAGTGTACTGAGGAAACACATTTACATTACTTACCCTAAGGAACAGAATGTGGTACAGAATAAAAGCACTAAGAAAATCCTGAACCAGAGGCAAAGAATTTCTAATTAAATAAACCTCTAAAGAGCAAGGTATACAATTACATCTAGTAGAGCTTTATTCTATTATAATCATTCGCTAATTTTGTTACTTCTTTTTCATTTTTTAAAAAGAAAGTTAATCAATTAATCCTCAATTTCTTAAACCAACTTGTACTTTCAATGTAACTTTGTCCCATTACGATCAAGAAATCCTTTTACTATACATTTTGGGGGAATAAATTCCCATTTACTTAGCAAATTCACAGAAACAGGGGCAGAGAAAGTTCCAAGGGACAGGTAGCTACTCATTGCTTTGGAGAATAAGCTATCTTTCCATGCTGGTCTGTAGCTTTTGACCCTCTCCACCAACTCCCAGGTCTGATGACTTTTACTTATTGATTTGAGAGAGAGAAGAAGGGAGAGAGAGGAACATCAATTTGTTGTTCCACTTATTTATGCATTCATTGGTTGATTCTTGTATGTGTCCTGAATGGAGAGAACCCACAATCTTGATGGATGGGGATGCACTCTAACCAACTGAGCAACTTGGCCAGTCTCGGGTCTGATGAATTTTGATAAAAGAAAAAGCTTTTTCCTCTTCCTAAAATGCTGAAATTTGGTATTTTTTTCTGATTTTGAGCAAGAAAGGAATGACAACTAAACTTAAGTAAGCCTAATTGTCTTAAATCTCCTCTATTGTTTATGGCTTTATTTTTAATTATACTGGTAATTTGTCATTTTGTTTATCTTCTATTTAAACTGCCAAATATGTTCACATGCCTGAATTTTCTACAATATCATTAACAAAAAGACTTAAAATAATAAACACTGCATTTAGAAATGTCTTCCTTCCACATTTTAATGCATGCCCAGTATATAATATTAATTTATGGTCACATAGCTTTGAAGTTTCTTATCTCCCTGGACTGTCAGGAAAAATGTAAAACTTAACAGGGCACCAACTCATCTGGCCCACATGTGAAACTGAAAAGGCTTCAGATTATTTTGAAAAAATTAATTACCAGAAAACCAGTGCATACCTTAGGAAGAAATGAAGTTATTAATTAATTGCATTATCATATGTATTATATCATTAATGTAACCCTTTTTTCACATGGTCAATCATTAATTCCAACACTGATATATCCATATTTGTAGCAGTTAAATCCTGTTTTATGTTAATAAAATGGCCCTATGGCTCTTAACTACTCATTAGAAGACACATAATTATTTATTTTTATTGATTGTAGAGAGGGTAAGTAAGAGGGAGAGAAAGAGAAACAGAGATATGAGAGAAACATCGATGGGTTGCCTCCTTTACCCTCCCCCATTGGGGACCAAACCTGCAACCTGGGTATGTGCCCCATCCAGGAATCCAACCAGTGACCTTTTGGTGTACAGGACAACCGAGCCATACCGGCCAGGGCTAAGACACATATTTTTCACCCTGGGGCCAGGAATAAGTTCCAGTTTATCACAAGGGCTTACTCAAGTTCAAATAGCACTTTGGATTCCCCACACATTAAAGGGTCATGATACTCAGGACTTTTGCTACTGTAGGGCATTGCTCTGAAATCAGAAGTCTACACACTGGTACACAGGAAGTGCTATAGCAATAGGGGACACCAATCTGCCCCACATTTCTAGGGTTTGTACTCCAGTCTGGCCAGGACAATCCCAATTTATGCCTCTTTCCCAATTAATTACTAATAGTCCCCTTCTCTCCTACTACCACTTTAAATGGCTTTTGGTTTGGGCTCTATGGTGTCAGTGTGACTGCTTAGGAGAGGGTATCAGCATCAGCCACATACTCTTCACCTCCCTGCAACAATGTGGGTTTTATGTTGAGTCCAGAAAGCTCACCCCTTCCTATTGTGAAAATCATTTGGGGGAGGGGAGGCTTTTGTTTTCCTTTTTGGCCAGTTGGCCAGAATGCTGAGTAATTTTAGTCTTCAAAGAGAAATAATCTTTGTCCACTTTTCTATCTAGAAACCTTCCTGAAAAAACCTGATGATTCAACTAAATGAGTAACTGGTAAATATCTGGAACTTCACCTCCAAACAGAATTTAACCTTTTCCCTGGCTGGGTGGCTCAGGTGGTTGGAGCATCCTTCCATACACCAAAAAGTTTGCGGGTTTGATTCCTGGTGGGGGCACATATCTAGATTTCAGGTTCCATCCGGGCTAAGAGTGATAGAAGAGGCAACTGATCGATGTTTCTCTCTCTCCCCCTTCCTCTTTCTCTAAAATCAATAAACCTATCTCTAGGTGAGGATTAAATAAATAAATAAGCAAACCTTAGATTCTCAGAGCCAAAAAATAAATTTTGCTTCTCACTCCTTATGCTCATGACAATGTGTGAATACTTCTTTGCTTTCTATAACCAAAGAGTCCTTATGACGAACTTCTCAAACCAGTAACATCCTGGTCAAAAGTAGCTTGATCATGCCACAATCAGCAACAGAAACAGCAAGCAGCTTTTACTTATTTTTTGGGGACTTTGGTTCTCACCCTTTATTGGGAATGTGGGGCAACATTACAGCTTTGGATAATTAAATCAACAAACCCTTCCAGCTAGGTGCTCAAAGGAGAGACAGCTCCCGGCCCCGCCCCTTGGCGGTCCTCACACAAAGGACGCTTCAGCTCACAGTCTCCTCCCCTGGCAGAGTCTCCTGGGAGAAGGGAGGCAGTACCCATGTACATACGTGGAGCACAGGTGCGGCCTCACCGTCTCCCCAAAGCCCAGCGCCTATTAAGGTGAATCCAGTTTCCGAGAACAGATGCGCACACGTCCTGAAAGGGCGGCATGACAGTTCTCACTCTGCTTTTGAATGCTCACATACACGGGGTCAGGAACCAGTACCCCGATTCCTGGTTCCCGAAAAGTGGTCCCACAGAAAGTGCTTATTTAAGTGGGCCAAAAAAGAAAAAAAGGCCCCAGGAAACCCTTCAGGAAGAAGTGCTCATAATCGCTCACTTAAACTGGGCAATGAGGACCTGTGCCCCGAAACTGATCTGGAGGAAATGCTCAGGAGAAACCAGCCAGGACAAAGTGTGCACTGCACAGCACACCAGCTGGCTGAATTGCACCCCTCATCCAGGGACCCCTCTGCTCCTCAAACACTGGCTACACCTAGAATAGCGAATTTACATCCAGGTCTATGACCCTCAGAGGACCAGGCCTGACCTCACACGCTGCTGTGAAGCCACCAAAAATTAACTGAAAACAAACAATTCCCCCTTTTCCGCCCCCCGCCCCCCACAACACACACACACAGCAATTTCCCACACCAAGCCCTTCCAGAAAAGTTTGCTAGGCCCTCTGAAGACCGCCCCAGCCCCCTGAGCAGTCCTTGCATAGGAGATATCCCCTCACCTTTTCCTCGCAGGGTAGCACCTCCTGGGACAGATACTAAGGAAAAGCAAGTTCTCTCAGAACAGAAGCAACAAAATGTCCTCAAGTGGCGGCAGGATGACTCACCTGTTCCTCTTGCTCTGCACTCAGGTAAACTGGGACGGGAAGTAGTGCACTCCCAAATCTGGTCCAGAAGCAGTGCTCACAAAAAGCAGTCCCACAGGAAGTGCTCAATTTGGGCCTGGAGGACGTGTCCCCAGGAGACCAGCCTGGAAGCTGTGCTCACAAAATATGGCCGCACTGGAAGTTCTCACTTAAATTTGGGCCAAAGAACATGTCCTTAGGGAACTGGTCCATAAGATGTGCTCACAAAAGATGGTCCCACGTGAAGTGCTCACTTAAATTGGGCCTGGAGGACATGTTCCAGGGGAAACTGGTCCAGAAAAAATGCTCAAGTGGAAAACAGAGTGGAGAAAGTGTTTATAGAACTCTAGCCAGCTGAGTGCACCCCTTACCAATGGCATCCCCTCTGATCCTCAGACGGATGGAGAAATTGCCTCTAAGTCTCACCTTGCTCCTTACCCCAGGCACCTCCACTACCTCTCACACACAGGCTGGCTGGAAGTGGATGGAGCAACTGCATTTAGGTCTCTTGTCATCCTTTTCCCCAAGCAGCCTGGCCTACTGTCCATCACAGGCTAGGCTAAATCTGAGATGAAGAATTTGACTCCAGGTCCCTTCTCAACCTTGACGTCAGGACACCCTCTGTCCATCACATACTTGGTGGAGCCGGAAAAAACCCCATCAGCTCCAGGTCTCTCCTCACCTGTTTCCCCAGGCACTCTTCTGCCCATCACATGCTGGGCTGGCATCAGGATGAATTACCATATTTTCCGGCATATAAGACAACTGGGCGTATAGAAGGTTTTCCTGGGTTAAAAAGTTGTCTTACATGCCAGAAAATACGGTATTTGCCTCCAGGTCTTGCCCTTTTACCCTGGACAACCTGGCTAGAGCCAAGATGCAGAATTCAGCTTAAGGACTCTCCTGGCCAGTTAATCTCAAGACACCCTTGGCCCTTCACATCATGGCTGGAGCCAGGAGAGAAAATTTGCCTCCAGGTTTCTCCTTGTCTTTTAACCTATGAACCCAGGATATAAAACCACACCCAAAGATCCCAGACCCCAGACACATAGCTAAATAGATTTGACACCAGACCACAGACCCTGGGGATGGAACCCAGATCCATAACCAAGACCCTATAGCCAGACTCCAGAGTTGGAGACGGACAATGGACCCCAGTTGCTGCCAGATGCAGAGGCTGAACCAGATCCTCATGATGTAAACAGACTTATGACTCAATAAAGAAATCTCATGACTCTCTAAGTCGATGCAGCTAGCTACACAAATGCAGAAGAGAGGAAAATAACTCAAAGCACTTCTAAATTCTACCAAATGCTGCAGAAATAGACCAGGAAGGCGTGAACAAAAATAATGCTTACCTTTGCTGGCAGATGTTCATGATCCTTCAGGTGCAGCAATTTCCAGAAGTTAGCAGTGTCCCTGCCATTAATTTCATATGACTGGTTCATCAGTACTGTGGATTTAAAAAAAAAAATATTTTCCTGCCCTAGCTGATTTTGTTCAGTGGATAGAGCATCGGCCTGCAGACTGAAGGGTCCGGGGCTCGATTACAGTCAAGGGCACATGCCCAGGTTGCGGGCTTGATCCCCAGTGTGGGGTGTGCAGAAGGAATTCATTGATGTTTCTACCTCTCTCTCCCTGTCCCTTCCTCTCTGAAATCAATAAAAAATATATTAAAAAAATTTTTTTCCTCACACTTGTAAGTTCTAACAACTGGGCTAATAATCAAATTAGCATACTTAGATTAACAAGCAATTCAAAGTTTAATACATGTGAAGAGGAATTTGCATACAAATGAATAGCAAAAACAATGAGGTAATATTGGGTATACAGGACATTTTGGAAATGGGGGAACAGGGACTTAAACTTTAGGTGAAATGGGCTATAAGCAGGTAATTTTAAAAAAGTGCAACATACATGGCAGCATACTTTTTTTTAAGGCAACCCACAAGGCAATAGCACATGGGGCGGGAGAGGTAAGGAGGTCAACAAACTCCTGCTTTGAGTCTGAATTTCTAAAGCTAAAGTGATTATGCTAATATTTTCTTCCTAAACCAGATTTTTCTAACTAAATATCTTAGGAAAAAATGAGATGAGAACTATAGGTTCTTTCTCAGTCTTTTGTTTCTTAACAACCAGCTTAAAATCAACACGCCAAGTGCAAAACTTTGGTCCTTTTCATCCCCACCTTTGAGACTTTAAATAAAAGTTTTACATCCACAAGCTAAATTACTAGATTGTTCCATATTTCACTGATACAATCACTCAGTCCTGAGAATAACTTAGTTTAAATTGACGTTGATGTACTCCCAAAATTTACCTACTATATTAAGTGTCTGATTATTTGCTTATGTGGGAAAAGAACAAACTTCCCTCTAACCTCAAGGTTCTATTTCCTGATCTAATCAAATATATATAGACAAATTAGCAACAGAAAATAACCAAATTTAAGACATACATATGTATGAAAACCTCACATACATGAGAGAGTCAGAGATTCGAAATGCAGAAGAGGATCAGAGATAGAAAGGAAACTCAGGTATATAAGACATTCTGAGCTAGGGATGATGTAAGGCGCCTTCAAAGTGCCCTTGCAAAATGGTAAGAGGCTTAGTAAAAGGTGCTATTCCCAAGATGTACACTAGATGGCAGCAAAAAGAGAATATTTACTGGCGGCCTCAACTCAGATGTTATTCCAAAGATGCACACTAGCTGGCAGTATGCATCAGTGTTGAAAGGGGACCCACTCTGAGAGTAGAGGGTCCACTCACATCAGCTCTGGGTCATATTCATGTTGGGAAAATTATTTAAATTCCTGTAACATGAGCTCAGTTCTGGGTCCTGTGACTGGACAGAGCTCCCTCTCTGAGACAATAGTGGTTCCTGTCAAACCAGCTCTTGGTCTTGTTAGTTTGGTAAAAGTCCCACCTGAGAGAATAGTGGATCCTGTCACATGAGCTTTGGATCCTGTTACTATGGGAAGGAGCCCCACCTGAGAGAGAAGTGGGTCCTGCCACATCCCTTTGGGACCTACTATTATGGGCATATGAGACATTCTGAGGTAGGGATGATATAAGGTGCTTTGAGGAATTCATAGGGTCCTTGCAAAATGATAAGAGCAGATGATTAGTGAATAAGCATCTAGTCCCAAGAAGTACACTAGATGACAGCAGGGAAGAGTACTTCCCGGCAGTGTGCACCTGAGCTCTTCCACTCTGAGAGCAGGGAGGTCCTGCCACATCAGCTCTGGATTCTCTGAATGTTGGGAGGGGTCCTACCTGAGTAGGGAGTTCTGTCATGTCAGCTCTGAGTCCTGTGAGTGTGGGGTGAGTTCCCTCATGAAAGAGTTGGGGGATCCTTACACATCAGCCCTGGGTCTATTTAGTGTGGAATGTGGAGCTACCTGAGAGTATGGGGTCCTCTGACATCATCTCTGGATCCTGTGAGTTTGGGGAGGAGCCCAACCTGAAAGGGTGGGGGATCTTGTGACATTAGCCCTGAGTTCTATAAGTGTGGAGAGGGTCATACATGACAGTGGAGAGTCCAGTCACTATAGCTCTTGGTCCTCTGAGTGTAAAAGTTATGTGTCCTGTCACATGAGCTCTGTATCCTGTGAGTGTGAGGAAAGGTCTGTCCCTGAGACTTGGGGATCATGTCACATCACCTCTGGGTCCGGTGAGTGTGGAAATTAGGTCATTTTCTGAAAGAGTTGGGAGGTCAAGCACATCAGCTCTGGGTCCTATGATGGTGGACTGGGGTCATACCTGAGACAGTAGGGGATCTGATAACTTCACAAATAATACTTACAACTATTTTAAAAAATGATCAGAGAGAAGAAATCACATAAGAGTGTTTTATGGAATAAACACTTAACCATGGAATACAAATAGGAATTAAGGTGTTATCTAATGGTTTCCTTCAAGGGCACAAAGTTGGTCTAATTTTTCTAAAGGCAGTCATAAGATGTTCCTGAGAAATTATTTACTAACCTCATATGAAAACTCTAGAAAGGGACGAGAGAGGCCAGCAGGAGATGGAAAATTAAATAAACAAAAAACAAAGAGACAAAACTTCCTTTGTCTAGAGAAATATTGGTGAATAATATTTTGAAACATTATTCAGGAAAACCTTAAGTGAGTACAACACACAGTTTGTCCACTGCATTTATGATAGTGTTAACATAAGAAACATTCAAACCTGTTTTTCTCAGAAGAATTTTTCTGAGTTTATTTGAGCCAAAGTGTTGACAATTGTTGGGAAGCAGAATCTCAATGGATTGAGACAATGCTCCAGAGAATGGCAGTTTTGCACCTTGTTTTATACATTACAATCAAAGAGGAGATGTAAGTGGGTTACATGAAATCCACTGGTGATAGATTAGAGATGTGGGAGAAAGCAAATCGGGGAAACCTCTGGGATTGGATAAAAAGTAAAATGATAGACACATACTCCTTTTACTTAGGCGAGTGCAGGATAGTAACAGTCAACAATTAATTCAATAATAATGAGAAGATTTGTGGTCTCCACAGAGTGGTGCCTGTGCTTTGAGGGGTCCAGAAAAAGGAAAATTACTTTGACATTCCAATTATATGTTACCGTAGATGCAATAAGACAGTAGGCTCAGTTAAGGTAAAGACTGACCTTTGTCAGGGAAGATACCAGCCTAGGATATGAGTATCCACCATAAATTGCTCTTTAATTTTAAAAGTTTTAATTTCAGACTATCCTTTGTAGTTACTTTAGGTCTCTGAGTTTGCAAGGCTTCCACGCAGTCAGGTTAGTATGTGGTCCCTTTTCGTCCACAATAGGTAAAGTACTATTCTAGGGATAGGGAAGGGAACAGGGTTACAGACAGAAAAAACAGACTTGTGTTCAAGGAATTTATAATCCATTGGCTAAGGCAATGTATAATTGCCAATGAAGTGACACAAAGGTCCACACAATATTTGCAAGCTCCAGACTTCCATATCTCTACTGCTCATCTGAGAGCCAACAGTATTTGGATGTCTCATAGACATCTCAAGTTTTAATAGGTAAAATACCTGAATTCTTGGTTTCCTCTCAAACCTCTTGTAATTTTCTCCATTTCAGTAAACGGCACTACTCTCCATCAGTAACTCTGGCCAGATACCTAGGAGTCATCTTTCATTCCTCAGCTTGCCTCAAGTAGCACAATACACCCGTAGGTAAATGCTTGAGTCTATTTCCTTATCTAAAAACCATCATTCACTTCTCCCTTCCCCCTGCCCAAACCCACCTTAAGCTGCCACCACCTTAATGTAAACAACCATTATCTCCTGCTTAAGTTGCTCCATTAATATCCTAACTAAGTGGTCTGATCCCTGCCAATCTCTCCAGACTCATCTCATGCAACTGTTCTTTCTGAATATATTCCAGCAACATTGGTCTTTTCTTAGGTTCTTGAACACGAAGATGCCAGACTCTTTTTGGCCTCAGGGCTGTTGTACAATCTATTCACTCTGGAATGTTCTTCCTTTCCAGTTCAATGCCTAGATTATTCTCATCTCATAGGCCTCAATTTAAATGTCAACTTCTCAGAGGCCTTCCCAGACCAACCTGATTCAGATAGGCTACCTTCTTATTCCTCTAAAGTCCATCCATAGAACGTTTAAGTTCTATTAGGGCAGGAATCTATCTTGTTAACCACTGTAATCCCAGTACCTCGCAGTTCTTGGCACAGAGGAGAGAATCACTTAAAAATTATCAGCAGAATGAGTAACTAACTGGAGGTGAGGGAGATGGTGCATTTGAAGAACTCAAAAAGACATTCTGTATGGCTGGAACCTAGGGCTAGAGTGGTGAAAAACAAAGCAGGAGAGGTGGGCAAAGGCCCGACAAGAAGGGCCCGGTGAACCATGTTAAGGAGTTTAGAGTTACATCTGAGGGAAGATCGGAGCGGCTTAAAGGTTTTAAATGGGGAGTGCCGGAGCCAGATCAGAGCTTTACCAGCCTGGCAATGTGGAGCCTGGCTTGGAAGGAAACAAGACTGAAAGAAGGAGAACCAGCTGGGAGGCTCCTGTCATAGGGACGGGCTACATGTGAGCGACAGGAAGGAATCTAGGAAACTTGCACGTTTCTGGTTTGAGCCCACCTCTCAGTTACTCACTTTTCCCTCTGGGCCATCACAGCAGTTTGGAGAAGACCCCTTTGCAGCACGTATTACTTCCGGCGCAGCAGCCAGCTGTGTACGATCTCCGAGCACCTCCAACGCTGCAGTGTCCCATTGTCCTTTCTGGATTTCCAGTTCCAGATGCTCATCCGTGTCTAGCTCGATAGCACAGCGAGTAAATGCTCAATAAACGCCGGCCCAGCGATGGCAAGAGCACGGTCTAAAATGAAAATGACCGCCCTTTTCAAGAAGTGGCTAACAACTCCTGGAAAAACAACAAAGAATGCTCTGGGTCTCATTCATAATGTTAAGGGGGTTCGTTAGGAGTTTTGGGGTCTCGCCCTCCCCGAGAACCTCTCCCCGCAGCCACTCACCGGAGGCCGAGGACCCGGACGCGGAGCCTGCCCGGGCAACACTCCCGACGGCAGGCAGAGCCGACTCCAATCGAACCTCCCGCGCTCCCCTTCCGCCGGAAGTGACGCTTCGGCCGTGGTTCCTGAGAGCCAATCAGAGTACGGCGCCGCCAAGGGTGGAGATTAACCAGGATATGCTGTGAACGTTTGGGAACGACCATTTTCGTCAAACTGGGAGTAGAGGCAGGTTGGACGAGTTTTTCCCCGGCTGGCGGAGCAGTGGTACTGCCTGCAAAGTGGGCGTGGGCGCGGCGCGGAGCCCGCTGGGCCCGGGGATGCCGTGGGGAGGGGTGGGGAGGGGGGAGGGAGAAGGGGTGGAGCCGCCCCTCGGACGGGGCTTCGGCGTGGTGACTGCCGGAGGGTGAACGCTGGGTGAAGAAGGGGTTGGTGCAGCCGCGAAGTCCGAAGGGGTCTCCGCCCGAGGGGATGGCACAGCCCGAGGATGGGGACAGAAACGAGTGGCAGCGGGAGGCGGGAGAGGGGCGCAAACGGAAGAAGGGAGCAGGACCCAGCGGGATTCGGGGGGCTAGGTGGGCCTCCGGCGACCTCCCTGAAGGGATGGGCGGTGTGGGCTGCGCGGAGGGTTGGGTGGACCCACGGATCGGGCCCCGCAGGAGGTGGTTAGACTTAACTGGAGGTGGAGTCGGGGAGCCAGGCGGAGCGGTCTGGGCCGCCGTGCTCCACTTCCGAGGGACCCAGTGCAAGCCCCGCACCTGCCTGAACCTGTTGGTATAAATGGGAACTACAGTCTTACACACGGAAAGATTTCCGTGGTAGTTGAGTTAGAGGAGATGATGTGTGTGCTACATTCTGCCCAGTTGACATAGTGACATACAGTGAACGACCCGTAAATTGTCACGGTAGCTATTTATTACCGGTTATATTGGATTTAGGGAGGGCAAGCGGTGGGGCAATGGAAGTAAGACGGACAGGGTAGGGATTGGAGGTGACGATAAGGCGAGAATATAGGGTGACCAGGCGGAAGGGGGTCGATATAGGTAAGGATGGGAGTCCGCGGTCAGGTAGTTTGGGGTCCTGGGATGATGAGAGCAGATTTGCAGTGTCACCGAAAGGAGGGTGGACTCTAAAGTGGAGAGGGAAATAAAATGTGTGGCGCCCTTGGGGCGGGGGCGGTGTGACCCGGGTGATCTGGGATTAGGACGGGTTGCAGATGGGCCGGGCGACCTTGGGTTTCCCGGGGGTGGAGCCGATTGGTGGCGGGCGGAGCTGCGGGCTGGGCTCCGCTCTGGCTACGCGCATCTGCTGGTCTACCTCCCACCCGCACTGCAGCCGCCAGCCTGAGCCATGGGGCGCCTCGTCCTGCTTCTACTCCTGGCTTTCCTGATGCCCGGGCTCGCCATCCCCGTGCCGCCAGCACTAAAGGCCCTCAGCAACCTGCACTTGTCCACCAGCTTCACGTCACGCCCCTCTGTAGTCACGAAGTACTCGATTCACTACATTGAACAGAAGGTAAGGCTGGGTAAGGGGCTATGAAAGGACCGGGGCTTCGCGGTCTCCCGCCCAACCGACGGGACCCCAGGCACCGGAGCCCACCCGGAATTTCGGGCCCCCAATGCCTATGACTTGTCCGATCTCCGGATCACGTTTTCTAGAGGGTGGCCCTAAGCCCGGTTCTGTTTAAAATCTCTCCTCCCTTTACCAATAATTTGCTCTCAGCCCTGGCTCCATACTCTTCTGTAATTGACCACGACAGTCACTTCGAGTCCTGCGCTCTGAGGATGCTCTAATTCAAAGTCCCTTGAATCCCGCCAAATCCAACTTATTTAATGCCAACTCTGCTCCCTCCTCCGCTGTAGCAGTCATCCTTTATCACAAAGTTGTCCTTAAATATAAATTTCCAGTGTCTTATTCGATGATCCTATACAATAAAGATCTAATATGCTAATTAAACCGAACAGCAGAACGACCTCTGGACATCCTTCCGGACCACTGTCCTGACGACTTTCCGGAGGAAGCCAGGGCTGCTAGGGAGTTTCGTGCATAGGGCCTCTAGTCTCTAATATTTAACCTAAAACGCCAGCTTGTCATGGTATGCTCAGCTCAAAGTTGATTTTGTAGTCCTTTTATTAAGAGTTTTTAATCTTACCCATTCTCCGTAAGACTGAACATATATGTAGTCCCTGCCTCTTCTTTCACAAAGTCTTTGATTGTTGATCTAGGAGGGCTATTTCATTTCTTTTATTCAAAATAACTGAATCAGGAGAGCAGACAGAGAATAGTTCATCAGAATAGGGCACATCAAGGCTCTTGGGTACATGTGTTGTAAAAGACTCCTTGGGATGTGTGGCTTGTGGTTACAAGGTTTTCCTGCTTCTCGCTACCCTCTACCTCCCACGATAGCCCCTCAGACTGGAATGTGAGTCCTGAGGGCATTTTATTGTGTGATATTGTGGGGAAAGAGAGTGGTTGAGCTATGACCTGTGAACCAGGAGGTCACTGTTAGATTCCTGGTCAGGGCATGTGCCTGGGTTGTGGCTGGATCCCAAGTAGGGGTTGTGCAGAAGGCAGCTGATCAATGATTCTCACATCATTGACGTTTCTATCTCTCCATTTCCATTCTCTGAAATCAATTAAAAAAATATATTTTTTTTAAAAAAAGGGAGAATGGGTTCTATTAGGCTGTCATTTTCATGAGTGGTGACATAAAGAGCAGTATCTATTAATCAGGGTTCTCTAGAGAAACAGATCTGAGAGAGAGAGGGAGAGAGGGAGAGAGGGAGAGAGGGAGAGAGGGAGAGAGAGAGAGAGAGAGAGAGAGAGAGAGAGAGAGAGAGAGAGAGAGAGACTCTCCACAAAGAGAGATTGATTATTTTAAGCAAATGGCTCATGTGATTGTGGAGGTTTGGTAAGTCCACCATTTGCCGGGAGAGCCAAGGAAGACGTGCAGTTTGAGTCCAAAGGAAGTATGCTTGCAGACTTCCTTCTTGCTCAGGACAGGTCAGTCTTTTGTGATATTTAGGCTTTTACATGATTGGATGAGTCCCCCTATATCATGAAGGGTAAATCTGCTTTACTAAAAAATCTGCTTCTCTGATTGAAATGTTAATTCCAACCAAAAACACCTTCATAGAAACATCCAGAATAATGTTTGACACTGTGGCCCAGCCAAGTTGACATGTAAAATTAACCATCACATCTACCAAGGTTGTTGTGAGACTTAACACATGAAAGCTTATGCACAGTGCCTGGAACATGGTAGGAACTTAAGGAACTTAATAGAGTAGTGCTGGCTCCTTACCCATCCTGTCCTAAAAGTACACTCTCCATAGTATTACACATTTCAGATTGATCCAAATGCATGCCAGTTGTGGAAAAGCCTCTTCTAGAAACTAGTGGTTAGTCATCTATATTCAACTGTTCCTATTTAACTACTGACCAGTATTTATGTTAGAACGCTGCAACTTAGCCTAGCATTGAGCTCATGGCCACTGACTCTTGTAGGCCTCTCCACAGCTTCCTCCTTGTCTGCTGTGAGGCCATAACAGTGGGCTTGATACAGTTCTCCTTTCAATTTCTATTATAGTTCCCCTTTCCTACTCTTGTCACAGTGGCAGAGATGGTTAGTAAAATGTATCTATGTCAGGCCCCTTGGAAGAGCCTATTGCTCTTGTCTTCTTATTCCCCCCCCCACACCCCTTCTTGTCTTATTATTGGTTTATCTATTGATGGCCTTCTCCTTAGACCTAGAGCAGTGGTTGGCAAATTCATTAGTCAACAGAGCCAAATATCAACAGTACAATGATTGAAATTTCTTTTGAGAGCCAAATTTTTTAAACTTAAACTTCTTCTAACGCCACTTCTTCAAAATAGACTTGCCCAGGCCGTGGTATTTTGTGGAAGAGCCACAAGCAAGGGGCCAAAGAACCGCATGTGGCTCGCGATTCTATTCTATACTATACACTGACCTAGAGTATAGTGTCACAGATATTATGTGAATTCTGAACTGATTTCTGTTTTTGCTCACAGAATCATTGTCAGAAAGGGTCATAGAAATCATGTAGTCCACCCCTTAGAAATTATGAATTGACCTTGATCTAAATTATGGAGGGTCAGGATTTGATAGAACTTGAATACCATATGGGTTTGAGAATGAATTCTGTTTTTACCACTACCTTAGTAACTTTAGACAAATTACTCTGAGCTTCCATTTTTATAATCAGCAAAATAGAGATAATTATATTACCCATTCTACCCATTTGTTGTGAAATGAGCTGGTATGTGTAAAGTACTTATTTAGCACAGTTTATATCATTTAATAAGCACTCAATGAATGGTAAATATTTTATCTCATAGTTTTTTGTTTTGTTTTGTTTTTTTGTTTTGAGAGAGAGAGAGAGTTTTGTTGTTCCACTTATTTATGCATTCATTGGTTGATTCTCGTATGTGCCCTGACCAGGATCAAACCCACAACCTTGGCATATTGGGACAATGCTCTAACCAACTGAGCTACCCAGCCAGGTTCTATCTTGTAGTTTCTTAACATACATGGCTTTAACTTACTCCCTCTCCACTCAGAATAAAATATTTAAGTCATCCCTTTTCATGATCTAAAATAGTTACTCTGAAAAATATGAAAATCTGTGTGAATTCTTTTCTGTTACAAATATAGTACATACCAGGGGGTTATAACTTAGTATACTTGTAAATAAGGCATGGAAATTGACTTGTTTCCTTGCTTAAAATAATTTTCTTTTTCACAAGACTGATACATAAAGAAAGGCATATGAAACTATTTTTTTCTATGTTATTTTGAATTTGGTAAATTATAGGGTAGAAAATATGATAATGTATCCTTTTAAGTTTTTGCAGGTACTTTCTCACTTACACTGTCTTTCTGATATCTGAGTTTTGAATATTTTACCAGTTAACCTTAAAATGCACTTTCAGTAAAAATTAATTTTAGGTTTTGCATTGTTATGTTTATATCTTTCTGTCAGCATATTATAGGGACTTTGTGCTTTAGGCACTTAAACCATTTTCAAAGTTTGGGTTCTGGTATCAGCTCATGTTATGAGCTTGGGTAAGTTGCTTAACTCTAGATCTCACTATACTAACATGTAAGGAAAGAGGATTGGATTGGCTGATCTCTGATGCTTGTAATTCTGTTCATTGTGGGCCTCTTGTCTATAGGGCACTGTATTAGGAGCAGTAGTGATGTGGGTACAAGTCTATTTTTTGCCCTATTATTGATTGCCTTTGGTAAATCAGACCTAAATAAAATTTTCCATCTCAATATTGAATAAAATCCAGACTCATATCATGTTAAGTGTTTGGTTGTGTTTTTTTTTAAATGAACTCTGCCAATGACACTATTTATAACTCAGAACATGTATTTATGTTTATGATTTTAAAGTTTGCTTGATTATGAGTGAATTGGAGAAGAAAGAAGAATTGTAGGTAAGAAGAATCACTGATGATATGTCTTACCTTACTTGTCTTCATTCCTAATGTTTTGCATAGTGCCCTCTACATAGTAATTCTTAATAAAGATTTTTTTGAATGGAAAAAAATGGCTATAAATTAAAATGAATAAGGAGTAAGAGGTGGAAGAGTAAAATAAAATATGCAGTACATAAATATCTAATGCATTAATAATAACAATCTGCTACCATTTATTGAAAGCTTTATATGTCCTAAGTATTCTGCTAAATACTTAATAGACATTCACTTATTTAATTCCTATACCTGCTCTATGCTGTAGATAATATTGCCCTATTTTGTAGGTGAGAGCTATCATATAGAGAGATTAATTTACATGTTCACGATAAATTGCTAAACTGTATAGTTTTGTTTTTTTGAAAATAAACTCCCACAAATATCTAGTTCTAAAATAAATACCATTGCCTCGGTTATTGCATAAGTTAGAATAGGCTAGGTTATATTCCTGTAACAAAATTCCAAAATTTTTATGACTTACCCCAACAAAAATTTGATTCATACTGTATTTTCATTGGGATGAGCAGAGGGTTCTGCTCATTATATTTTTTTGGAGGCTGAGGGACTGATAGAAACTTCCTCTCAATATATGCTCTCATAATCATTGTAGCAGTGGAAAAAGAACCTGGAAGAACTTGTGCCAGTATATAAATGCTCCAGCATGAAAATGACACATGTCACTTCTTTTCACAATTCATTGGCCAGAACAGGTTCTATTATTGCATCTAATCACAGGGTGGGAGACAAAAGGTATTGACTTCGGAGTGCCAAGAAGGAACAACACACTCAATTAGTCACTTATTCACCCACCTATCCACCTACACAGCGTTCATCCAGTTCTTTTACATGTCTGATACTGGGCTAGTTCTTAGGGAGGTCTTAGCCTATCCTGACTTACATAACAAGGCAGGACGATTACATCTTGAGAACCTTACATTGTATTTGTTGACCATTCCTGTAGCATATACTCAAACTTGTATCTGAAAAATATGGAAAAGCACTGATAAATTTGTAATGTATAGGCATATACTAGTATATGGCAGCAACTTACAGATTTCTTCAAAGAATATTCCTGAAGTGAGGCTGGTCTACTTAATGTTTTCTTGCTGTTATCATCATCATAATTCACTGACCTGATATATATAAATAGATTGAAGCACATGACAAATAAAGGAATTAATTTATTAATATTGTTATTTAGTAATTAAAAACAATTATTTTACCTTTTTTTAATAATAAAAGGTACAAAATTGATAACAGATTTTTATAAAAAATCTCAAGCATGCTTTGTAAGTATTCGTTAATTGTTCATCAAAAAGTCAAATTCTGCATTGGTAGTCTATATATTATTGGGGGATTTATAAAATTTTTTCTTCTTATACTTCACAATTTAAGAAAAATCCTAGTTTTTATTTATGAGCAATGAGTAAATGAACATTTATTGATTTTTAAATCTGGGCCAGATACTATGCTAAGCCCTTTTACATGTTTGTTTTCAATTATCACAATTACTTTTTAAAAATAGATGTTATGATTGAGGTTAATAGAGATTAAGTGTTTTGATCAAGTCATTAAGGACAATATTGTGAGTTCCATTTTAATTTAGGGTATTTCATTCAATTGACATCTAAGTAGTTGTAACAAAACTGATGTCTCTGTATTTATATTACACATTCAGTCTCTACAATGCTCCTGTGTGGTTGATATTATCCTCATTTTTAAAGATGAAACTACTGAGGTTCAGAAAGATCAAAGGAAGAAATATCCAAAATTTCCCACTTGCAAATGTTCTGATTTCTCATTTCTAGATTGTAGATGATTTGTGGTCTATCTATAAATGGAATATATTAGTCTGATAAAAAGGATGGACTTGAAGTATATATGACAGTGTAGGTAAATTGTCATGAATTGGTGGTAAATGAAAAAAGCAAAATAGAAAATTGATTGTACAATGTGTTTCCAAACTCATTTACTCAGTTTTTATTAAGTGACCACTGTGTGCTATGCACTATTCTAGGCACTGGGGGAAGAGCATTTAAGGCATGAGGAAGAGCAAGTAAAAAAAACCCCTGAGGTTGGTGTGTGCTAGGCAGGAGCAACTTCAAGGAGGTTACTATGACTGGAGAGACATAGCCATGGGAGAGAGTAGTAGGGGATGAGGACAGTGAGGAGGAGAGAGAGCGTAAATACTCCTCTGTCAGAGAAGGAGGTAAATGGACTAGGGAAATAGAATTTGATTGCAGGTCTGCCTTGAAGTCTCATGAAAATTAGTAAGACCACTTGACATGGCTGTATGTTTTTCTAGCTACATTCAGTTTCTTGGGTATGGGTATGAAGTTGGTGGAGAGTTCTTTTTAACCAGTATTGCCCTTTGTTTCACAAAACGACTAAAACAAAATGAGAAAGAGACATGGGGACTGAGGGGTATATGCAAGGGAATGATTATGCTCATGGGCCATGGAATTTAAGCTGAGTAAAGAGGGTATGAGGATGAGGTAAGGGACAGGGAAAAGGTGGATTATTGGTATTAATATATGAGGTGGGAAGATTTAATGAATCATAGTAGTAGAGGGAGTGAAATGAAAAGATATGGGGAAGTAGTAGAATGTTTGCAATTAAGTGTATGGTGGGATTGCAGTTACCGGGAGTGACAAGATCTAGGGTTTAACCATGGGTAGTGACTTAGGTAGGTGGAAGACAAGGTCATTGGAGCAGAGGATAAAAAGGAACTAAGAGGCTAGGAAATTGAAATCACTAAGAATTTTGAATGGCTTTATGTTGGAGTGACAGTGAACAGGAGATAAAATCTTCAAGGAATGAGGGAAAGTGAACCGGGGGAAGGGGTGACGATTGTAGCAAGAGGGGTAGTGGGATGGTGCAGTTTTATTACATAATATTTAAAGGTAGCGAGTTAGAGAAAGGTGGGAAGAATTAGGAACAAGGGGAATAATCTATTCTCACTTTCAGGCCCAGTGGTGGGAAAGGTATGAGAGAGAAAAATCAGCTACCACTTGAGAGTCAAATATGTTTAAAAATATGTTTATAGCTGCACAGAGAAAGAGTAGAAGAAAATATACTAAAATATTAACTGGGTGATGTTTCATTTTAGTCTTTATACTCTTCTGTATTTTTCAAATTATCTATAATGAACCTACATTATTTTATAATCCATTTTTAAAAAAATGTTGTTAAAGGAGCATTTGACCTGTCCTGGCTTTCATAGGCAGTATGGACAGCATTTAAAAGCCCGCCTTTGGACTCCAGACTGTGCATCACCTAGCACCATGACTCTGGGTAAACATGTAGACTACTCTCTTTTGCTTCCTAGCCATGGCTGCTTTGCATCTTTTTCTTAATTATTTTACACCCTTGTCTTCCATACACAACTGGGGGCAAGGATGAAGAACTCATTTGAGTGGAGATGGAGAGGAAAAAAGGACATGGTTCTTTTCTACTTCATTTCAAACCAAGGTTTTACTGGATAAGAAAGGAGAAGAGGGGGAGAGGAAATAAAAAAAAGGTTTCCAGAGGTATCAGTACCTGTGTAAAAGAGAGAGGGAGTAATTAAGGTTACCTAAATAGGACCAGGGTGTGTATTTTCGTATATCTCCAATCCCTCCTATCTGCCTGCTTTTCACAGATTGGAGCTCATGGTTCCTCTCAGGGCTGCTTTGTAGATCATTCCCAAACCCATAGTTGTAGATTTCTCTCTATCTCATGTGCTTTGACCCATTTCTCTAAGACTAATTATCCTATCTAATAAAAGAGTAATATGCAAATTGACCATCACTCCAACACACAAGATGGCTGCCCCCATATGGTCAAAGATGGCTGCCCCCATGTGGACACAAGATGGCCACCACAAGATGGCCTGCAGGGAAGGGCAGTTGGGGGGTACCCAGGCCTGCAGGGGAGAGCAGTTGGGTGGGACCAGGCCTGTAGGGGAGGGCAGTTAGGGGTGACCAGGCCTGTAGGGGAGGGCAGTTAGGGGTGACCAGTCCTGCAGGGGAGGGCAGTTAGGGGCAAACACGCTGGCAGGGGAGCAGTTAGGCATCAATCAGGCTGGCAGGGGAGTGGTTAGGGGGTGATCAGGCTGGCAGGCAGAAGCGGTTAGGGGCAATTAGGAAGGCAGGTAGGCGAGCAGTTGGGAGCCAGCAGTCCTGGATTGTGAGAGGGATGTCTGACTGCCCGTTTAGGCCCAGTCCTACTGGAATCGGGCCTAAAAGGGCAGTCGGACATCCCTCGAGGGGTCCCAGATTGGAGAGGGTGCAGGCTGGGCTGAGGGACATTCCCCCCCCCCCCCCCACCATGCACGAATTTCGTGCACTGGGCCTTTAGTAACAATAATAATAATATTTATTGAGCTCTTACTATGAACTAGGCAGTGTTCTAAACTCTTTACACCTATTAGCTCATTAATTCTCACAGTGATCTTATGAACTCTTGGTACCGCTATCCCCAGTTTATAGATGGGAAAACTGAGGCACCAAGTTTCATGGGTTTTACTCATGAACTCAGTCTGCCTCCTGATATTTCTACTTGGAGGTTTTGTAAGCCTGACTCAGAACCAGACTCATGATGACTTGCTCCAAGTTTCTCCTGGTGACACTGTTACCATTAAAAAATATTTACTGGGAGTCTGTATATATGCCAGGCATGGTACCGGAGACAATAGATGGACTGCTCATGTGGAACTTATTTTCTGATTAGGAAATAGACAATAAGCAAACAAACATTAAATAAACAAATTATAGATTTTAATGATTGCCTTGAAGGAAATAAGCAAGGTGATATGTAAATATGGTATACAGTGGATGGGAAAGGCTTTATTTTAGGAAGGTTTCTCTCAGGAAGGGACACTGGATCAGAGAAGGAGCAGAAAGTATAAAGTTCCTAAAAAGCTTGAAATGTCAGTTATTTTTGGCTCTTCTGTCATATTTCTTGCAATTACCAAGTTGGGTTGATTCCATCCTCAGAGTACACCTTTTATTTTCACTTATACCGCCCTCACCTATGTTGTGACCTCTATTACTGCCTTCCTGAGTCTTAACAGGTCCTCCTTGCATAAGGTGACCAGATTTTAAGATTGGTAAAGCGGGACACCATTGACGGGGGGGGGGGGGGGGGGGGGGGATTTGCTTTTTTTTAATATATTTTATTGATTTTTTTACAGAGAGGAAGAGAGAGGGATAGAGAGTTAGAAACATCGATTAGCTGCCTCTTGCACACCCCCTACTGGGGATGTGCCCGCAACCAAGGTACATGCCCTTGACCGGAATCGAACCTGGGACCCTTCAGTCCACAGACTGACGCTCTATCCCCTGAGCCAAACCAGTTTCGGCCTGGGGGTGGTTCTTGATTAAAAATTTGGTCTATATTGTAATTGCTTTTGTTTTTTTTAATAAAAGGAAATTCACTTCTTAGATCATCGTTGAATTTGCATCCTCTTTTCTTACTCATTATGTTAAAAATCTAAAAAAAACAATTTAAAATTATATTATAAATTTGCTTAAAAACACAGTAAGTAGGTACATAATTACATGAACATATTTTATTGTTAGTTTATAAATTAAATTAATTTGATTGTTATAAAGTAACTATATTTTAAAAATTATTTTAATCCTATATTTCTTTCTAAATAATAACAATACTAACTTGTATTATTTTTCCTCTGAATTTGCCTTAACGTAAGTTGTGTCACTTTCAAGGCCAGCGCTAGACTTTTTGTCGCCACTATAAAATATAAATAATACGAGTACTGTCTGCTAAATTCAAGAAAATTTATGTATTTATGAAATAAATAAGTAAATTACTTACCTAAATTATCTGAATAGCTGATTTGTAATGACATCACTTGTTTAACTAGCTTACTAGCACGCAGTACGATGTGTATCGTCTGAGAGACAGTTACAAAATGTTTTCGTCGTTGCCAATCCCCAAAAATGCCATTGTTCATTAAGTCCAAACAATGGTGGTCGAATTCTAACAACTGATCAACAATGAGAACTTTGATGAGCAGTTCTCGATAATCAGTTCTCAACAATTATTTGTTATTATTAAAGTTTAACATTATAAAATTAACAAAAATAATATAAAACTCATATCCTGGCTAAATAACCACATGGCCACCGAAAAACCATATATTCCCTTCCCGTTCTCCCGCCGTTCCCTAGCTTGTGGTGCATTTTCCCAAAAATCGGGACCTTTTTAAAACGCCGCGGGACGCGGGACAAATTGTTAAAAATTGGGACTGTCCCACCAAAAGCGGGACGTCTGGTCACCTTATCCTTGCATCAGGTAGTTCTCCTTCCACTGCAGTCTCCATGGGTCACAAATCAGCTCTCCTCTAGGCAAACCATTCTTCTGCTCAGAACTTTCAATGGTTCCTTATTGTTTGCTTTATTAAGAACAAAATCCTGAAAGATAAAAAAAGAACAAAGTCCTGTAGCATTCAAGACCTTCCACCCTATCGCCCCAACCCACCTTTTCAGTTTGCTAATCTATTCTGCACACATGTCCCTTCCTTTGTTTTTTCTATGCTTTAGCCCACATTGTTCCCTTTGCCTGGAATGCCTCTCTCATGCCCTTCTCTTCTTAATCCCATCTCAGACACTGCTTCCTGGGGCTACATATCTTTTTTCTTTTTTTATGATTGAGTTTATTTGAGCCAAACTGATGACAAATTTTGGGGAGCAAGATCTCCTCCTGGGGCCATTTCTTAATCTCCTGGAAAGTGTGTGATTGATAAGATCTTTCTTTATCCTTCCTTTTTGTCACAGGTCTTATGTTGAAACCTTTTGTATCCTTAAAACCTTGTTTTAATCCCCTTTAAAAGCGGGAACCCTTTCTTGTAAGTATCCCTATTCCGCCATAGCATACTGCACATTGTTTTACTTAAGAATATCATCTTCATGAATGTTTATTGAATCTGTATCTTTTCCCCTCTTCCCTTTTCTGCTTCTCTACACATTGAGGTAAGGAGGGTGTGTGTGTAAGGAAAGAATATGAAAACTTGATTCCCAACTGTCTTATTCTTTTAGGGCAGTGGTTCTCAACCTTTCTAATGCCGCGACCCTTTAATACAGTTCCGCATGTTGTGGTGACCCCCAACCATAAAGTTATTTTCGTTGCTACTTCATAACTGTAATTTTGCTACTGTTAATGAATCGTAATGTAAATATCTGTGTTTTCCGATGGTCTTAGGCTCTACAGCGACCCACAGGTTGAGAACCGCTAGCAGGGTCGCCTAAGACCATCGGAAAATACAGATATTTACATTACGATTCATTAACAGTAGCAAAATTACAGTTATGAAGTAGCAACGAAAATAATGTTATGGTTGGGGGTCACCACAACACGAGGAACTGTATTAAAGGGTCGCGGCATTAGAAAGGTTGAGAACCACTGCTTTAGGGGAATAAGGCAGAATGTCATGTAAATAAAAATAGTGCTGCTTGTTTTCATTCTCCTATTTTGATGATCTGGAAGCTGTGGCTACTTGTCTGTGCTGACTCTTCTTAAAATATCTACAAAGAGTCATGGGAGGGAATGCAGCAGTTCCTATGTTTATTTGTTTTGTGTATGAGTGAGGGTTAAGAGAAGGGTGAAGAATGAACACATTGGGAAAAATGTCTCCTTAAAGGCTACTTCTGTGGTAATTGTGTACTGCCTATATTTTTTAGAGAGCAAAAGTAAAGGCAGTTGTTTTTATGATTTTGGTTTTTTATTTGCAAACAGAGGCCAATTCACTACATATATTTGGAAATCCTTACTATCTATTATGTACGCGTCAATTCCAAGTTGCCCTGTGGACCTGCAACTGGAGAAGTCATGATGTTCTTTTTCTTGCTGCTCATATTGTGAAAACCTCCATATGGGTTAGTAAAAGGCAGATTTGTTTGTCAGATTTCTTTAGACGCTTTCTCTGACCTTTTCTGTAATTTTGCTATATAATAAAATGAAGTATCACTCTATTACAGCAGGTATGTATACATTTATATAGTAAAGCAGCATAGTTATATATTTAATAAATATTTATCAAACTCTACCTGTGTGCTGTACATTCTGTTAATAGCTGTGTTAAAACAAAGACACATTTCATGAAAGTTACAGTTTAGTGGGAAAGAGGATAGAGATAAGTAGTTATAAGAATGATGTGCTTTAAGGAAGTAGTTTGTGGTGGGATCTACAGTGGAGTCCTCAGTTTTGGGTATTAGGGAATCTGCTAGGCAGTAGTGGTGTTAAAGCAGAAACCAGAAAGCTGAGCAGGAGTTAGCCAGGAGAAGGGAGATAACTGAAATTTCTGTCCAGGTAGAGGGTATTCTATCTAATAAAAGAGTAATATGCAAATTAACCGTCACTCCATGACAAAATGGCGGCACCCATAGCCACAAGATGGCAGTGCCCAGTCCTATAAGCCCTGCCAGAGTCCCCCAGTCCCAGGGAGGGCTGCCGCTGAGAGCCTGCTGAGTAAGCGGCATGGCGGAATGCTGCCCAGAGGCCCTCCTGACCCTTTATAAAAAACAAAACAAATTCACTCCCCACTGAGTGATCCCACACATACACATCTGCAGCCTGGGGTCTCAGCCTGGGAGGGGGCGCAGCCCCAGGGAGCGATTCCCTTCCAGCCCCAGCCTGGGGTCTCAGCTTGGGAGGGGCGTGCAGCCCCACGGAGCGAGCCCCTTCCAGCCCCAGCCTGGGGTCTCAACCACTGAGTCACACCAGCCAGGCAGATATGGAGGAATCTTAAATGTTTCTTTTTTAAAAATATATTTTATTGATTTTTTACAGAGAGGAAGGGAAAGGGATAGAGAGTTAGAAACATCTATGAAAGAGAAACATTGATCAGCTGCCTCTTGCACACTCCCCACTGGGTACGTGCCCTCAACCAATGTACAAGGCCTTGACTGGAATTGAACCTGGGACCCTTGAGTCTGCAGGCCATTGCTCCATCCAGTGAGCCAAACCAGTTAGGGCTGCCCAATATGTTACGGAAAAAACCCTATCTAATAAAGAGGGAATATGCAGGGGAGGGCATCTGGGGGTGACCGGGCTGTCAGGGGAGGGCAGTTGGGGATGATTGGGCCGGCAGGGGAGCAGTTAGGTGTCAATCAGGCTGGCAGGGGAGTGGTTAGGGGGTGATCAGACTGGCAGGCAGAAGCGGTTAGGGGCAATCAGGCAGGTAGGCGAGCAGTTGGGAGCCAGCAGTCCTGGATTGTGAAAGGGATGTCCGACTGCCTGTTTAAGCCCAATCTCTGTGGGATCGGGCCTAAACAGGCAGTCGGACATCCCTCTCGGGGTCCCAGATTATAGAGGGTGCAGGTTGGGCTGAGGGCGTGTCTCCCCCCTCCCCCCCGTGCACGAATTTCATGCACTGGGCCTCTAGTATCATGAGTTAGTAAAGAACAGGTCATGTTGGAGGAACTGAAGGGAGGTCAGTAAGACTGAAACAGTAGACCAGAGATGAGGAAGGAGGCTGAAGCCCTCAACACTGAGGTTAGTATTGTCACTTTTTCCATTTGCACACTTGTGGTATGGCTATTCCTTCTCTGAAGCCTTCATTGACTTTAAGAACATAACTTGGTGTTGAAGTACCCATATGGGTTAGTGGGGCAGAGCATGCTGCACATGTTGAGCAGAATAGATGCATTCATCTTGTGGCAGGTACTGCATAAGTGCTAAATATATGTTTTCTTCAGAGAGGTACTACATCCTATATTATAAAGAGCTAATATGCTAATTAGACCAAACAGCAGAACAACAGTCCGGATGACTTTCTGGATTAAGCTGTTGCTGTGAGGACCAGCCAAGGCTGCGAGGGTCTGTGAGGGCCGAGCCCCTTGCATGAATATCGTGCATTGGGCCTCTAGTTGTTTTATAGAGGGATAAAGGGCTCAGAGATGAAGTCATATCCATAATCACATAGCTAATAAGTGATGGTGATAGCACCAGAATTTAAATAGAGTTCTGTTGACATTAGAGCTTTTGCTCCATGTTACCTCTGTACTAGCCATATATTTGAGATAGACAGAAGTTTTGTAACTCATGTCCTGATTTTAAGATAGTCATGGAAGTCACATTTATTAAGGAAATCCAGATTAGACAATAATAAAGTTGAGGAATCTCAGTTGTCTTTCTAACACCAGGTTGGGTAATTTTGGAGAGAAAAAAAATGGTTTGAAAAACAATTTTGTTCTCACTAGCTTTGTGTTATGGAAAGAAGAGCTTTTGGCAACTATGTTAGCAGTCAAAAGGGACTATGAAACTTCAGATAAAACAGACTGAGATATTTTGGGGTGGCTCTGTACATTGTAGAGCAAAAGTTGTTAAGAGATTTCCATTGATCAAAAAGGCATTCTCCAAGGGAATAAAGGAGGAGACTAAATTGGTGAGGCAGGAGTGATTTTACTACTTTAGAATTTTGTCCCGTTAAGCTTACTCAGGGTAGTTTACCTTAATTCCACTAGCACATCCTTCATCTTAAGCTTTCCCTGTGTACAACAGTCTGTGTACAACAATTGGCTTAGAATAAGTTAACAAGAATTCATTTAAATGTCCCTAATCTATGCTGCCATATATTCATCTTTCACTCCTCTTATAGAAGTGCTTGCATACCCCACCTCCTGTTCAGTAATTCAAAGGGTCAGAGGTCACCTGTTTGGCACTCTGCTTTTGAAAGACTACCATCCCTTGGATTAGTAAATCAAATCCAATTGACTATGTGTAGATATTTTGCTTTCTTTAAGAGCCTGGATACTGGTCTCATCTTTTAATACATGTATAGAAAAATAGCACTATTCTTCTGTTTAATAAAGTATTATCATTTTAAAGGACATTAGACTGAAATTTGAAGCTAATCCCTTTAACTTCTTTGATGAGAGACCTGGTTGTTGAACCATGATTGTAATGATATTATTTTGCCATGTAAGAGAAAATAAGTAGTCCCTGAGATGTGGATTTATAATCTTCAGCATATGAAGTGATCAAAGTGTTATCACACATTGTTTTAGAATTCTTTATAAATAGGATATCCAAAACACTCATGTTTTATTTCTGCCATATGTACCTTTCCTCAGAGCTACGTAATTTCTACAGTGATGAATTTGTATTCATACTATATTGCACTGTCACAGCATTGGTAACTGGACAGAAAGTCAAAAGCAAAGCATATCACATACCAGGACACATCATATTGGGTGTGTAAGAGAGGCCCTCACTGTCACCAAGTCACTGCCCTGTAATCAGCTCCAAGATGGGTGCAATTTTTTATTTTATTTATTTTTTTACTTTGTAAGGTCATGGTTTTTAAAGTGAACATTCAGAGCAAATTGTTTAAGTTTATGTCATAATTTCTTTGGTATAGGTGGCAATATTAAAATATAATATTATTGTATATGTTTGCATGTGTGTTTGGCAGTGATTTCACACTTGGGAGGTGCATTATAATACGCTTCAAAAATATATTAGTAATACATCAAGCTTTCTCTTCCAGGCCCTTGCTGGACACTTGCACACATGTATTATCCAACTTCATCATCACAAGATCCCTCTAGGATAGTTATTACTGTTTTCATTGTACCTACAAGAAAACAAGCCAAAGACATGGAACAACTTTTTTTAAGTTTAAATAGATCTAATAGATGGCACAATTGACACTCAAACTCAGATCTCTCTTCAAATACCCTTCTCTTTTCACTGTATCACAGAATGTTTGTGGTTTTCAGGCAGAAAAAAACCCCCAAAGTTTTTGAAAGATCACCTTGGTACTGGTTAAATTTTAGTGTGTGTGTGCGTATTTGTATTTAAGCCTTGACATAATTTGCATTTGATAAGTTTACCTGATGCTGTATAACTAGCATGTTTGGCCAGTATTCTTGTGATTTAAACAAGGAACGACAGCCCAAACAATGGCTCTGATTCAGCAGATAGGAAAGTGAGGAAGTACTTGTTATTATTTGTCAGTGAATTTTTATTTTTATGCAGTTTGAGCCATGGGTCACACTGCAGACACTGTCTGTTAAAACTGTCGGAAACCTCTGCACTTCCTGAGCACTAATGGCCTTTTCCTTTAAGGGAGCAGCTCAGACAATAATTTTGGAAAGCAGTGGTGATGACTTTGGCATTTGATGTTTTCTTTCTCTTGAACAGTTGGCTTTAATGACAATGATCAGTACAGCCCCAACAAACTAAAACAGACTTTTTGTTTGCCTTTTTATGTAGTCTATTTTCTAAAAAATGACCACACTTTATTTTTTGAAAAATTTTAAGAGTTTATTTAAGCCAAACTGATAACATATGTCAGGGAGCAAGATCTCAAATGCTCCCAGAAAATGACCACACCTTAAAAGAGAAGGAATTCACATCTGTCAAGCACTTCTCTTTAATCTCCTCAAGGACAGCAACCTGGGGTTTCATGTGTGGACCTGGGAGGCCACAGCACCAAGCTCTGTACATGTGGAGCTGAGATGAGGGGGTGGCACTGCATATCATGCATGTCCTGTCTTATCGCAAATGTTAAGTGCAAAAGCCTATTGCTGTTACTTATATGCTCCCAGTGCTTTAGTCCATCTCTGAAGAATGTGGGTGTAACATGATGAAATGAATATTGGCTGAGATGCCAGGGGAGTTGCTTGCCACAAAGTATGGGTTATGATTTCCAGAAGGGCTTTTTGCAGTCAAATTAATATTTACTTAATATGAATTTATAGTCATTTATTTATCTACTAGAGGCCCAGTGCATGATTGAATCATGCACGTGTAGGGTCCCCTACACGCTTTTGCTTTTCGCAGTGGAGCTGGGTGCCTGTCTGCTCCAGCACCAGGCCTTTTCAGAAGCCTCCGACTCGGCGGAGGCTTCTGAAAGGCCTGGTGCTGGAGCAGACAGGCACCCAGCTCCCACGCTTTTGATGGTCCGCGGCGGCTGAGGGGGGCTACCCTGCTGTTGAGAGGCTCAGGGGGCAGGAGTCCCGCCCCCTGCGCCTCTCAACGGCCGCTGAGGGGGGCTGCCGCGGACACCTGGCTACCCTGCCGTTGAGAGGCGCAGCTGGGTGTCCGCCGCAGGCCCCCTCAGCGGCCGCGGATCTGGCGTTGAGAGGCACAGGGGGCGGGAGTCCTGCCCCCTGCGCCTCTCAACAGCAGGGTAGCCCCCCTCAGTGGCAGTGGATCCGTGCCTCTCAATGGCCGGATAGGCCACCCCGAGTCCCGCCCCCCAGCTTCCCGCCGCCCAATCGTGGGCGTAGCGGAGTGATGGTAATTTACATGTTACTCTATTATTAGATAGGATAGTCTCTGTTTCCAGGTGATCTTGTTTCTCCACTTCACACCCCAGCCAAATATATACGTCTTTTTACTCTTTTCTCTTGGCCTTCCTGCAATGTTTTATGCTTTAAATACATGTTTGATCTTCAAGGTCTCTAGCCTGTTTAGTGCTTCCTTGTTCCCTTTTGTTAAGAAATGTATAACAGCCCTAGCCGGCTTGGCTCAGTGGATAGAGCGTCAGCCTGTGGACCGAAGGGACCCAGGTTCGATTCCAGCCGAGGGCACATGCCTGGGTTGCAGGCTTGATCCCCAGTGGGAGGTGTGCAGGAGGCAGCCCATCAATGATTCTCTCTCATCATTGATGTTTCTATCGCTTTCTCCTTCTCCCTTCCTCTCTCAAATCAATAAAGAAATATATTTAAAAAAAAAGAAATACATAACAAATATTATCACCAATCATGCGGTTTGGACCCCTGACCTTTTCCTTCCTAGAGATAATATCTAGACCTTAGTTGTATTTCATCTCAAGGCCCATAAAAGCAGCAAAACCAGACGAGTGACCTCAGGACCAGCTGCATTGAGTAATGAACCCCTACCCTGGTGACAAGCAGTCAATCAATGGAGACCCCAACCCTGAAAGGACATACCTGAAAAGCTGCTGAATATTCTATTAAGATCTTTCCCTGCAACCCCCCCTAAAATCTCCGCTCTTAAAACCCTTAGGATGGAAGACCCAGGGTGCTCTCTCTTCTGGGAACATGCCTGAGCCTTTCCCCTCCCCCCTCCTCCACTCCATTCCCCTAGGTGTGTCACCTTTATCTTCCTCACTTCTAAGATCCAAGGGCCCTTCCTTTGCCTCAATTACTTGTTTCCTAAGCCCATTTCTTCTATGAATTACGTCTTGTACCTCTGTGATTTTCTAAATAAATATTCTCTTATTTAAAAAAATAAGAGCCCTGACAGGTGTGCTCAGTGGTTAGAGCATCAGCCTGCACACCAAAAGGTTGTGTGTTCAATTCTTGGTCAAGGGCACATACCAGGGTTGCAGGTTCAATCCCTGGCCCTGGTTGGGGCAGTATGCAGGAGGCAACGGATTGATGTGTCTCTCTCAGATTGAGTTCTCCCTCTCTCCTTTTCACTTTCTCTAAAAATCACAGAGTATCATAGTGACTTGTCGACTGGTCGTTCAGTCATAACAGTCGCTTAGGCTTTTATATATATAGATTTGCTTGCTTGTTGTCTGTTTCTTTTATTAGACTACTAGTATCCCGGTGCACAGATTTGTGCACATTGAAAGGAAATTAATTAGAAGAAACATTTTAATATTGCTATTCACTGTTTCTCTATAATAGAAGTGTCAACCAAATTCACAATTGACAATGACAGATGGAAGCACACGTGTGTGATTGGTGCCAGTGAGAGCTTTATATATATAGATAAACTTGCTTAATTAGACCTGCTTTCTGATTTTGGCTAAACTTTTTCCAGCCCAGTGAAGCACGCCAACTTCTCTTTCAGGTAATTGCCAGCAACACAGCAGTGAATATCAACACAAAGCAGATTATTATTGTAGATCATGAAGGGAAAACAAAGGGTGAAATATTTAACTGCAGCAATGTTTGACTATATTCTGCACAGTGAGAAAACCTGAAGTCATTTTCAAGGTCCACCATTTCTTACTTCTTTTCAGTCGGGTCAAATTTCTAAACTTTCTAAATCTCCGTTTTCTGACTAATGAAAATAAAATAGGATTCTACAGAGTCTCCTATCTACCTACTGCAGGACTTCTGTGAGGATCAAACGAGATGAGGCACGGGGAAACGCTTCACAGACATTTGGTTAAACTATAAAATGTTTGCACCTGGCTATAAAGCAAGTCGTGTTCCTGGGCTGAAGAAACTCCAAGGAGGCTAGTTGCTAGGGAGAGGAAGCAGGTCGTTGCTATGTGATGTCATTACCCAGCACCCACAGCAACCGTTTCTGGGCTGGGCTGTGGGCCACATTTTGCACCATAGGGTCTTGGCAGTGTTGGCTGCAATTTAGTGGGGTGTTGCTCCAGTGTGGTGGCGGGGCCTGTGTCCCACTTGCGGGGAGCCGAGTGTTGGTTTGTCTGCGCCAGGTCTGTGGTGCCATTTCTTTTTAAATGGCCAGTGCACGTCATGGTAGCTCCTGTGTTGAGCATCTGCCCCCTGGTGGTCAGTGTGCATCATAGCTATTGGTCAGACGTATACTTACGCTTTTATATATATAGACTAGAAGCCCGGTGCACGAAATTCGTGCACGGCGGGGGGTTGTCCCTCAGCCCAGCCTGTACCCTCTCCAATCTGGGACTCCTGGAGGGATGTCCGACTGCCCGTTTAGGCCCGATCCTGGTGGGATCGGGCCTAAACGGGCAGTCGGACATCCCTCTCACAATCCAGGACTGCTGGCTCCCAACTGCTTGCCTGCCTGCCTGCCTTCCTGATTGCCCCTAACCGCTTCTGCCTGCCAGCCTGATCACCCCCTAACCACTCCACTGCCAGCCTGGTTGATGCTTAACTGCCCCCCTGCCAGCCTGTTTGCCCCCAACTTTCCTCCTCTGCCAGCCTGGTCACCCCTAACTGCCCTCTCCTGCAGGGTTGATCACCTCCAACTGCCCTCCCTTGCAGGCCTGGTCCCTCACAACTGCCCTCCCTTGCAGGCCGGGTGCCTCCCAACTGCCCTCTCCTGCTGGCCATCTTGTGGTGGCCATCTTGTGTCAACATGGGGGCAGGATCTTTGACCACATGGGGGCAGCTATATTGTGTGTTGCAGTGATGAACAATCTGCATATTACTCTTTTATTAGATAGGATAGAGGCCTGGTACAGGGGTGGGGGCCAGCTGGTTTGCCCTGAAGGGCGTCCCGGATCAGGATGGGGTTCCCTTGGGGCATGGGGCGGCCTGAGCGAGGGGCCTGTGGTGGTTTGCAGGCCGGCCACGCACCCTGGCGACCCAAGAGGAGGCCCTGGTATCTGGAATTTATTTTCCTTCTACAATTGAAACTTTGTAGCCTGGAGCTGAGCCAAGCCTGCTGTTCCCTCCGGGGCGGCAGCCATTTCTGTGGCAGTTAATTCACCTTCTACAATTGAAACTTTGTAGCCTTAAGCGGGTGAGCCCGGCCAGGGTGTGCGGAAAGCTTTGTTTCCCCTGTTGCCACCGGCAACCCTGGCCTGCTCTCTCAAGCTCCATTCTGCCGCCATTTGTTTGAATTTGTTTACCTTCTATAATTGAAACTTTGTAGCTTGAGTGGAGGCTTAGGCCTGCAACGGCTATGGAAAGCTTGGCTTGCTCTGTTACCTGGGAAACCTTGCTCTCTGTGGCTGTAGCCATCTTGGTTTGGGTTAATTTGCGTACTCGCCCTGATTGGCTGGTGGGCGTGACTTGGCTGGTGGGTGTGGCTTATGTAGCGGAGTGGTGGTTAATTTGCATATTACCATTTTATTAGAGAGGATATATATAGATAGTACTGGGAGGGCAGTGACCATATTCAGCTTGTTCACTGTTGTATTTCTAGCCTTTATCCCAAGGTAGATACTCAAGACATATTTGAATAAATGAATGAATGAATGACTTTCATCACTGACTTTCATTTCTCTCTACATCCTGTTAGCTCTGGGAAGTTGCTACACAGGATGGTGACGTGGTGGTAAAAGCACCTGAAAGTAATCAAAGAAGCAACTTGGTCCTGTTGGAACTTGCTGCTATTGTTCTGAGCTTTTTGGTTTTAGCTGAGGATATCCTTTTCCCTTCCTTTATCTTTTTTTATAGTGCCCTATAATTCAGACCGGATAAATGCTGAAAACAATGAGTAGTCTATAGAGTTGATGATAAAAAGTCTCTAGAGGCCACTGTATAGTGAAACCATGACCAGACATTTGATGTTGGAGTTCCCCAAGAGGAAAAAGCTTAGGCAGCTACTTTTTTCAGTTGCTTCCTTTTGTGGATACTCTTCATATGGGGATTTTGTAAAATTTAATTTTTCAGACGCTTAAAGTTTCTAAAATCAGTTATTAGTCAGTGTAAAAAGAATAATTCTTTTTAAAGCAATCTATAAAAAGAGAATGCTATAGGTTTGTTCCAGTGGTTCTTCCAGTGTGAATCACAGCAGGTCCTCTGTGCAAAAGGAGGAGATGCATTTTTGCATTATGTTGTAATACCTTGTTTGTATGTAATACTTTTTTAAAAAAAAGTAGTTTATTAATTTAACAGAGGGAACTAGGTCAAGATTGTGATCCTGATGTCTTGTCTCACCAGAGGGAAGCAGGGACTAAAGTTTCAGAACTCTATTAGATTCTCATTTTGTAAAGTTTCTTTAAATAGTATTTGGAGGAAAAGAGTGGAAATTGAATCTACTTTGTTAACTTCCATTAAGTGTTAGGGGGAACCTGATGGTCTTGGGACTCTCTCACCAGTTTAGTGGGGCTCTTTCTTATAAAATGCCCACAGTCAGTGTCAGTGCAGAATCAGTTATAAAAGGGTGGTAGAGGTGGTTACAGCTGTTCAAAAGACTTATTTTTGTTGATTGCTATTATGTGAATACTGCTGATGTTATACATTGGGCCCTTTTTCATTGAGATATTTCCAGAGTGTATAATTTTGGAAAGTGAACATTGTTTATGTGTATATATGTAGCAATTGAAGAGAGACTTGGGTTTGAAACCTGGCTTATTTATTAGACTTGTCATCATCTCTCACCTGATCTTTTAGTAGCCTTTTGTTTACACTTTCTCCCTTTCTTTATCATCTTTCTCTAGGTCATTTTCCACAGACTAGCCTGTCCAAGTCAGATCCCTCCATCTGTGCTATGGTCCCCATTCCCTTCTGCCACCTCAGAATCTCTCTGCATCATAGAATCCCTCTCTCACTTATAGTCTCAACTATTCCCTCTAGTCCTTTATTGTCCTTGGGCATTATACCCTTCTCAGGTTTCTTCCTTCTTCATGAAACTCAGTTGTTGAAAAAGTGTATTTTAAATATTGATCAAATCAACATTTTGCAGCATATTTAGGTTTACTGAACTCGAGTATGCTGCTGAATGGGCCGTTATGATATACATTTTACAAGAGGCTGTCATTCAGGTTAAATAACTGTGCACTGGCTGAAAGCCACAGCTTTAAATTCTTCCAGCCCTAAAAACTGTGACTAACCCTGTCATAAGATCTGGTATACTTCAGGTTATATATTTTAGTAAAATGCTGATTAGCCCTTTCCTGACCCTCCACCCAGATTCTGGCCTTTTGTCTGTATTAATGTGTAGTTATTTATTGTCTCATTTCTACCTCCAGCAGAGGGCATGCAGCTTATGCTTCCTCAGCAGCCTGGATAAGGCCAAACTGTTATGAACTAGTTTTAGATTTTATGCTTGGATTCTCCCTCAGGCATGTGATTTGTCACTGGGCAAAAGGCACATTCAGCTACAGCATTCTGCAACTCTTCCACAGCCAGTAACAGACCCATGCAATAAAAGAACCCCCGAAGATCATAAACTTGATCTTGGGAACTTTGATCTCCATTCTCATTATTTTGAGTCATGCTGTTCTTTGAAGCTGGGTTTGGTCTATTTTTATACCAATTTTGCAGAGCTAAGATGTATGCATGCTGTCATTCATTCTCTACATATTCACTGATCTACTATTAGCCAGACATTATTCTAGTCTCCTCAGCCTCATTAGGCTCTATTTCTAGTGGACTGATTTTATTCACTGCTGGTTTATTTAGAGAGGCAATTTCAGATTTCAGTTAGGTTTCTCTTTATTGGAAGATTTTCATATCTACATCTAGTGGCAGCGTGATGAATCTAATCTTTCCCTCATAAACTACTAGTATATACCTCCTGCCATAAAACAACAACAGCTTCTGACTATTTTTGTTCTTCACCGTTCATCATGCTCCCTTTGCTTAAAATGCTCTTCTGTACCTGAAAAAAATCTTGTTTTTTGTCAGGGTTCAGCTCAGATGTCACCTCCTTAGGCAGGATGGTAACCTCCTCTACTTAGCTTCCACAGTACATTGTATATTGAACCTAACCACACCATCATGCAGTTGTCTATTAATATGTTCATTCCTTTTGTTAGATTCTAAACTTGAGAGATAGAATTGTATCTTACTCAGTTCTCTTTCCTTAATGTCTGTCACTTAAGGGTACTCAATACATATTTTTAAGTGAAAGAAACATTTAATATAAATGTGACTTGGAGCAATATAATTTACAGTTGACTATAGTGAAACATAAATCTAAACATATGTATATTATAAAAGAAATCTTAAAATATGAAATATATCTTTTAAAAAATATATTTTATTGATTTTTTTTTTTTACAGAGAGGAAGGGAGAGGGATAGAGAGTTAGAAACATCGATGAGAAAGAAACATCAATCAGTTGCCTCCTGCACACTCCCTACTGGGTATGTGCCCACAACCAAGGTACTTGCCCTTGACCAGAATCGAACCTGGGACCCTTGAGTCCGCAGGCTGACGCTCTGTCCACTGAGCCAAACCGGTTAGGGCTAAAATATATCTTAAAGGAAAGCTTAAATAGTAACAAAGCTATTTGTTAATTATCTTATTACACATATTGAAAAATGCACTATCTTAAATTCAGAATCCCTTCATTTTTTTTCTTAGAGTCACTTTCCCTGTGCAAGGATAACCACTATCCTGGTTTCTAACAGGATAAATTTTAATCCCTGACTTTAAAAATGATGATGAATGCCATATTTGAATGATGTGAATATATCTTTATTTTAAAAAGAAAGATTTAAAATAATTGGCATTTCTGGATCTCAGTTTTTTCATTTAAGAGTTTGGACTGAATATCTAAGTTCCCTTCCTGTCCTAAAATATTATGAATCTATTTAAACCTTCATGGTCTCTCTACTTTATTTCTTATACTACAGCGCCCTCTGATGGCCAAACTTTTATGATGTAATATTTATGTGTTTTATAATCACAGCAGCACTTTATCTCTAATTTGGGAGGTTATGCTGTAACCAGGTAATTCTAGTGGCACAAAAGTCGGAAATTTTTGAACATGTGGTTCTTTCTGGAGTTGTTTAGTCAGCAGGTGAGACCGGAATCTTTATCTGATGAAACACTTTTCTCTTGTTTGACAAAACATGTTATTTCTTGATTTACTGGAACATTTTAGTGTTTTCAAGGGCAGGGTATCTCCACCTCTGCTGTAGCAGTAGAGCAAACAGTATTTTGATTTCATAGAATTTTTGTAAATTAGAATGTGACTCCCTGTTTGGAACCCACAGTGCGCATCATAGTGACTGGTCCTTCCTCTGTTTGGTTGATTTGTATATTACCCTTTAATTATATAGGATGTTACCTTGGTCTAGTTATCTGACCTCTTTGAGCTTCAACATTATTATTGTAATACTGGCATAATGAAAGTGCCCAGAGAGTGACTGGGAGGATGATGAGTGATCTGTGGAAAGCACCAGCATGGTGCCAGGCACATAGTAGGTGCTTTGTCCCCCTTACCCCCGTTGCTCCAAAATTGCCACTAAAACTGTGTCTACCAGATGTAATGTTCTCATAGGCTTTTCTGTATGTGAACTTAATTTTTGAGTTTTAAAGTCCAGATCGTTATTTTTGTCACAATAAACTTTATTTAAAGAATGTTCTTTTTGTACTTTGCTTACTCATCTCATGGATCTTTCTCTCCTCTACAAGGTGAAGGACGGAAGCATCTCTTTAAAATTTCTTAGACCACATAAACCAAATTACAAAAATAATTAAAAGTTTCAGCTCTGCTTCTGACTTGTGACAAAGTCACTTGATCTTTGAGCCTAGTTTCTTCAGCTGAACAACATAGATCAAATAGTTCGAAGGCCCTTGTCCCCTTTCATGTGATTTATAAAACTATTCAGGAGGCAGAGCTGGAAGTGGCATGTAGGTCCCAATTCTCAACAGCAGAGGGCACAATGCCCCTAGTATTCTAAGCCATTAGGTTTTGGAAAGAAACTACATTTATGTAGGTGGAAGTTTATATTCTTGGTGCCAGAGGGGAAGAAGAGAACCATCAGGGTATTTATTTCTCTGGCTTCCTCCCTGCAGGCTGACTCAAGCTGCCTGTGTCCCTCATCTGAGGGCAGCTGGCTCTATAGGATCCTCTTTTGGATTTCAGTAGCCATGCCCCCATCCCATTCACCCTTTTAGGCCCAGGAGTGGTAAAAGCTCTGCTCTACTACCCATAGGTTGCTGCACTATCCTGCTTATCTCCCCTATACTCTGCCCACACCTTCGTAAATAGTCCCTTTATTAAGTCTCCTGATAATTCTAATTTGAATGTGCCTCTGTTTTCTGTTTGGACTCTAACTGACACAAGAACCTATTAAGAGATAGACACAGGAGTGTGGCAGATGGAAATATAAATATTACTCTTATTACCACCACAACTGATACTGGACCACGTGGTTGGGGTCTGCTAGGGAAGCAGGTTTGCTAATATTTCACCCCCGAGGTCAGCCCTGTGAGGGCTTGCCCCTGTAACACTCATGGTGTGGAGGAACAGGGAAGGATGAGTGCGTTTTCACTGAGAGGACAGAGGATGGGACTGAGCTGAGTGTTTTGGCCAAAGTTATCAATAAGTTGAGTTGTTCTCCTTCCCTTGGGGAAGACCTAGATGGTGGGGCAAGAGGCCAGGAGCTTTCCACATGGGAAGGCAGACCTTCCACACAGGAACATGAAGCTTGATAGAAAGGTGGCTCTCCTCCAATACTTCACACAGGTAATAATACTTTAAATAAAGTCAAGGTAAGCAAAAACAGCCATAGACTTTAATATCCATAATTTCTATAAAGAACACCTGCAGCTCTAGCCAGTTTGGCTCAGTGGGTAGAGCGTTGGCCTAGGGACCCAAGGGTCCCAGGTTCAATTCCGGTCAAGGGCAGGTACCTGGATTGCAGGCTCCTCCCCGCCTGGGCCCCCATCAGGGCTCATGCAGGAGACAACAAATTGATGCGTTTCTCTCTGTTTTTCCTTCTCTCTTACTCTCTCTCTAAAAATCAATGGAAAAATATCCTTGGGTGAGGATTAAAAACAAAACAAAACAAGAACACCTGCAAACTGAATACTGTATTTTCCGGCGTATAAGACGACTGGGCGTATAGAAGATTTTCCTGGGTTAAAAAGTCGTCTTATACGCCAGAAAATACAGTAATTAAAACACCAATAAGCTAATTGAGACGTGGTCAAAGGCTACAAATAAGTAATTCACAAAAGAGGGAATATTAATTGCAAATAAACATCTGAAAAAATGTTCAAACTCAGTACTATTTATCAAGAATTTGCTTTTTAAAATGTTTTTACCCCCTTCAGATTGGCAAAAATCTTAAAGACTAATGTTATCCAGCGTTGATGAAGATGTAAACAGGCACTCATAGACTGTTAGTAGAAATGTAAATTGATAAAGCCTTTTGAAGGGCAATTTAGCAGTGAAAAACAAAAAAGAATTCATCATAAGTGATTCGTGTTTCGTGTTGTACCATTGGAAGAGACACAGAAACCCTGCCTACCTCACTGTTAGTGATGCTCACTCACATTGATCACTAGATTAAGGTGATGCTAGCCTGATCCTTCCATTGTGAAGTTACATTTTCCCTTTGTGAAAATACAGTATTCTCTATGATATTTGGCACTAATATGAATGTTCATTTCTCTATCATTCACTCTCCTAATGTGCACCATTTGGTAATTTTTACCTGAATCAGTAACTTCATTAGGGATTACAAAACTATGATTTTTCTATTTCTGTCATTGCTTCTGCAATGGCTGACATTTGATTGAACAGAGTTCTTTTTCATCAACTGGGACTATTTGGTACACTGAAATACAATTCTTTGGAAAAGGCAGCTTAAATGTTGAGTTCTTTACTCTTTTGTTTTCCAATTTCAAAGGAGTTAGTTTATTATACACCTTAAATGGTGGCAAATGCAAATTTTTCTTGCTTTCTCTTTTTTGATACCCTTATGGACTAATGGATTTTCATGAATTGAATATTTTAATCAACTACAATTATTCTCTTTATGCTCAGTTTGTTTTATATTCAATTTGTTAAAACGTTACCCAGTGATAATCTTTTGTAATTGGTTCCTATGCCTTTAGACATAACTCCATTAATTTTTTAGCACTTCCTTGCTTCCTTGAACAGCAAGAGACATAGCTTCATCTACTCGCTTCCTTGACCCAAATGCTAGTCAGACACTAACAAGCCCTAGTTCCTTTTAGTGGGGACTGGTATTAGACACTAAAATCCTGGCCCTTGAAATGTCAAATGTTACTGGAGTGACAATGTTTATAGACCTTTTCAGTGGTCTATTTAGTTTTTGAATTTTAATATTGAAAGTTTGGATAATGAAGAGATTTTAAAAATTAATGGGCTCACAAAATAGAAACTGACTCATAAATACAAAGGTAAAGGGGAATAAATGGAGACCAGAGACTTAACTTTGGGAGATGATGTATTATGGAATTGTACACTTGAAACCTGTATAATTTTATAACCAATGCCACCTCAATAAATTCAATAAAAATTTAGAAAAAAAATAATGGGTTACCATCAGTATTTCCAATTTAATTTTAATATCATTGTGTTTTAAAGTAGCTATTTGATTTTATAATTGTACTAGAGGCCCAGTGCACGAAATTTGTGCACGGGGGTGTGTGTCCCTCAGCCCAGCCTTCACCCTCTCCAATCTGGGACCCCGAGAGGGATGTCCAACTGCCCGTTTAGGCCCGATCCCTGGGGATCGGGCCTAAACGGGCAGTTGGACATCCCTCTCACAATCCAGGACTGCTGGTTCCCAACTGCTCACCTGCCTGCCTTCCTGATTGCCCCTAACTGCTTCTGTCTGCCAGCCTGATCACCCCCCTAACCACTCCCCTGCCAGCCTGATTGATGCCTAACTGCTCCCCTGCCACCTGTTTGCCCCTAACTGCCCTCCTCTGCAGGCCTGGTCCTCCCCAACTGCTCTCCCCTGCAGACCTGCGTCCCCCCCAATTGCCCTTACCTGCAGGCCAGGTCACCCCCAACTTCCCTCCTCTGCCGGCTTGGTCAACCCTAACTCCCCTCCCCTGCAGGCTTGATCGCCCCCAACTGCCCTCCCTTGCAGGCCTGGTTTCTCCCAACTGCCCTCCCCTGCTGGCCATCTTGTGCCAGCCATCTTGTGTCCACATGGGGGCAGCCATTTTTGACCACATGGAGGCAGCCATCTTATGTGTTGGAGTGACGGTCAATTTGCATATTATTCTTTTATTAGATAGGATAGAGGCCTGGTGCACGGGTGGGGGCCAGCTGGTTTGCCCTGAAGGGTGTCCCGGATCAGGGTGGGGGTTCCCTTGGGGTGTGGGGCAGCCTGGGTGAGGGGCCTGTGGTGGTTTACAGGCCGGCCACACCCCCTGGCGACCAAAGCGGAGGCCCTGGTATCTGGGATTTATTTATTTTCTATAATTGAAACTTTGTAGCCTTGAGCAGAGCCCAGCCTCCTGCTCGCTCCGTGGCAGTAGCCATTTTTGTTGGGATTTATTTATCTTCTATAATTGAAACTTTATGGCCTTGAGCAGAGGCCAAGGCAGGCCAGGGCTGGGGAAGTTTGGCTTCCTCCATCACCGGGGGCAACTCAAGCCTCCTGCTCTCTCCAGCTCCATGGCTGCTGCCATTTTTGTTGGGATTTATTTATCTTCTATAATTGAAACTTTGTTGCCTTGAGTGGAGTCCAGGGCCGGCCAGAGGGGCGGAAAGCTTGGCTTCCTCCATTGCCGGGGAAACCCAAGCCTCCTGCTCTCTCTGTGGCCGCAGCCATCTTGGTTGGGTTAATTTGCATACTCCTGATTGACTGGTGGGCGTGGCTTGTGGGTGTAGTGGGGGTATGATCAATTTGCATATTACTCTTTTATTAGATAGGATCTTTTCTCTTATACTGAAAATCTTGACCACCAACAACATTGCTATCTTGCAATATAAAGAAAATAATTTTGTTTCATCTTACAATATAAAAAATAACAGTATCAGTATTGCTACTAATAGTAAAATCAAATGAAGTATAGTTTTTGTACCGTAGGTGGATTTTAACAAAAATTTAATTATTTTCTTGTTTATTTCATTTAATTACTTTTCTTTGAAATATGTGTCTTGTCTGTTTTTTTTTTAATGAATCTTTATTGTTCAGATTACAATTGTTTCTCCTTTTCCCCCCCATATCTCCCCACCACCCAGTTCCCACCCCCCTCTGCCCTTACCTCCCCCCCGCTGTCCTTATCCATAGGTATATGATTTTTGTCCAGTCTCTTCCCATACTCCCCACACAGACACCCCTTTCCCCCTCAGAATTATCAATCCACTCCCATTCTATGCCTCTGATTCTATTAAGTTCACCAGTTTATTCTGTTCCTCAGATTTTTAATTCACTTGACTTTTAGATTCACTTGTTGATAGATATGTATTTGTTGTTCATAACTGTTTTGTTTTTGTCATAGATTGATCATTTTGGATTTAAGAATGAGAAAACTTTTAAACAGCGGTACCTAATAGCTGACCAACACTGGAGGAAAGAGGGTGGATCAATACTTTTCTATACTGGTAACGAAGGGGACATTATCTGGTTTTGCAACAATACGGTATGTGCAGATTTGTGAAGTTCCTATGCTCTATTTATCATGATAAGCTGGAAAAATATTTTGCAGCATGTATGACCAAGTATTACTGTACTTAATTGTGAAGCTCTTTAGAAAAATAACAAAAAGATAAACTCACTAGAAAAAAATAGAAAAGAAACCCAAAACACCATGAATAGGCAGTTCACAAAAGAATAAATACAGATGTCCACTAAGCCTGCATATTTTGCCTTAAAGAATTACACATGAAATAATGAAATACTATATTTAGACAGTTGAATTAAAAAAAATTTTTTTTTGAAACCCTACCTTCTTTTTTGAATGAACAAAAATATTAAGATAATGGGAACAGGAATGTTATGGCATACAATTATTTTATTTTTATTATGGTCTCTGGAATGTAAATACAAAGGCACATATTTTTGTATATTTGTTCAGTAGTATATGCTCAGAGTCCAGGACTGCTCGGTATATAGTAGGTGCTCAATAAATATTTGTTAAATGAGCGAATGGATAAAACCTCATCAAAGCAAATAAAAAATACAAGTTTAATTGTGAAATATGAATGGACAAAGGTAAAGTTATAGCTATATTTTAATTTAGCTTCACTGTTTTATCATTTTTCTTATGTTTATTAGGGTCAAAATGGTATAGTTGTTAGCTTGCTTTCCTTTGTATGTTTTACATTATCTTTTATAATAAAACTTAAGTCCATTAACAAAACTTAATTTAGGACACATGAAATTTTCCTTTATAATGTGCTAGAGCTATGACAAGAAAATGTCAACTTTCTACCCCAAACCTAATCTGTGAATTACCTTAAAGTGGGGACAAAATCATGTTTTCTTCACTACTGTTGTCTGGCATGGTGCCTGGTATTCAGGAGGTCTCAGTAAATGTTGAACTGAACTGAATTGAAAACAAAGTTATGAACCCAATCATACTGTGTTATTTGCACACCAAATTTATGATTATTTCCTTATGAATGTTAAGGGTCTAAATATGTTACTTGAAAATAAAATAATTCTCTGAGAAATGAGATTCTAGGATGCCTGTCTCTCTTAGATCGGAGACAAATGAAATCAGAACTTAGTTTCTGTCAGATTCCTGCTCTGGTTTTCTGTGAAACAACCGAGTCTGCCTTGTATCCCTTTCTTTTTCCTCTGTGACTTCCCTTTTATGCCAAGGCCACGGGACAGTGAGATTTTCCTAGCCACCACTGTCCTCACTGATACTGCGGTATCATTGAAGGCTTGCCGGAGAATCTCTGACCTCATAAGTGGTAGAAAGGAATAGATAGTGTAGGAACAGTTCCAGAGAACTGACTAGAGCCAGATCCTAGAAAGATAGATTCTGGGTCCTTTACTTACTAAAATGTTCCAGTTGCATATTCACATAGTCTGGTAATTCATTTTTTGAGAGACAGTATATGATGGTAGTCAAGAATGAAGACTTCAGCCAGACTGATAAGGCTTGAATTTTTATTTTGCCACTATCGTGACTTTGGGCCAGTTTCTTATTCTGTGCCTCAGCTTTCTCATCTGTTAAATGGGTATAGTAATAATGTCTGTAGAGTTATTGTGAGAATTAAATAAGAATCAGGCACTTAGCACAATGCTGCCACATAATTTTATTAAATGTTACTATATGACATAGACCTCTTTTGAAAAATAAAAATACCCCTGAAGTTAAGGCGAATAATCACTTATTACAGTGTGAATCAGTTCAATTAAATTAAAGCTTGGGGTTAACTCCACAGAGGGTCTGGCTGTTTTGATGGATGGCCCTTACCCTTAAGCAGCTCATAGGCCGGTAGGGTAAGACACACATATAAGCAAATATTGCAACCCAGGTTATTTAAACTCTTGTGCCTTAGTGACCTTGTCTGTAAAATGGGAATAATCAAAATGCATATCTCTAGATTGTTGTGCAAATTGAGTGAATTGATACATGAAGTGTTTAAAACAGTGCCTGACACATTGTAAGAACTCAATTAATATTAGCTATTGCTAGTTACTATTTATTTTCAAGTAAATAAGGTTAATATAAAATGCAAATGAGTCCAGTATGCTTATTTGTACTCTTTTCTCTTTTATGTTATAAATGAGTAGGCCGTGGACTGAGACATCCTCAGCTCTTTCTTAGACTATTTGGCACACAGTACAACTTGAAGACTATCCCATCTAATAAAAGAGTAATATGCAAATTGACCATCACTCCATCACAAAGATGGCTGCACCCACAGCTGAGGCCAAGTTCCCATAAGGAGCCTTAACGAGCAATCAGCAGGGACCTGAGGCTACGCCCTCCCCCATCCTCGTGGGGCTTGACAGGGAACCTCAGGCCACATTCCCCACCCAGCAGGGCTTGACAGGGGACCTCAGGCTGCGCCCCCTGCCCTAGCGTCAGGTGGGGGACCTCAGGCCACACCCCCCGTCCCAGTGCCAGGCCAGGGGACCTGAGGCCACGCCCCACCCAGCGGGCTTGACGGGGGACCTCAAGGTGCACTTCCCATCCTGGTGCTGGGCTAGGGGACCTCAGGCTGCCCCCCCCTGCCCCAGCACCAGGCCGGGGGACCTCAGGCCGGGCCCCCCACCAGGTGGGGCTTGACAGGGGACTTCAGGCCATGCCCCCGACCCCAGCACCAGGCTGGGGGACCTCAGACCGCACCCCCTGCCCAGCGGGGCTTGACAGGGGACCTCAGGTCGTACCCCCCACCCAGTGGGGCTTGACGGGGGACCTCAAGGTGCACCCCCAGTGCTGGGTCAGGGAACTCAGGCCGCGCCCCTGCCCAGCGGGGATTGACGGAGACCTGAGGCTGCACCCCCCCCCCCCCCCAGTGCTGGGCCAGGGGACCTGAGGCTGCGCCCCCCCACCTGGTGGGGCTTGACGGGGGGACCTCAGGCCATGCCCCTCACCCCGGTCTGGACTGGGGGACCTCAGGCCATGCCCCCTGTCCTGGTGCCAGGCCAGGGGACCTGAGGCTATGCCCCCTACCCAGCAGGGCTTGACAAGGGTAGGACTGGCTGGGTCTGGATCTAGCCCAATTGGGGGGGGGGACGCGGACGGGTCTGGGTCTCACACGATTTTGAGGTGCATGTGGGTGGGTGGGGACTTGACTCTGGGTCCTGTGGTGTGCCCCAGACTCTTACAGGAGGAAGGTTTTCATATACACTTTACTAATTTTCTTTCATCTCTGACACTTCTATTATAGAGAAAGGGCAAATAGCAATATTAAATGATTTCCTCTAATTAATCCCCTTTTAATGTGCATGAATTTCATGCACCAGGTCACTAGTTTTAGTTATAATGTTGATTCTATGACTAGAGTGTCAGAATAAGGAGAGTTAGAATGAGTCGTGGTTGAACAACTTGGGCTTATTTTTAATTGTTTCACTTTAATACAGTGAGATTGTGGTGCAACAGTGAAACAGCAATGATATCATTTATCTGTAAAACAAACGTAAATTATGTGGTTCTTAGAGAGCTCTTTTTGGTCTATTTAACATTTGTTTCATATGAGTTGCAAAAAGGTTTAATAACTTTTTTCATATCCTGATATTATCCTCTGAATTTGTAAATTCTTTCTAGGGGTTCATGTGGGATGTGGCTGAGGAACTGAAAGCTATGTTGGTGTTTGCTGAACATAGATACTATGGACAGTCTCTACCCTTTGGTGCCGACTCATTCCAGGTAAGTATGCTTTTTTACTTTTTTTTTTTTTTAAATATATTTTATTGATTTTTTACAGAGAGGAAGAGAGAAGGATAGAGAGTTAGAAACATCGATCAGCTGCCTCTTGCACACCCCCTACTGGGGATGTGCCCGCAACCAAGGTACATGCCCTTGACCGGAATCGAACCTGGGACCCTTGAGTCCGCAGGCCGATGCTCTATCCACTGAGCCAAACCGGTTTCGGCTGCTTTTTTACTTTTAAGTTTAAAAGTTTTTAAAATTTTAGAACATTTTCTAATGACAATACCACTATAGGAAAGAAATAAAAGCTTTAACTTGAACTGCCTAAAATTTCAATAATTTATATATATTTATTTTAAATATTTTATTGATTTTTTAAAATATATTTTATTGATTTTTTACAGAGAGGAAGGGAGAGGGACAGAGAGTTAGCAACATCGATGAGAGAGAAACATCAGCTGCCTCCTGCACACTCCCTACTGGGTAGGTGCCCGCAACCAAGGTACATGCCCTTGACTGGAATCGAACCTGGGACCCTTGAGTCTGCAGGCTGATGCTCTATCCACTGAGCAAAACCAGCTAGGGCTTTTATTGATTTTTTACAGAGAGGAAAAGAGAGGGATAGAGAGTTAGAAACATCGATGAGAGAGAAACATTCAGCTTCCTCTTGCACACTCCTCACTGGGGATGTGCCCGCAACCAAGGTACATGCCCTTGACTGGAATCGAACCCGGGACACCTCAGTCTGCAGGCTGATGCTCCTTCCACTGAACCAAACTGGTTACGGCTCAATAATTTATATTTAATCTTTCACTTTTATATACAGTTTGAACAGATTGAGACTCTTTAAAACCATATTATTATCATTCTAATGTTGATCAGTTTTTAACTCAGTGTGATGAGGCTAGCTTTTCTCAGGCAAACCTTAATCTATGGCTCCAGAGACGTGGAGGGAACTTTTCATTGTTTCAACAATGTCAGCAAATTATACACTTAAATTATTGGGTCTACCATTGGAAAATATATAATGGGAACTGAAATGTTTGTTTAATAAGGTGTTTTGCAGTAAAATAAGGACAAACAATCTCTTGGCCTTTCCTGCTCTCATAAGGAGCTTTGGTCTTGTCCATAGACTTTACACCTAATAAACCAGGACACTTTTTCCTCAACTGAGTCATTCCTGTAATATCCTTGTGATTCTGGCTATATGATTTTGCCATGTGTACTATTATTTATTTCATATTTTTCTTTAAACAGCTCACTTTTCAAAGTTAACACTAACTTAACAAGGGTTTTATGTACCAGTTATTTTTTCTAAATTATATTAAAACAAGTATTAAATTTAAAGTGTTTGTGTAATACCTAAGGTCATCATACATACCAACAGTATACACATACCATGCTTTTGAGGAACTCTGAGTTAGAAGAACTTGGGGTCAATTATTTTTCTCAGTTGCCTGTTTTGTAAGGAGTATTTTATTTTTGTTCTCAGAGGTTTTATTACCTTGTATTATAAATAAAATAAAAAGTCTTCATGTTATAAATGAAAAGCAGAAAAATTTGTTGATATTTGTTGGTTTGCATGGGAAACTCTATATTTTAGCTTATTATTTTGCATAATTATCTGGTTAGGGAAGTTGATGAAAGGGCAGAGCAGGCCAGCACAAAATGTACTGTACCCTCCATCCTGTGTAACTATGTATATGACTCCTTTTTCTTAGAAAACCGCGAGAATATAACAGTTGCATAAACCTGCCAATAGGAGTGTAGAGAAGTAGACTCAGTCCAAATTAAGCAATCTCTGTAACCCACGTCACTTCCCTAAGCCCACCCAAATGACCAACCCTTTATAAACTACCCCTCCCCCGGGGTTCTCTCTCTTGCCCCACTGCTGCGTCAGGAGGAGGCTGGGAGCCAAACCCGGGTTTGAATAAAGACTCTTTGCTTTTGCATCGGAGAAAAGGCTCCCTGGTGGTTGATTATTGGGGACCCTGAACTCTGGGCATAACATTTGGGGGCTCGTCCGGGATTCCTCAATACCCACGAGGGACCCGATCCGAAGAGTCTGACCGCTGACTGACCGCGGTAAGTGTCTGTATTGTCTGTTCTGTGCGAGCTCGCTTCTGAAGCCAAGTCTGAAGTGCCCAAAACGGTCTAAGTGGACGCACAGGTGGACCTGGGTCGGAGGGTCAGAGGACGCTCTGGTTCTCCATCTGGAGGGGTGTAAAAACCCCCGTCTGGAGGGGAGTGGCTTCCCCTCAAAACTCTGGGACGAAGCGGGTCGCTCCCGCTGGTTGGCGCAGGGCCATCGTCCATCTGTTCCCGGGTGTCTTTGTCTGTTTGCTTTCTGTGTCTTTCTGTGGACTTCTGTGGAATTACTGGACGGACGTTATGGGATAGACTCAGTCCACTCCAAGTGAGTGGAAAGGGGAGCTTAATTCCCCCCCACCCGGAGGCCATAGAGCTTCCTCAGGCAAATTAATAAAGTGACTGTTTAAACTCTGGTAAATATCTAATAGGAGTCAAAAACTCAGACTATTTGGTATATAAATATAAATGTGAAAATATTTGTTATCTCTTTCTGCTGTTTAATTTATTTAAAGATAGGGCGGACCTGCTATGGCGGAATACAAAGGTCTTTAGCAGCTGCTAAGACATCTTTTTCTCAGAGTCCTTTGTTCTCCGTCAGAGAGGGAATCAGCCCACTTAGATGATAAAAATTCCTCTGTTTGTATAAATGAAGGTTTCAGTTTGCTCTGATTTGTGAATTTACTGTATTAAATTGAATTTTAAAGTCCTAAGGTTGATTTAAAAGTATCCATTTATAACATTTCAAAGAACAAAAGAACTTTTATTTACAGCTTCCTTATCTCTTTTGGTGCTGGGAGACTCCCAGCTAACAGCTCCACAGGGCGAAGAGATTTTCAAGGTCCTGTCCCTGCCTGTGACATCATAGTCCAACGTGAAACTAAGGCTGAAGTTACTATTAACTCTTTATAGACCCCGTTAACCATTTGTTTAACTTGCTGTTTTCAGTTATTAGGATCCTCATAGAGGACACAACCTGATCTTTCCCTTCCTCTCTCATTCTGATTCTAATAGCATCTGTAACTGGATTAAAAATATTTTCTTTCAGGAGGCCATCCAGGCTTTCAGCTCACAAGAAATCTCCTCCTGTGAGAGGAGAGAGGGACCCCCCAGAAGGGGCTGGAGGCTCTCCCTCTCAACAGGTGTTTGTTTTGTGTTTTGTCATGTTGGTATCAGGACTGTTTATTTTGTCTTTTCGTCTTATATTTTCTGTCATAATTGGACCCTATATATATATATTATTTATTGAGTTTTGATTTGTCAAGGTTTTGTCAGTTTGTTATCAGTTTGTTAAAATCCTCTCAGAGGACATTGAGTGGTTCTTCCCTTCCTGTTTAACCTTTGACTGTGTGATTGGATTACTGAGCTTTTATCAAGATTTTGCCTCTCCTGAAATAACGCTCTATGTGTAACCTGTCCCTCCCCGAGCCGGACTGCAGGATGACTTTTCCTTCAACACACTGGTCCCGCCCACTGGCCTATGGCAGAAGCCAGAAAAAGCAACGGTAGGAAAGGGAGGCCCCCATCAGGGGACTTAGAGGCAGTATTCCTGTTATCTGCTTAGATCCCAAGAATGTAAGAATACTTATTTACTGAAATGATATAAGAACAGATGTTTGTTTGATATTTTGTTGTCTGCCTGGTTATAATTATTTATTTATATATAAAAGTCTGTAAAAAGAAATAAGAAACATTTAATTTGTATAAGGCTGAATGCTCTGACGGGTAGCAACCCCCCCTGAGTGGCCACTGGGATTCTTTTTTCCCCAGGGGTGTTTTCTCTCCGTCAGAGGGGGAATCGGCCCGCCTAACAACATTTCTGTCTATGTTTATTCATTTGAAGGTATGAAGTTATAACAATTGTAGTCCAAGAGATTAAAAGCAGGGACCAAATTTTAAAGTTAATTATTTATAAGAAGAAAGCTTGAGCTGGCAAAGTCACCAAGTCTGCCCAGCAAGCTCAAAACCTAAATAAATCTTATTTCTGATACCTGCTGCCACCCAGTCTTAATCAGTGGTAGAGAAACGGTCTCAGAAGTGTTTGTCTCAATTGGCCATTTAACTTTGATGTGATTAATGATTACAGCACATTGTAAAATCTTTAGGAAGAAAAGGAAAATATTTTGTAGGCCAATTGGTCCTTGTGTGTTTATATCAACTCTTAAGTTATAGTTTTAAAATCAGTAATTTTAATAGAAACACACTCAAACAGAGGGGCTTTTCAGAAAGGTCAGGGAGTCTGATTGCAGTGTAAGGGTCACTAGTCCCCCCCCCACCCCCCCCATGCCACCTTCATTGGCAGGAGACAAGCGCTTTTCCCAGTGGGAACAGAGAGTAGACTGCCAGATGAAAACGCCCCGGTGGGAGCCTTCCTTCACCACCTGGGACCCTCGCCGCGCTCCCTGCCTCCGCCCACCCGGTGTCCATCCCCTCGGGGGTTGTTTTGAGTAGCTGCTGGAGGCAGCGATGAAAAAGGAAAATTCCCTTGTGACCCCTTGCGCCCCAATGAGACCCAAGAACCCCTGACGACTCCTTGGACACTTTTCACCGTGTTCTGTTAGGGGGCTTAAAGGCATGTTCTGTTAGGGGGCTTAAAGAAGGCACAGCTAGTAATTCCCCTTTTCAGGCTTATCAGAATCTGAGATCCTTATCTGTAGAAAAAATGTAGCATTTTTAGATTTCAAGCGGCTGGAGGCCTGGGAACAGGGTGATGGGCCTGCTCCCTCCTCCCTCTGCCTTTCTCTAAATATTTTAAAATAATAGAAGATTTAATGCATAGTTATACATTTTTGAAAGACATAGAAGAAGGTTTAAAGGCTAATTTAAAATTATAAAATTTGTAAAAATTTATATATATAATAAAAAAAAAACACAGAGAAATATTAAAAGAAAAAAAAAGCCAGCAGCAAATAGGAAGGAATTAGTATGCCTACTGTAGGAAGCGGGGGCACTGCAAGAGAAAATGTCCTGGCAGGTTACCTAGAGAAGCAAAAGGGGAGACTCAGACTCCAAGGGTCTTTAACTTAGAGGAAGAGAACTGACAGGACTGGGGCTCCTTTCCATTGAGCCCCCAGGAGCCCAGGGTAACCTTACAAGTGAGAGGCAAACCTGTTAGTTTCCTGGTGGACACTGGGGCAGCCTATTCAGTCTTGACAGAGCCAATGGGACCCGTGACCTCTAAGAAGACATCAGTCCAGGGAGCCACCGGACAAATTGCCTGTTTTCCTTGGACATCAAAAAGGACTGTAGACCTCGGAAGGACACGGTAACGCATTCATTTCTGGTCATGCCAGAATGCCCGTACCCCCTGTGTAGATGTGACCTCCTACAGAAACTATTTGGACTGCCACCATATCCTTTGAGGGGGACGGAGCGGGAATTCTTAGAGGCAGTTGGATACTACAACCTGTGGATACCGGGGCTCATAGAGATTGCTAAACCTCTAGACTCAAGTACTGGGGGAATGCAGCTGCTGAACTAGACCAAAGTAGAACAATGGGCCTTTGAAGAGCTAAAGAAGGCTCTCATCTCAGCACCTGCCCTAGCCTTACCAAACGTCACGAAGCCCTTCCACCTCCACGTGAGTGAGGTAAGAGGCATTGCCAAAGGGATTCTCATTCAGACTCTAGGTCCCTGGAAGAGACCTGTTGCTTATCTGTCTAAGAGGCTAGACCCCGTGGTAGCAGGGTGGCCAACGTGCCTCCGGGCAGTGGCCACCACAGCATTGCTGGTGAAGGAGGCAGATAAATAAACTCTGGGCCAGGAACTAGCCCTGACAACACCCCATGGTGTAGAGGCCCTCCTTCGAGATACTCCAAAGAGATAGATGTCAAACACCGGGATCACCCAGTGCCAAGCTCTTCTCCTAGACCAGCCCTGTGTCCGGTTCCATAAGACACTGGCCATCAACCCTGCCAGCCTGCTTCCAGATAATAATCCAGAAGAATCCATTCATGACTGCACAGGAGTAACAGACGCAGTACGAACAGCTCGCCCAGACCTGACAGATGTTCCGCTATCATCACCAGACAAGGTACTGTTCACGGTTGGGAGCAGTTATGTTCAGGATGGCATCCGATATGCAGAGCAGCGGTAGTCACCCTGGACCGCACCATTTGGGTGCAGTCCCTGAATAGGGGAACCATGGCACAGAAAGTCGAGCTTTTGGCCTTACTCCAGGCCCTCCGATGGGGACACAGTGCCATCCACCGGGAAAGAGGGTTACCAACTGCAGCGGGAAAGGACATTAAAAATAAAAAAGAAATTTTAGCCTTATTAGAGGTCATCTGGCTCCCAAGGGCAGTTGCAATAGTGCACTGCAAAGGACATCAGAAAGGAGAGACAATTGAAGCCAGAGGAAATAGTGCCGCAAACCAAACTGCCAAGAAAGCCGCCCAAAAACCAATGGAGCCTTTACAAGTTTTAGTAACCCTGCCGTACCTGGACCTACGCAGACCCCCTCTTACACCAAACAAGAGGAGGAATTGGCAGAACAGAAGCAAGCCATCAAAGGACCAGATGGTTGGTGGATACTACCAGATGACAGACTGTTGGTCCCAGAGGCTCTAGGTCGGACGTTAGTTGCCCAGTTACACCAAGCTACCCACTTGGCATCACCAAGACTTCTGAACTTCTGTGAGGCAGGTACTACCAAGCTTAGATAAAATAATTAAAGACATAGTCACTAGAAGTAGTGTCTGTGCACAGGTAAATGCTAAGCAAGATAAGAGGGTCCCCCTAAGATTTCGGGACCCACGAAAAATTCCCCAGGAGAGCATTGGGAGGTAGATTTCACAGAAATTAAGCCACCAGCATCAGAGTACAAGTACCTGCTAGTTCTCATAGACACCTTCTCGGGTTGGATTGAAGCATACCCCACTAGGACAGAAACTACCTCTATAGTTGTTAGGAGATTATACCTAGATTCAGGCTGCCAGTAGTCATAGGATCAGATAACAGCCCCGCCTTTGTAGCCAAAATATCTCAAAATATAGCTCAAGCCTTAGGACAGGCATGAGCAAGACTCAGAAAAAGAATTTAACTAAATTTATCCTAGAAACCGGTGAAAACTGGACCAACCTTCTGCCCTTCACCCTCTTATGGGCCAGGTGTACCCCCTACCAGAAGGGGTTCCCCCTTCGTTTGTAATCATGTATAGTAGACCTTCCCCCATCCTTCCCAGGGTCAGGGAGAAACTGAAAGCTGGAATTCATAACCATTCCCTTACTCAAGTCCTTACAGGCTCTGCAGTATACCCAGAGAGCCACCCATAGGCTTGTTCGTGATGCTCTGCCAATGCCCACCGCGGACCCTGTACATCCCTTCCAGCCCAGGGACTCGGTATAGGTAAAGAAATTCACTGCCCAAAGACTCACCCCAACCTGAAAGGGACACTACACTGTTATCCTAAGCACGCCCACGGCTATTAAAGTAGACGGCGTCCAGACCTGGCTACACCACTCCCAGCTCCTGCACCAGGAAACGGCCTGGATCCTGGCAACCACCCGTGAGATCCCTAGCCTGGGCTCCACGAAGGCCAGGAGGAAACTCGACACCTGCAGGAGAAGAACTGGAATTCACTGTGGACAGTACTTTTGTGGACTGTAGTACTAGAGACCTTAGCTAGAAATAAGAAAAAATAAAAATGCAAACCGTCTCATGATTGAGCCGGGTGTCCCAAGACAAGGGGGGAATGAAAGGGCAGAGCAGGCCAGCACAAAATGTACTGTACCCTCCATCCTGTGTAACTATGTATATGACTCCTTTTTCTTAGAAAACCGCGAGAATATAACAGTTGCATAAACCTGCCAATAGGAGTGTAGAGAAGTAGACTCAGTCCAAATTAAGCAATCTCTGTAACCCACGTCACTTCCCTAAGCCCACCCAAATGACCAACCCTTTATAAACTACCCCTCCCCCGGGGTTCTCTCTCTTGCCCCACTGCTGCGTCAGGAGGAGGCTGGGAGCCAAACCCGGGTTTGAATAAAGACTCTTTGCTTTTGCATCGGAGAAAAGGCTCCCTGGTGGTTGATTATTGGGGACCCTGAACTCTGGGCATAACATTGACAGTTCCTGAAATCATTGGGAATTAGCTTGTTGCAGATAGAAACATAACCTCCTCTCTTAGGACCCTATGGTTCATACTTTGTTAGCTAAATGGAGCTAAGAGATCTCTTTAATAATTTTTTTCTTTTTGTGTGCTCACAGAATTTGTTAATTGCCTATAGGATATTACAAATATTATGCAAGGATTGGAAAATAATGTCATACAAATATGTATAATGCCGTGAAAACACATAAAGAATAGTGACAGGCAATGAGGGGGGAGGTAAGAAGACAGAAGGCTAAAGGAGTAGGTGACATACATAGGAAAGATGGGAACTATGTGATTCCAAATGTGCCAAATGATGAAAGGAGTCAGAGTGGTGAGACCAAAGTATGAGGGCCAAATAGCCTAATATAGGTATACAGTGGTATTAGTTATCTTTTGCTATGTACCAATGTACCTCAAACCTTAGTGGCTTAAAACAACAATAAACATTTATTATCTCACAGTTCCTGTGGGTAAGGAATTAAGAGTGGCTCAGCTAGGTGGTTCTGTTGCAGGGGGTCTCGTGAAGTTAAGATGTTAGCTGGTGCTTTAGTCTTGACTGGGGCTGGAGGTTCCTCTCCACTTATGGAGGATCACATTAGTGACAACCTGGTACTGGATGTTAGCAAGAGGCCTCAGTTTATCTCTCCTGGATTTCTCCAAAGACCTGCTTGAGTGGCTTCATGACATGGCGACTAGCTTCCCTCAAAGTTGACAATCCAAGAGAGCAAGGTGAAACTTACAGTGCTTTTTATGACCTAACATTGGAAGTCACATATCACTTCTGTCACATTCTTTTTCTCTGAAGCAAGTCACTAAGTTCAGCCCAACTTCAAAGGGAGAGGAATTAGTCTTCAGCTTTTAAAGGGAGATACCTCATTAGTTTCCCTAGTGCAGTAAGACTCTAGGCAGAGAGCTAAATGATCATGGCACTTACTTTATGAATATCCTTTTCTGAGGTATCAAGGTCTTGTGTTTCTGTTTTCCATGCCTAAAAATAGTTGTTCCATAATTGTTGTTTTTTAACTCTAATTTTGTAGTTATTTAGATCAGGCAAACTAATTTGTTTCAGTTGTTGGTATATTAGACATAATAATAATTTTTCTGCCCTGGCCAGTATAGCTTAGTTGTTAGAGTGTTGGCATATGCATGGAAGGATCTCGGGTTCAATTCCAGTCAAGGGCACATACTTGGGTTGCAGGTTTACTCCCCGCCCCTCTTCGGGGTGCGTGTGGGAGGCAACCAGTCAATGTGTCTCTCTCTTCCTCTCTCCCTGAAAAGCAATGGAAAAATATCCTCAGGTGAGGATGAACAAAACAGCAAACAGCCCGGCCAATGTGGCTCAGTGGTTGAGCATTGATCTATGAACCACAAGGTCATGGTTCAATTCTGGATCAGGACATATGCCCAGGTTGTGGGCTTGATCTCCAGTAGGGGGCATGCAGGAGGCAACTGATCAATGATTCTCTCTCATTATTGATGTTTCAATCTCCCTCTCCCTTCTTCTCTGAAATCAATAAAAATACATTAAACAAACAAATAATTTTTATGATAAAGAAGGATGGATTTTATTTTTACTAATGATTCTTTAGTTTTCCACAGGATTTAGTTTACCTTTGCCTATTGTAAATGTTTGAAGATTTAAAATATAATTGTAATATAGCAGTTACCTTAAGCTTAGTATTGTATTCCATCACATTTATTGTTAAATATTATTTGCAGTTTATTTCTATTGTTTCTACAACCTCAAAAAGGTCTTTGGTAAATAGCATTTAATGGAAATTATAATTGAATGCAAATACATTATGTTCTTGCCACAAACTTAAAATTACTTTACATCAGCATTGCTATGACTTTGACTATGCATTTTAACTCAATTGCCTAGAAATTCTATTTGGAGGAAAGCTTATCTGACTCTGGCTTTTTACTGGATCTATGCTATGCCTAAGCTGCTATTATGTGCACATTTATACCCATGTTCTTTGTTATTTTTCTTTAGGATTCCAGGCACTTGAATTTTCTGACATCGGAACAAGCTCTAGCTGATTTTGCAGAGTTAATCAAACACTTGAAAAGGACAATTCCAGGAGCTGAAAATCAACCTTTCATAGCCCTGGGGGGCTCTTATGGTGGCATGCTTGCAGCCTGGTTCAGGATGAAATATCCTCATATGGTGGTTGGGTAAATGCATTTATGTTGGACATGAGTACTTCTTAATGGTTGTCAAGGCAAACTTAGAGATTTGTTTTGGGTAAAACATGTACCATTCTATTGTTCTGAGATTCCTAGTTTCTGTTTCATTTACAACTGTTATTTTTCTCACTATTTTTGTTCAGTATCAGTTTCAAATTAAAAACTTGAATTTGGCCTGGCAGGAGTGGCTTAGTTGGGTGAGCATCCTCCCATGAACCGAAAGGTTGCCAATGGTTTGGGGTTTGATTCCCAGTCAGGGAGCATAGGGAAGGCAACATCACAGATCAATATTTCTCTTTTCCCTGCCTGTCTCTCTTCATCTCTCTAAGTATGTCCTCGGGTGAGGATTAAAACAAAACTAACAAACAAAAACTTGAATTTGAGGAGTTTCATTTTCCCCTCTTTTCTCTTTCATTATTTTATTACCATTTAGAGCTCTTGCAGCCTCTGCCCCTATCTGGCAATTTGAAGATATAGTACCTTGTGGTGTATTTATGAAAATTGTAACTACGGATTTTAAGAGAAGTGGCCCAAATTGTTCAGAGAACATCCGAAGTTCCTGGGATGCCATTAATCGGCTCACAAGAAACGGTAAGCTTTAATTAAGAGAATGAAATAATGTATTGTTGTTTTTTTGCCTTTCACTTGTTAAATTCAACATTTCCCACATTTTTTAGAAACTTTTAATTTAAGTGTAACATATATATTTAAATATAACATTCTGAAAAGCACACAAATCAAAATCAAGAAATCCTCTCAGAAGTCTTCTTGTGCCCTTTCCAGTCTTTTGTCATGGCTGTGTTTGTCAGACACATCCATTTGTTTTATTTAGTTGTAGTTTGTGCCTTTCATTGCTCTATAATGTTCCACTTAATTTTTTAATTTATTTCCATAGTATCTTTAAAATAGGGACTAATTAAAAGTATGCGTTCTGGTAAACTCCAGAGGATAGGCAACTTGTCTATATGGGATTATGCAGTTGCTCTAAAAACATTTTATGGATGTTGAAAAAATATTCTTGGAGAAGTGGTGTTGAAGGTTGAGTTTTCTAAAATATCAAGTGAAGAATCTATAAAACCTTATGTTGAGCAGTGCTTCTTATGTTTCAATATTCGCAGGTACTGGCTTGGATTGGCTCTCTGAAGCCCTTCACTTATGTACACCATTAAAAAATGCTCAGGATGTTCAGCATTTGAAAGATTGGATCTCTGAAACCTGGGTGAATCTGGCAATGGTGGACTACCCTTATGAATCTAACTTTTTACAGCCTTTGCCTGCTTGGCCAATCAAGGTAACAGAAAAATGTGCTTTCCTCAATCACTGTCAATAACATACTTTTCCATTTTTGTGTGTGTGCTTTCTCTGATGTCCAGTATCAGTGGAAAGCTCAGTGACAAAGGGGCTCTGGAATTAGTCAAATCTGGGCAGGAATCCTGGCTTCTGTCACTTTCTGGTTACTCAACCTTGCACATGTGACTGAACTTTTTGGAACCTCAGTTTCTTCATATGAATAATGGAGATAAAATGCATAGATTACAGAGTTATAAAAAGTAGAAATGAGACCAATAGTTGCTGTTAATGGGATAATTACTATGTGTCAAGTCCTGTGCTATGAACTTTACATATTCAGTTTATTTAATCTTTGTGATGTATATGAGACATGTGGTGCTATATAATATACTAGAGGCCCGGTCCATGAAATTTGTGCATGGGGGTGTGTGTCCCTCAGCCCAGCCTGCACCCTCTACAATACAGGACTGCTGGCTCCCAACTGCTCGTCTGGCTGCCTGCCTGATTGCCCCTAACCGCTTCTGCCTGCCAGCCTGATCACCCCCTAACCACTCCCCTGCCAGCCTGATTGATGCCTAACTGCTCCCCTGCCAGCCTGATTGCCCCTAACTGCCCTCCCCTGCAGGCCTTGTCCCCCCCTAACTGCTCTCCCCTGCAGGCCTGGATCCCCCCCGACTGCCCTCCCCTGCTGGCCATCTTGTGGTGGCCATCTTGTGTCCACCTCGGGGCAGCCATCTTTGACCACATGGGGGCAGCCATCTTGTGTGTTGGAGTGATGGTCAATCTGCATATTACTCTTTTATTAGATAGGATGGTCAGTGTGGCAGCTGCTCTCATAACACTATGACTCAGTCAACTACTTATGCATTCTAAGTGCTACATACATCATAAAGGGGTGATCCACATGCAGCAAGGTGGAGTGGAAAAAGTACTGACTGGATCTTTGATAAAGAATTACCACTTAGCAGCTGTGTGATCTTGGGCAAGGCTTTCTTCTTCCGAGCCTCCATGTCTTCCTCTGCAGAATGGAATAATGGTACTTACATTCTCCATGCGAGTGTGCTGATGATCAGATAAAATACTGGATGTGAAAACACTCTGGAAAGTGTAACACATTTTAAGGTTCTTGTATACCAAAATTCATCATTGTATGTGTTCTTTTTAAAACATTCATTTGTAAAGAACATTCCTCTTAGTTTTAAAAGCAAAGGCCGGCCAACTTGATGGTTATTAAGTGTAGAGAATATGACTGACTCTACAGCCAGAATGAGTGCTGGAAATGTGAATAGAATTGGTAATATGAGAACCAGGTTTCAAAGCACTTTTAATATAACTGTCCCTGTAAGTTATTAAATGCACGCCTTGCTTAAAACTTTGTAACTGAAATGGAACAAGGTCATTTGCTATTAGAGATATTTATCTACAAAGTAGAATAATGATAAATAAATAATAAAAAGTGGAGTGATCAGTGGGTGTCTTGAACATAGTAGGCCAGAGGTAAATGTGTACTGAATTAAATTGAATTTTGATAATACAAAATTATTTAAAAGAGTAGATCTCTCTCATGAATCAAAATAATGAGAAACACTAAATCTGAACCAGTCTCCATATATGTCTATGTGGTAATAATGCCTTATCCTTTTACATTATTTCACTGTTTACAAAGCACTTTCATATACACTGTCTCATTGAATCCTCACAAAAATACTGTGAGAAAAAGAGGTATAATCCCAGTTTTATGCTCAACAAAGAGGATGGTGGATGTGGGATTTGAACTCAGGTCTCCCATTGTTCAGAGCCTAGGATCTAATTTAGCACATTGCACTGGAGTAGAAGACTTGACTAAAGGTTTGGGTTGGTTGCTGGCCATAGTGTGACAACTATCAGATTTAATTCTGTACTCTGTATATAAAGTGAGAATTACATCTGCATCTTTACACCCACCTGAAGAACAAATGAATTGTTAGATGGTAAGAACATGGGGGATTCTCTTGTTATATCTGTAAAGAACTAGATAATAAATATTTTAGGCTTTTTGGGCCATATGGTTTCTGACACAGGTGTAGCAAGAAAGTAGCAGAAAGTAGCCATAGACATATGTAAATGAGTTATGATGATTGTGTTCCAATATTGCTTAGTATTTATAAAACAGGAATTGGGCTGGATTTGGCCTGGGGGCTGTAGTTTGCCAATCTGATTTAGAAAAAAAGGTAGGATACACTTTTTTCGTTTGTTTATGATTTGGAACAGTGAATAGTCTAACTTTGGTTTTCTCCCCATTTCTTTAATGTTCCTTTTTTAATTTATTTTTTATTTTTGTTGATTTCAGAGAGGAAGGGAGAGTAGGGAGAGAGATAAAAACATCAATGATGAAAGAGAATCATTGATTGGCTGCCTTCTGCACACCCCCTACTGGGGATCGAGCTGGCAACCCGGGCATGTGCCCTTGGCCGGAATCGAACCTGGGACCCCTCAGTCTACAGGCTGAAGCTCTACTGAGCCAAACCAGCGAGGGCTAATGTTCCTTTTGAGATATTTTTCTATTGAGTCTTAAATGTAAATAAATATTCCATTTCTCTCTCTCTCTTAAATCACTCAAAATGAATGGAACATATCTCAAATGTTTTGTCATCTGTTTTTGATTTAGCACAATCCTTCTTTTATCTTTTGTATATATACAGTATAAAAATTAATTTTTTAGGACAAGATAACTTTGTGTCTGTCCCAAATCACCTTTTATTTATTTATTTTTATCCAGGACTAGTTCTTGTAATTTTCTTCAATTATTTGTTACTGACTTTATCCTTCTTTTGACATATTAAGAAATTTTTTGATTGCTTGTGATACATTTATGATTCTGTTTCTTGTCTGAACTGTACCCACAATAAACTTCTCTCTGCTTCTTGCTTGAGAAACTTTGATTGACTGCGTCTGTCTTTGGTTTCATCCTGATTTCAGAATTTTTCCACTACTTTTAGCTTCAGATCACTTTCTTTCACTGTTCATCCTATTTCTCCTTTCTTGACCCCCCTCTCTGTTCTCCCAACCCACTAATCCCTGGAACATTACCCAGTTGGAGACGGCTCTTTCACTTGGATAGTTCCATTTAACCAGGACTCCTCCTCCCTCTGATACACTTCCTCCTTTTTAAAGGGCTGACAAACAGCCATCCTTTTCTTCTTTTTTTTCCTTTAAAGCGTCCATTTCATTTTTTTAAATTAAATTTATAGGAGTGACATTGATTAATAATATTATATAGTTTTCTAGTGTACATTTCTATGGTACATTATCTGTATATTGCATTATGTGCCAACCACCCAAAGACAAATAATCTTTCATCACCATATATTTAGCCCTCTTTACCCTTTACTAACACCTCCCCACTTCCCTCTGATAACCACCTCATACTGTTGTCTGTGTCTGTGAGTTTCAGTTTTATATCCCATGCAGGCTTAGGATAGTGAGATAATAAGTAACAGATGAGTCATGGAAAAAAGCAGGTGATTTCTATTTCTGTCTGGTCCTTGTACAGTTCTGAAGGATCCATAGGCAGTGACTGAATGCAAGTTTCCGTGTCAACTCAAGTATCACTCTTTTTAATTTGTCTTTGGGCTTTGCACATTTAGATTCCATTTGCTTTGTTTACTGCTAACAGAAGCGGCAACATTTATGCAGAAATAATCATGGACTTGGCCAATAGGACACCAGGACGAAGAGAAAAGGGAAATAGAAAACGCTCTGTCACTTGACTGCTCCGTCAGCATAAAACTAGCTCTCATCTCAGTTTAAAGAGCAGTTTTAAAGGGTGCAGCAGAGTTTGTTTATTTTGGAAATTTTTTTTAGCTAATAACTTACCAAATCTTTTAGCTTAGCCTTCTGAGCATGCAGATAGATATTTTGAAATAATAAGACATAAAATGGAAAATCTCTTCCGTTTGTCTTAGTGTTTGGTAATGTATGCGACCTCTCTGGGTGGTTTAAGCCAGTTTAGGTGCATTCAATGAAAAGGGAGCTTTTAATGACAAAACTAATGTGATTATCTGAGTGAGTGTGAGAGGGGTATTGAAGCCTTAGAGAATGAAAATCTGTTAGAAAAGCTGAATGTATCTGCTTAATCCTTTCTCTAATGTGGATGGACCATTCTCTCTGAGAGGAGATTCGTTTTTTTTTTTTTTTTTTTTAACCTATCTTCTTTCCTTCCTCTTTTAAAAATGTTCCTTGCCCCTTTTTCTTCCATATTCAAATGCTTATCCTCAGAGGTGGGGACACTTAAAGCTTCTGAGCAAATCGTTATCTTTCTCTGGTGTTCACAGGCTCCAAGGACAGAACCTAGTATTTGGGTGCAGAGCTGATTAGTTTGGTACTGAGGGTAGAATGTTCTATCATCTCCACAATTTCTACACTCTTAAAATCCACACGTATTAAAATGGACTTCTAATGCTCTTTTCAAGTTTTTCCTGAATGTTTACCTTTGTTTTAGGAAACAGAAAGTGAATTTAGTCTGTTCATTTCATGTGATTCTTGAGCCTCACATTACTGTTTTACAGTTTTCTTCTTACTATAGCATAATAAAAAAGTTTTATGATTTTATAGTGACACAGAATCCCTTCTAAGTGTTTACCAAAACCAAATAAACTTAGAAAAATAAAGACAGTCTAAGAATAAAAGAAATTTGTATAAAAATTAAGCGTGAAAATAGTCATGGGGATGTAAAGTACAGCATAGGGAATATAGTCAATAATGTAATAATTATGTATGGTGCCAGGGGATACAAGACTTACTGGGGGGAATAATTTTCTAAATTATATAAATATTTAACTGCTATGCTGTACACCTGAAACAAATATAAAATAATATTGAATGTCAGCTGTAATTGGCAAATATAAATAAATAAGCATGAGATTACAGGTATATTTAGGCACTTTTTATGTTGTTATTTGTTTCAGACACTGTAACTTTAAAGTTGAGTATGTGTAGTGTAAGTAGTTAAGCTTCAGAGTGAGTCTGTATTTGAATCCCAGTTCTGCCACTCTGGCTGTGTGGCTTTGAGCAATTCTCTCTCTTTTTTTCCTCCAGCTTTTATTTTCTATTTATAACTGTTTAGACAGTGTTATACTTTGCTTTAGGTCAGCTTTCACAATTTATAGTATTTCAGAAAACAGAGACCTATAAATAAGTCTTTTTTAAAAAATTCTTTATTGTTTAAAGTATTATATATAGTACTAGAGGCCCGCTCCCTCTGGGGAGAGCGCCTAAGCCGGCAGAAGCGGGAGAGGCTCCCGCCCCCACTGCTGCGCTTGCCAGCCATGAACCCGGCTCAGGGCTTCTGGCTGTGCAGCACTCCCCCTGTGGGAGCGCACTAACCACCAGGGGGCAGCTCCTGCATTGAGTGTCTGCCCCCTGGTGGTCAGTGTGCATCATAATGACCGGTTGTTCTGCCATTCGGTCGATTTGCATATTAGCCTTTTATTATATGAGATTACATATGTCTCCTTTTTCCCCCATTGACCTCTCCTGGCCACCCCCATTCCCCAGCATATGTCCTCACTCCCCTAGTGTCTGGGTCCATTGGTTATGCTTATATGCATGCACACAAATCCTTTGGTTGATCTCTTACTCTCCCCCTTTGCCCCCCACCCACCATCCCTCTGAAATTTGATGGTCTGTTCGATGCTTCTGTGTTTCTGGATCTATTTTTGTTTGTCAGTTTATGTTGTTTATTATATTCCACAAATGAGTGAGATCATGTGATATTTATCTTTCTCTGACTGGATTATTTCACTTAGCATAATGCTCTCTATGTTCATCCATGCTGTTGTGAATGGTAAGAGTTTTTTTTTTACAGCAGCGTAGTATTCCATTGTGTAGATGTACCACTGTTTTTTAGACCACTCATCTGCTAATGGGCACTTGAGCTGTTTCCAAATCTTAGCTATTGTAAATTGTGCTGCTATGAACATAGGGGTGCATATATCCTTTCTGATTGGTGTTTCTGTTTTCTTGGGATATATTCCTACCAATCCATGAACATGGTAAATTCTTCCATTTGTTTATGCCTTCCTCTATCTCTTTTTTCAGTGTCCTGTAGTTTTCCGAGTACAGGTCTTTTACCTCCTTAGTTAAGTTTATTCCTAGGTATCTTAATTTTTTGTGTGCAATGGTAAATGGGATTGTTTTTGTTGTTTCTCTTTCTGTGAGTTCATTATTGGTGTATAAAAAAGCCATAGATTTCTGGGCTTTAATTTTGTATCCTGCTACATTGCCAAATTCATTTATTAAATCTAGTAGTTTTTTTAATGGAATATTTAGGGTTTTCTATCTATAAAATCATGTCATCTGCAAATAATGACAGTTTTACTTCTTCTTTTCCAATTTGGATGCCTTTTATTTCTTCTTGTCTGATCTGAGCAATTCTCTTAAACCATTGTGTGTTTTAGTTTCTTTATCTGCGAAATGGGGATAATAGTCATTGTAATGCTTATTAGGGTCATTATGAGGATTTAATAGGACCAGGTGTATAGTAAGCACTAGGTCAATGCTAGTGCAAAGGAACAACTATTTTTATTACTATATAATATCAGGGAGACAGATTGTTATACCAGGATTTTGTGGCCAAAGTCGGGGTTCAGAATTGATTTTTTTTTAAATTTATTTTTTGGTTGATTTCAGAGAGGAAGGGAGAGGGATAGAGAGCTAGAAACATCAACGATGAGAGAGAATTATTGATGGGCTGCCTCCTGCGCGCCCCCCAGTGGGGAGCGAGCCACAACCCAGGCATGTGCCCTTGACCAGAATTGAACCTGGGACCCTTTATTCCTCAAGCCGACCCTCTATCTACTGAGCCAAACCAGCCAGAGCCAGAACTGGTATTTAAATTCTGAGCTTGTTTCTTCCTGCAGACTGTCATTATATGTTTCTTCCTGGGTCATTGTAGGGGAAGTACTGACCTCAAGAAACATTCAATAGTTATACTAGCAGCCTCAGCCTCAGCCTCAGCTGCCCCATATGAATGAGTTTATGGCCTTATGCAGTGCCTCATGTAGAAATAGTTCAGAAGACGGTATTTGTTAGTGTCCATAAAATATATAGGAAATATGGTACAGGGGCTATATTGGTGTTGAGTATTTTGGATGGAAGTGGTTGGCAGTGACTCTGTCCTTATTGTCTGATTAGATCACAGCCTTCAAGTCAACAATCCGCAGACTAAGTGCTTGCCCTTATCAAGTGGGTAATATCTACAAATTATCATGCTTAAGTTGAAGTCTTATATGAGATTGAACCAAATATGCCCATATTTGACTGTGTTTGACTTATTAACATGGCAATTTTATAGGGTTCAACCTTTACATAGTGTTTTGTGCATTCTATAAATCTTTAATAAAATAAAAGTATATGAATATCTCCTTTTGAATTACTACAGTCTTTGACTAAGTATGGGACTAATATTGAGGTTTTGCCAGTATGATTTCAGTATTTTTTTGGAAAGCTTTATTTACTTTTTGCTACCAAAATTGTTAAGGAAAGGCATAGAGATATTCTGTGTGTGTGTGTGTGTGTGTGTGCACGCTAGAGAATGATGCTTGAACTCACAGTCTCTTTGAGATAGAAAAGAACTTTTGAACCACCTATAATAACAAAATTCCCTTAGTGAATTTGCAAACACTTTTCCAAAAAAATTTTAAGTGATTTTTTTTTTTTGGCTTCTACTAGCGTATTAGTAGAATTATAAATGGGTACTTTTTTTCTAAAGGGTAATTTGATAGGATGTTGCAAAGGCCTTAAAGATGTTTATTTCCTTTGAACCAGTACTTTCTCTAAGAATTTATCTCAAGAAAAGAATTAAGGATATATGTAAACATTTATCCCCAAGTATGTTTATTTTAGCCTTATTTGTAATAATGGAAGATTGAGAATGATACAGATGAACAATTATAGGGTTTCTTCAGTTTTCCTCAACTCCCCATCCTGATTGTTTCTCTCTGGACTTTCTCATGTTAGTCAGTGTCCTTCTTCAAATGTGATGCTCAGAAGCGGATCGAGTACTTCAAGGGTGCTCCGACCTCAAAGTGGACAGCAAGTTGGACATGGAATTTCTACTATCAGAGGCCAAGTTTAAGACCATTATCTTCTTTCTCTTTGTGTAACGGGGGCTGCCGAAACCCTAAATATTGTCAAGCGGTGCCGGTCCCCAGCCTTGCTTGTGTCTTTTAAGGAGTAACTGCTATTTGTAGAGATGGCTATTCATGGGAACTCCTTTTCTTCGCCTGACAGAGGCCCAGTGTTCTAGTGCTGAGAGGGGATCTGATGCCAACATGTGAGTCACGCTCACTTGCGACTGTTCTTTTCTAGAGTTTGAGGCCACTTATTGCTACACGTCAGCACCCCATTCCCCCTGCCCAGTTTGCATTGTCACCCTGCCTCATCTACCATGCTGTGCTTGGACATAATGCTCTTCTCTGCATTCCATGTGTCTACTCTGTAGTTTTGTGATGCATTTTGAAAGAGCTGAATCCACTGTTGGTGTCCACATACAGAAAAGAATGCTGATCAACTGTTGGAAATAGGCAGTTTAATGAATTCTTTGATTGGTTCTTGATTTCCATATTTTCTTGGTTATTTCCGATTGTTATATTTCTTAGGAACATTTTCTAAGAAAAGTGCTATACAATTAGGTATGTTTTTTACTTGCCATGAATGATTGAGAGTTGTCAGAATAGTAAAACACTGTTTTGCCTTTTTTCTTCAACTTGCATTTACTTATTACTTTAGGCTCAGTAGTTTTATGAGGCTCTCAGTTTAGCATAATTCATTTCTTTATGCATACCCTAAACCTTGGTGTATGGCCTCACAGTTACTTTTTAAAGGTACAGCATGTCCAGTTATTTGGACATCTTAATTTCTGACTTTTTTCACACTCAATATTATCAAAAACTTACTGGGAAAATGCATACTCTATCTCCCTTTTGGCAAGTCACATTGTAATTAAGCATGTTACAAACTCAGAGAAATCCTACAGTCAAGAAAACTTCACACTTGCTAATACATTTTCTAAATTTCCTAAAACCTTTTATTTCACACACTATCATTTAACATTGCATAGAAATATTGTGCTGAATACATTTGCAGAGAGGCATTTAATTTTTTCTGTAATTCACTTTCTCTGTCTTAAGTTTCCTTTTTCCAGGAAAGTGTTACTGGAAGCTCCTCGTAGGCAGAACTGTGCTGAGAGACTGTGTTTGCTTGTGGCCACTACTCCTTTCTCAGTGTCCTCCGTTCCTGACTGGGAGCATATGCCAGGCCAGGTCTGGTTGCTCCTCCTGCCCAGAATCTCTCTCTAAAGTGGGGTAGCTGAGTTCCTTTTTTCCAGGCTTCTTCTTTTCTGGATTCATATATATATATATATATATATATATATATATATTTGTCAGAACTTACCTATTATATATGTTTTTTATCTGAAATGAGAAAGGACCAGATCACTGAATTCGTGTGAAGGTGTTAATAGAAGATGGAACATAATGTGTTTTTCTTGCCATTGGGGCTCTTTGCAGTTTTATAGGGGATACAACCTAAGCTGTGTAACATGATGAGTAAGATGTATATTTCATAACCAGAGACATCTGGTGTTGAATCTAGGTCCTACCATTTACTTGCTGGATGACCTTGAATAAAGTAATTTAACCTAAGAATCAGTTTCTTCATGTAAAATACTGGACAATAATACATCTGATAGGATGGTTTGAGACTTAAGTGATGTAAAGGTTGTAAATTAGGGCTCAGTAATCAGTAGCTATTGTTGTTGTTATTGTTGTTATTCAGCTTTGATTCCATTGCCTGTGATTTCCCCCCAACATTTTATTGTAAAAAAAAATTCAGTAAAGTTGAAATAATTGGACAGTGAATACCTATAAGCCAACCACCTAAATTTTATAAATAATACTTTATTATATTTGATATGCTATATCAAATGGATTCACCTATCCATCCTTCTATCTATCCTTCATTTCATCTTATTATTAAAAGCATTTCAAAATTAAGTTGAAGACATCAACACACTTTCTAAAATCAGCTTTAATGTCATTAACTAGAGTTCAGTATTTGTTTGATTTTTTTTTAGGTAAAATTTACATACAGTAAAATGTACAAATTGTAAGTGTACTGTTTGTTGTGTAACCTAGACCCCTAGGAAGATATGGAATATTTATATACCCTCGAAAGCTTTCCATGCCCCTGTCTAGATAGTCCCTGCCTTCATTTCCCACCCTGAGGATTGTCTTTGATTTTTAGTACTGAATTTCAGGTACTGAGTATAGTCCAGTGATGGGAGTATTTGGGAGCTGGGGAGCTGCCTGATCTGCTTATCACAACACAGACATTGGAGCTTGGTATAGTTTTTCCATAAGAAATTTTATAAATTTTGTATTTTTATAAAATTGTAGTCATTCAGCAAACACTTAATTACTAGATATCTTGCTTAAGTAAGTGGTGAGTGAGACACTCTGGAATCAAATGAGTGCTGTAAAGCATTACAGGGGCTCTGATAGAAAAGGCACAGGGCATAGTGAAGCATGAAGGAGGGAGTGACTTAGTTCTTATTACTTTAGGCTCAGTAGTTTTATGAGGCTCTCAGTTTAGCATAACTCATTTCTTTATGCATACCCTAAACCTGACTTGAGGGGCATAGGTAATGATGGCCTCATAGGGGAGGTGATACTTGAGATGAGTATTGTGGAAGATGAGTTGGTGTTTGCTAGGTATTAGATGAATTGGAGAGAGGGAGAAGGAATGTGCAAAAGCAAAGAGGAAGGAAAGAGCTTAGTGGGCTGGAAATGATTTTGCTATGCTGCAGCAAAGGTTGTAGGAGTTAAAACTAGAGTGGTAGGTAGGGAGGACTTTGCATGCTATACAAATGACTTTGGTTTACTTCTATAGTTTAGGAGTAGTTAAAAGGTTTATTAATCTCTGAAAGGGATTATACTCAAAAGATAGAAATTGTCAAGTAGTATAAGTTAAATGCATATCTTTTAATGATCAAATCAAAGTCCTATGTCTTTTGTTTTACTATACTACTAGTGCACAAAATTCGTGCACGGGGGAGGGGTATGCCTGCACCCTCTCCTATTGGACATCCCTCTCACAATCTGGGACTGCTGGCTCCTAACCGCTCACCTGCCTGCCTGCCTGATCGCCCCCAACTGCCCTCCCTTGTCGGCCTGATCTCGCCCCCAACTGCCCGCCCCTGCCAGCCTGATCGCCCCTAACTGCCTCTGCCTTGGCCCCCACCACCATGCTTTGTTCAGAAGGAAGTCGGACGTCTGGAAGATGGCTGGTTGACCTCGTCTAACTAGCATATTATCCTTTTATGATTATACTAGAGGCCCGGTGCACAAAATCCGTGCGGGGGTGGGGGGAGGAGGGGGTATCCCTAAGCCCAACCTGTATCTTCTCCAATCTGGGACATCCCTCTCACAATCCAGGACTGCTGGCTTCCAACTGCTCGCCTGCCTGCCTTCCTGATTGCCCCTAACCGCTTCTACCTGCCAACCTGATCACCCCCTAACCACTCCCCTGACAGCCTGATGATGCCTAACCACTCCCCTGCCAGCCTATTTGTCCCTAACTGCCCTCTCCTGCAGGCCTGGTCACCCCTAACTGCCCTCCCCTTCAGGCCTGGTCACCTCCAACTGCTCTACCCTGCAGGCCTGGGTCCCCCCCAATTGCCCTTCCCTGCAGGCCCGGTCGCCCCCAACTTCCCTCCTCTGCCAGCCTAGTCACCCCTACCTGCCCTCTCCTGCAGACTTGATTGCCCCCAACTGCCCTCCCTTGCAGGCCTGGTCTCTCCCAATTTCCCTCTCCTGCTGGCTATCTTGTGGTGGCCATCTTGTGTCCACATGCGGGCAGTCATCTTTGACCACATGGGGGCAGCCATCTTGTGTGTTAGAGTGATGGTCAATTTGCATATTATTCTTTTATTAGATAGGATTAGATAGGATAGAGACCTAGTGCACGGATGGGGGCTGGCTGGTTTGCCCTGAAGGGTGTCCCAGATCAGGGTAGGGGTTCCCTTGGGGCATGGGGCGGCCTGGGTGAGGGGCCTGTGGTGGTTTGCAGGCCGACCACGCCCCCCGGTGACCCAAGCAGAGGCCCTGGTATCTGGGGTTTATTTATCTTCTATAAACTTTGTAGCCTTGAGCGGAGCCAAGCCTCCTGCTTGCTCTGTGGTAGCAGCCATTTTTGTTGGGATTTATTTATCTTCTATAATTGAAACTTTATAGCCTTGAGTGGAGGCCAAGGCAGGCCAGGGAAGGTGGAAAGCTTGGCTTCCTCCATCGCCGGGACAACTCAAGCCTCCTGCTCTCTCCAGCTCCATGGCTGCTGCCATTTTTGTTGGGATTTGTTTATTTTCTATAATTGAAACTTTGTAGCCTTGAAAGGAGGCCAAGGCAGGCCAGAGGGGGTGGAAAGCTTGGCTTCCTCCATCTCTGGGGGCAACTCAAGCCTCCTGCTCTCTCTCTGGCTGCAGCCATCTTGTTGGGTTAATTTGCATACTCGCTCCTGATTGGCTGGTGGGCGTGGCTTGTGGGTATAGCAGAGACATGGTCAATTTGCATATTACTTTTTTATTAGTATTTATGCTCTGACTCTTCTTTTTATTTATCTAAAATGACAGGTGGTGTGCCAGTATTTGAAAAATTCCAATTTATCTGATAGAGAGTTGCTGCAGAATATTTTCCAAGCTCTGAATGTATATTACAATTATTCAGGCCAGGCGAGATGCCTGAATATATCAGAGACATCAACTAGCAGTCTAGGATCCCTGGGTTGGAGCTATCAGGTAAGTGTGTATGATTTCTCCAAGTGGAACTTACTTTTCATTAATATGGCTGTGCTGTAACAGAGTTCACAAGATTTTATCACCTAACCTGGATCTCAATGTGGTCTCTCTCTGAAACCATGATAAGTTTCCTCATTCATTCATTCACTTATGTATTTAATCATCGCCAAATATATTCTGAGTATTTATCATGGGTTAGGCACCCTTCTAGGCTCCACAGATACAAAGATAAGTAAGACATGATCGATTTTACTATCAAATGTAGCTTGTTGAAAAAGAAGCACAATTAATATTACAATAGATTTTGATATGTCCTATAAAGGAAACATTTTATGGACACATAAATGAAGGGGAGTCTAACTTGATTCCTTCTCATATTTTGTTCTTTCATGTGTACAATGAGAATAATAAGAATAAGAATACTTTCTTTCCAGAGTTGTTTTGAAGATTCAATCCTATAAATAAAGAGCTAATATCCTATAAATAAAGAGCTAATATGCAAATGGCCATCACGCCCTCATGCCATGCCCTCATGCCCTCATGATGCCCTAATGGCTCAGACACTCAACACTGGGGAGAGAGGAATGGGGACCAGCCAGGCACAAATGAGCTCATGAGAGAGGAATGAGGACCAGCCAGGCACAAATGAGCTCGCAAGAGAGGAATGGGGACCAGTCAGACTGCAGCCCAGGAGAGGGACAAGCTGCCTGCCCCATTGTCCCGGGCGCCAGCGGCTGGGGCTGTGGCCTGGGAGAGGGACAAGCTGCCCACCCTGCAGTCCCGGGCACCAGTGGCTGTGCCTGCGCCTGCAGCCCGGCCCAGGAGAGGGACAAGCCACACACCCCATGGTCCCAGGTTCCAGCAGCTAGGGCTGCGACCCAGGAAAAGGACAAGCCGCCCGCCCTGTGGTCCTGGGTGCCTGCAGCTGCGGCCTGGGCAAAGCTTCCCGGCCACAGTCCCCTGCAGCTGCAGCCAGCCTGGGAGAAGCCGGCCGGGTCCTGGGTGCCTGCAACTGGCCGGAGGAGGGAATCCTGGGTCCTGGGTGAGGGGCAAGGTGGAGGTGGTTAAAGGCGATCAGGCCAGCAGGGGAGCAGTTAGGGGCGATCAGGCTGGTAGGGGAGCAGTTAGGGGCTATCAGGCAGGCAGGCAGAGGGGTTAGGGGTGATGAGGCAGGCAGGCAGGCGAGCAGTTAGGAGCCAGCGGTCCCTGATTGCAAGAGGCAGTCGGACATCCCCCGAGGGGTCCTGAATTGGAGAGGGTGCAGGCCGGGCTCAGGGACCACCCCCCAACCCCCGTGCACGAATTTCATGCACTGGGCCTCTAGTAGGATAATAGATGTGAAAAAAACAAACAGTTTACAAAGAAGGAATATACATATAGCTCTAACTTCTGTGATTTCTAACTTCCGAGCCTTTCTAGGAGCAATAAGAGGGGTATGACACAGAGAGATAAAGAGCAGGAACTCTGAAGCTAGACTGCCTGAATTCAAACTCTGGCTTTGTTGCTTACTAATGTATGACTTTGGACAGTTTATTTAACTTCTTTGTGCCTTATTTTTTCACTAGACTCTTATGGGTTGCTTTCTCAGGCTTGCACAGAAATGGTCATGCCCTTTTGTACCAATGGTATTGATGACATGTTTGAACCTCACATGTGGGACTTGAAGGCATTTTCAGATGATTGTTTTAAACAGTGGGGTGTGAAACCAAGGCCCTCCTGGATCACTTCTATGTATGGAGGCAAAAACATCAGTTCTCACACGAACATCATTTTCAGGTGAGTTATTGCTGTTCCAAAGAAAAACTTTGTTGTTGGAGACATTTGTAGAATAGCTGAGAAAATAGAACCAGGAAAAATGTTGGACAATAAAATAATATAGAATACAACCAATGGTATACTGTTTTCCTATGACTTGAAAGATAGAGGATGCTGGGAGCATTTGAGATCTTGCTTCCAGGCATGTCATCAGTTTGGCTCAAATAAACTCTTATAAAAATTCCCTGGAAGAAGAGGAAGAGGAAGGATGGGGAAAGAAGGAGGGGGAGGGGAAGGGGGAGGGGAAGAAGGGGAAGAGGAAGGGGAGGGGAAGAAGGGGAAGAGGAAGGGGAGGGGAAGAAAAAGAAAGAGGATGTGGAGTAGAGACATGATTTAGAAGAAAAAGAAGACAGAAGAGGATGCAGAGTAGAAATATGATTTTACACTATTACCACCATTGTTAAAGGCTTAAAAACAGTGCAGCAACAAAATGAAAAAAAATATTTTAAATATATATTTTTATTGAGAAAGGGAGAGGGAGAGAGAGAGATAGAAACATCAGTGATAAGAGAGAATCATCGATTGGCTGCCTCCTGCACTCTCCCTACTGGGGTTCGAGCCCGCAACCCAGGCATGTGCCCTTGACTGGAATCGAACCCAGGACCCTTCAGTCCACAGGCTGACGCTCTATCCACTGAGCCAAACCAGCTAGGCAGTGGTCGGCAAACTCATTAGTCAACAGAGCCAAATATCAAAGTACAATGATTGAAATTTCTTTTGAGAGCCGAAAACCGACTTCTGCACATGGGCCACGAAGTTTCAATCGCACTGTACATGCGCGCCTGCACGTGGTATTTTGTGGAAGAGCCACTTTCAAGGGGCCAAAGTGCCGCATGTGGCTGGAGAGCCGCAGTTTGCCGACCACTGAGCTAGGGCATGAAAATATTTTTTTTAAATTCCTCAGCACAAAATGAAGCATCATTTGTTCACAATTTGCCTTACTTTTGTTACTATTGTTATTAATGGTAATAAAATTTTTTTAGTATCTATTCAACAAATACTTTTGAAGTACCCAATCTGTTCTGTTCCAGGCACTATATGAGGAACTTTAAATAAATTACCAAAAATTGAACCCTTCCAACAATCCTGTGAAGTAGTTGTTATAGTTCCTTTTTCCTGAGGAGGAAAGTGAGGGTCACTGTGTTCAGTCACTTGCCAAAGTTCATCCAGCTTTATTTTAGTTACTAATAAAACCAGATTTCAACCTTGGTCTGTTTGACCACAAAAATCCTGTTTGTTCTTCTACATTGTACTGCTCTTATGGTGACATATGTGGTATTGGTTCACATCAGAGTTATTTGAGTAGACTCTAAATGTATCTGATTGCCACTTCAAAATTTCCATGCTTTGGCTTGTATATCAGGTTGTCAGCTATTAAGAATAGCAACTAGTTAATAAAAAAATTTATTTCCAAATCTATATGGAAATAGTAGAGAGATACCCATACACATCTCTTAACCTGGAGCTATTGTATAAATTGTAAATGTCATTCTTTTACAAACTTTTATAAATAAGAGTTAAATTTGATCTTCAGCACATGCTCAATAGCTTTTAGGAGTAAGGAGTGCTGTTTTGACCGAAGGATCACTCCTTGGGTTTAGGCCCATAACACTGCTCACTTTGCAATCTAGTTTATTGGGTTGATGATATTTTCTGATCCAGTAGGGTACCTACCCAGAATAAAAGGTGAAACACTTTAATGGAAAACTTAAAGATTCTTTTTGTTTAATTTCCTTAAGTTGTGTTCCTTGTGCTCAATGGGATTCTTCACAGCTATAGTCTTTAGCTCAGCCTTATAAAAGTGACAGTTGAACAAATAAATCTTTTTAAGGCATTTAAGGAAATGGTGCCAAATTTGGGTGTTTGAAATTAGGGAAATATAAAAGGACTGAGAGGACTGAAGAAAGTTTAAGTACAAGCCTAGGGTCTCCAAGCTTATCATTGTTCCTCATAGGAGAAAGTACTTTGTTAATTTTTTGTTTTTCTCTAGGAGCTAATCTCTGTGTAGTATTTATATGGATTTCTCTTGCATGCTAACATTCCGAGGTCACCCTTCCTTGCTTTGACCTTATAAAGATGAAGTTCAATTGAATTATAAAGTGGAGTCTGTATGAACATTTTACTATATGTGTTTTGGTTAAATACATTGTCCTTTTTTATTGAATTCAACCATTATAGATATGTATTTTAGTTATCCATTTGTCCTGTTATATTATTTTCTTCAGGCCATCAAAATAACAATCATCATCATCATCATCATCATCATCATTGGGAGGGAGATAGTTTTTTATGAGAAAAATTTGGGGGAAAGAACTGAAACACATAGGTGGAAATTATAAAACTTTTAGTTCAGTATAAGAAAGGACTTTCTATCAGTTCAGTATAAAAACAGACTTTCTGCCCCCATGAGATTGTGAACTTCTTAATGGCAGAGACTGTCTTGATCATCTCTGTGCCTTTAGCACCTGCAACAGGGACTGGCACATAATGAATGTGCAATAAGTGTATTGACGAGGATGAGAAATGACATACGAAACTCAGGAAGGCTTCAGAGGCATGTGCAAGTTTAAAGGCAGGATTGTGTGATAATGCTGGTATATCATTCTGCCATGGCAAGTCTACTTTTAAAAGAAATATTTTTCCATTTGTTGCTAGGTGAAAAATCCAATGCAAAAAAATTTAAGTTATTTAAAAATTCAGAATTCTCCTGTTTTTCTGAAGGAAGCACATTCCCAAAGTAAAGGAGCAGCCCCGGGTGTCTCTGTTCTGTGTACTTAGTGGCTACCAGCTAGAAAACATTTCTGGTTGATGAGTGAGAAAATGTCCAAGGAACCATGTGAAAATATCTTTATGTTCATGCTTCTCTCCTCAGGTTGCCTCACACAAATCCAAGCATGACTGCTTCTCTGATTGGAAAGTTCAATCTATATTTGTTGGATTGATGATTTGTAGGTTAAGAGCTTGGGCTTTGAAGTCAGAGAGACCTGGGTGCTGTTTTTCCTTTTTCACCAAGTTAGCTGTGTAACCTCAGGCAGATTGCCAATTTATATTATTAGAAAACTAGAGGCCTGGTGCACAAATTCATGCACATTGAAAGGAAGTTAATTAGAAGAAATTTTGGAGGCCAGGGAGGAACCGTGAGAGGGCTCCAGGGCGTGTCCACCCCGTCTAGCCCAGTGCATGTCATAGTCGACCGATCAGTCAGACACTTAGCATATTAGACTTTTATATATATAGATAGTGACTTCCTGACAGGTTTATTTCAGGGAGTATGTAGACTGTTATGGAAGGGGGCACTATGATGGTAGAGATTTTTGTCTGTTCACGAATTCCCTGTGCCCAGTCAGTGCCTGCTACAGAGTAGGCACTCCATAAACATTTGCTGAATGAACGAAGACTCAAGAAATAGTAGCTATTAGTGGTTTCACTTCAGCAGTTTTTTTCCATAGTGGTTTTGTTGGAAGTATTAATTTTCCTCCCATCCTTAATTGGTAAGAAATTATGTTACCCCAATGGTTATTCTCAGTTATTTAAATATAAATCTGAAATGGAATTCCTGAGAAGCTGATTAACATAATTTTTCAGGCAAATTAATTGTTCCCAGCAATTAAGTGAGGCTCACTGTTGGAAATTTTATCCAGGCAATTAGATTTTCTCATGAAAGCTATTATTACTTTTTTTTCTTTGTAAATTTCCCAGTGACTGGTTTAGCTTTCACATGTCTAGGACGAAGAAATTCAAGTCCATGTGCATCTTAGGTCTCTCAGCAACTCCAAACACTGTTGCTAAGTCACTCGACTGATTCAGATGACCTTTTAAATCAAATTCAGTTTGCCTATTATGTGGCTGTTAGGATGGCTTTTTTGTTTTGCAAATAATGGAGAGTTTCCTAATCGGGTTGGTCCTGTCAAATTGAAATAATGATAACGGCTATTTGTTCACTCAAGAGAATCCAACCCCTTGTGTAGTTTACTCTAAAAATATATTTGGTAGTTGAAAACTAAGGATCCTATTTTGCATGTGAGTTTTGCCTTTTGTTTTTAATAAAACCAAAAAAATACATTTTTTGGATTGATTCTCTCCCCCCCTCCAAGCATGATGTTATTAAGTTGAAATTGAATGTTTTTTTTCTTAAGAAAAGTGAAAATTTATGGTGAGAATTTAAAGTTGCATTTCAAACACACATATATTTAATGTACCTAACTGCATATTTTTCATTTAATTTGTACATTTGCCTAGAAAAACTGATTGCATTAGTTTTCTGACCCAATTTCTATGAGAAATGGTTTCACGTTCCTTTTCATGATTCATATACTTCTCAGAGGTGGCAACACTTCTCGGGCTTACAAAATATAATAATAATTATAATGCTGCACATTTATGTGGTATTTTATAGCTTATAACTTTCATATATAATATTTAAGTTGGACCCCACAATATCTCTATGAGGGAGGGACATTATCTTTAAATTTTTTGGGGGAGGCGTAATGCATGTTGGAATTGAGGGTCATAGAGGTCAGGTGACTTACCCCAAATCATGTGGCTCATAAGGGTATAAAAACTTAGATCTGCTGACTTAGTTAATTGTTCTTGCCATTGCTACACACAGGTGAAGTCAGTCTCTATATTTATATTAATCACTTATATTAACTCTGCTTTGTCATATAAAAAGTACTGAAGTTATTTACATGTTCCTGACCTTGTATACATGTATTTATAGATCTCTTTTGATTAGGGCATCTGGTATCTGGCCAAAGACAACTAGACATTCACATTCGTTTTTCATTCATTCAGAACATTTGCATGGCTCCTATGAGTGCCAGGCACTGAAGCTACTGTAATAAACAAAGTAGACAAAAATTTCTGCCCTTGGGCAGTTCTAGTTTAAGAGATAGATAATAAACTAAATAGCACCTGTAAGTATGTTAGGAGATACATGTTAAGGAGGAAAAATAAACCAGGGAAGAGGGTTGTGAAATGTTGGGGGGTATAAGAGAGACAGGTTTGAAATTTTAGGTGGGAATGACCAAGAAAGACTTCACCAGGGGGTGACTTTTGGAAAATGATCTGGCAGGAGTACCTAGATAGCTATGAATGTGGTGGGGTAAGAACACTCCACAAAGAGGAATTAGCAAGGGCAAAGGCCTTGAGAGGTAAATGTGCCAGCAAGTTCTCCTCCAGGGACAGGAAGGAAGTCAGTGTGGCTGAAGTAGTTAATGGGGGAGAGAACAGCAGGAGTTGAAATCAGCGTCAGCAGAGGGCCCAGATCATGTAGAGAATTGTAGGTCCTAGTAAGGACTTTGATTTTTACTTTGAATGAGATGGGAAAACTTGGAATGTTTTGAGCAAAGGAGTGACATAATCTGATTCAGGTTTTAATAGGATCAAATTGTTACCCTATTGATAGTAGGGAGATAAGAGTAGTGAGAAAGGTCAGTAAAAGGCTAGTCAGGCTAGAGATAATGGTGACCTGGATCAGAGTGGTGGCAGTGAATATGGTGACAGGTGTTCAAATTCTGGATATATTTGAATATGTACCTGACAAGATTTGTTGACAGATTGGGTGAGAAAGAAATAGATTAAAGAGTGACACCAAACTTGAGCAACTAAGACAGGGTGCCATTCACAGAGATGAAGGAACATACATAAAAATGTCCTGTTATTTTGAGTGATAGATAGATAAAGATTTTCCAAGAGGTGCCATATAAGGGGAAAGTGATCTAATACCTGCAATGCCAAGGGCCAGATACATAAATCCAGGTATTTTGGTCCCTGTTTTATCTTGAGAAATCTAAGCTTCCATGAGATTAGGAAGATGAGAGGCTGACTTGGGACTGGAACCCAAGTATGTCTGATCCCAAAGTTTGTGCTCTTTTTACTGTGCACCACACAAGTCAAGAAGGTATGTGCTGCTGATTTCCAACAGCAGTCACGTGTCCGTGAAATGTAATGTAGTATAAAATCAAGTACTGGACTAGGGCTATAAGAACTATGCTTGTATATCAGATTTGCCATTGCTAGCTGAATGAGTTGGGTGTTAGCTTTTTTACCTATAAAAGAATTGTCATTAAACCTACCTGACAAGATTGTTATAAGGGTCAAATGTGAAAGACTTTGTATATTCTAAACCAGTCTACACTGTGGAGTTTATAATACCAGGGAACAATTAGATTTACAATAATGTCAAGAATGAAATACTTAGGAATGAGTTTAACAGAAAAAGTATGAGATTGTATACACTGAAAACTACAAAAAATTGTTGGAAGAAATTAAAGGTCTAAATAATGGAAAGACATTTTATGTACTTATGGAAGAAGTAATATTGCTAAGATATCAGTCCTCCACAAACTGATCTACAGATACAGTAATTCCTATACAAATCCCAACTGTTTCTTTTTACAGAAATTGACAAGCTCACATTCAAATGTATATAAAAAATGCAAGGGACCTAGAATAGCCAAAACAATCTTGAAAAGGAAGAACAAATATGAAGAACTCATACTTCCTGGTTTCAAAGTTATTATAAAGCTACCGTAATCGATACAGTGTGACACTTGCGTAAAGATAGACATATAGACCAGTGTAAGAGAATATGATAATCCAGAAGTCAACCTTCATATGTATGGTCACTTGATTTTCAGACAAGAATGCCAAGATAGTTCACTGGGGAAAGAATAGGCTGTTCAAGAAATGATGCTGGTAAAACTGGATATTCACATGCAAAACAATGAAGTTGGATCCCTATTTCATACCATACCAAAATATTAACTCATAATGGATCAAATGGAAGAAACCAAGATGGTGGCATAAGGTATACACCTGTATGTGCTGCCTCTCACAACCACACCAAAACTACAACTAAAAGACAAAATGACTATAACCCAGAACCACAGGAAAGCTGGCTAAGTAGAAGTTCTACAACTAGAAGGAAAGAAAAAAGCGCATTGAGACCGGGTAGGACATGCAGAGGCGTGGAAAAGCAGAGGTACAGAGGCACGCGAATTGGGCTGGTGACGGGGTGCGCTGTTTTTCTCAATCGGGAAGGAGATACAAGCTCCCTACTGCTCTGAACTCCAGTTTCCGGCGAGACTCTGGGACCCAGACTCCTATGGGGAGAAGCTGGACTGTCTGGCATCAGGTCAGAAAGTGAGGGTGGCTTTCTTGCAGAAGTGCTTGCAGGAATCATTGTTTACTGCGCTGGGGCACAGGACGTGGGGACGCGGAGACACAGAGACGGCTGACTGGCAGCCATTGCTGTTTGCTACACCCTGGTGATTCCCTGAGACCCCGCCCCACCCAATTTACAAATCCACCCAAACTGTGCGCAGTGGCTTTTGCATATGAATGGTCTGCCCTTCCGAAGCTTAACCTAACAAACTGAAGCTGGGTCAGATAGCTCCAAAACTTCCAAACCCCAAACAAAGAGGAGATCTCCCTGTAGCTCCTGCTGGGTGGCCTCAGGCAGTAGCTGACTTGCACCTCCTGGGAGATCCAGGAGCCAGTGTACCTAGTGGTCAGTGTGAGACGATACCAGATTTCAACTCCTCACATTCATAAGTGACACACTCAAGGGGCAGACTCAGAGAGCAACAAAGCTCCACTGAAGCAAGTCCTGCCCTATAAGGGTGTCTCCAGCACAGCAGTTCTTCCATTATAGACACAGCGGGTCCTCACAGCCAATTGGCCTGGAGGTCAGTTCCTATCAGTGTACCAACAGCAATCAAGGCTTAACTACAAGACTGTGTACCCAGCCCACAAAGGGCTACACCAAGAGTGTCCACCTCAGGTGATTGGGGAGGCTGAGCCACTGGGCCCTATAGGTCACCTAGCACACAAAGCCACTCTATCAATACAGGGAAGCAGCCAAATTACGGAGACAAAGAAACATGTCACGAATGAAAGAAATGGAGGAAAGCAAACTACTGGATATCGAGTTCAAAACCACAGTTAAAAGGTTATCAAGAATCTTCTAGCAACTTCTGAGAAACTTAGTGAGACCTTCAAGGACCTTAATGAGAATGCCAAAAAAATGGAAAAGGACCAGTCAGAAATTAAGCATACACTGTCTGAAATAAAGAATAATATACAGAAATTCAACAGTAGACTAGAGGACCCCAAGAATCAAACCAAGGATTTGAAATATGAGGAAGCAAAAAACACCCAACCAGAAAAACAAAAATAAAAAAGAATTAAAAAATATGAAGATAGTGTAAGGAGCCTCTGGGACAACTTCAAGCATACCAACATCTGAATTATGGGGGTGCCAGAAGAAGAGAGAGCAAAATATTGAAAACCTATTAGAAGAAATGATAGAAAACTTTCCCTACCTGATGAAAGAAATAGACCTACAAGTCCAGGAAGCACAGAGTACCCCAAACAAGAGGAATCCAAAGAGGACCACACCAAGACACATAATTAAAATGCCAAGGGCAAAAGACAAAGAGAGAATATTAAAAGCAGCAAGAGAAAAACAGCTAGTTACGTACAAGGGAGTACCCATAAGACTGTCAGCTGATTTCTCAACAGAAACTATGCAGGCCAGACAGGAGTGGCAAGAAATATTCAAAGTGATGAACAGCAAGAACCTACAACCAAGATTACTCTACCCAGCAAAGCTATCATTCATAATTGAAGGTCAGATAAAGAGTTTCACAGACAAGATAAAGCTAAAGGAGTTCATCACCACCAAACCAGGATTATATGAAATGCTGAAGGGTGTTCTTTAGGAAGAGAAAGAAGAAGAAAAAGGTAAAGATAAAAATTATGAACAACAAAGTGACAACAAATACATATCTATCAACAAGTGAATCTAAAAATCAAGTGAATAAAAAATCTGATGAACAGAATGGACTGATGTATATAATAGCATCAGGGACATAGAAAGGGAGTGGACTGACAACTCTTGGGGGGAAGAGGGTGTGAGGGGTGCGAGAAGAGATTGAACAAAAATCTTACGCCTATGGATGAGGACAGTGGCGGAGGGTAAGGGCATGGGGTGGCAGGGGGGCGGTCAGGTGGAGGGGAACTATGGGGGGGAAAAAGAGGAACATCTGTAATAATCTGAACAATAAAGATTTATTTAAAAAATAAAAATAAATGGATCAAATGATTTAATTGATGACCCAGTTTAAAAATTGGGAAATGTAAATCAAAGCCACAATAAGATTCATTTCATATCCACATAGGATGACTATAATTAGAGGATGAGGGGATAGGTGATAAAGGTGAGGGGAAATATAGTCAATAAAACTATTGTGATAAGTTTGCACGGTGATAGGTGATTACTAGAATGAGTGAGGTGATCACTTTGAAAGGTATAGAATTGCTATATTGTACACCTGAAATTTATATAACTAACATAATATTGTATAACAACTATACTTAAATTTAAGAAAGTAAAAAACAAAAAGGTAAGTGTTGGCAAGGGTATAAAAAAATTGGAACCCTCATATGTTGCTAGCGCAAAATGTAAAATGGTGCAGCCATTTTGGAAAACAGGCAGTTCTTCACAAAGTTAAGTCACCATATATACCAGCAATTCCATTCTTAGGTCAATCTGTACCCAAGAGAAATGAAAACATGTATCCATGCAAAAACTTGTACATGAATGTTCATAGGAGCAATATGCACAATAGGAAAAAAGTGGAAAGAATACAAATGTACATCTGATGAATGGATACATAAAATGTGGCATATTCATACAATGGAATATTATTTGGCAATAAAAAGAAATAATGTACTGATACATACTACAACATAGATGAATCCTGAAAACATTATGCCACAGTAAAAGAAGCCAATCACAAAAGACCACCTATTATATAATTCCATTTACATGAAATGTCCAGATTAGACAAATCCATAGATACAAAGAGTAGATTAGTAGTTGCCTGCGACTGAGTGAGGGAGTTTGGGGGAGGGGAATGGGGATTATTAGCTACCAATGAGTATGGGTTTCTTTTCAGGATGAAAATGTTCTAAAATTGTGGTAATGGTTACAAAACTCTGAATATACTAAAAACGATTGAATTCTACATCTTAAATGGGTAACTTTTGTGGTGAAATATATCTCAACAAAGCTGTGAAATATTATTAGGGATGCTGTCTATGATTGTATTGGATTTTTACTAAACTAAACTAAATAGCCTGCTTCAAGGATTGATCCTTTTTACAGTGAAAAGTGTATGAACCAGCCAGGATTAATAACTTAATAGCATTTCTGTAACTTTAAAGCCAATGTAAAATGGGAGTCTTTGGATAATGGGCCAATTTTCTGGTTCAGATTTGGAGGAAATTTTTCAGTTCAATCATCCTGTTTCCCAAAGTACTGTACTACAAAGAAAGTAGTGTATGAAAAATGAAGGGTTGGTATTTTTTTAAAGAGCTAAAAGATAATTATCATTTCAAGTATGAGAGTTTTTATTTATTACTTTCATACTTGGCTCCTAGGAAAGTGGCGTTAATTGAGGAACTGCTATGTGCCTGATACTTGTGCTTATTAAATATACCCACAGTACCATCTTGTTTAATCTGTACAATAACCTTATGAGGTCAGCCTTGTTATCTCTCTTTTATAGAGGAGGAAGGTAATATGGCTTTGAGTGATGAAGCTGGGATTGAAATTTAGGTTTTTAAATTCCACTTTCCAGTACAATCTGGGTTGACTCATGGGGCACCACCTTCATTCTTTGGTCCCATTTCTTTCTTTAAAAAAATTATATATATATTATTGATGTCAGAGAGGAAGCGAGGAGAGAGAGATAGGAACATCAATGATGAAAGAGAATCATTGGAATAATTGATGGCTGCCTCCTGTACACCCCTCACTGGGGATCAAGCCTGCAACCTAGGCATATGCCTTGAATGGTAATTGAACCATGACCTCCTGGTTTATAGGTTGATGCTCAGCTACTAAGCCATGCCTGCTGGGCTGGTCCTATTTCTTGTACTTGGTTTCAGAAATATTGTAGAACTCCAGTATGAATCACATTTCTATAGGACAGATTCAGTCCTCAGATCAAATCCTCCAGTTTATATATAAGCTTGTAATTTTAGTTGTTGTGCATAAAGTAGGTTTCTTCTATCTTATCTGGATATAGGTATGAAAAACTAACAATCTTATTTTTTCTTCTTTCCCTCACATAGCAATGGTGATCTAGATCCCTGGTCAGGAGGTGGAGTAACCAAGAACATCACAAACACCTTGGTTGCCATCATTATCCCAGAGGGAGCCCATCATCTAGATCTCCGAGCCAACAATGCCTTTGACCCCATGACCGTGCTATTAGCCCGCTCCTTGGAAGTTAAATACATGAAGCAGTGGATTAGAGATTTCTATGGCCATCTAAGGAAGAAGCACTGAACAACTTTCGATCATTTTCAGTTTCTTTTATGTTCATTTCACCCACATTCCCATTCACTTTGGTTTTCTACGCATAACCACGTTCCCTTTTTTATCATTAGATTTGGTGGGGCAAAAGTTGAGATAGAAGAGAGGGTGATGATGGTGACAGCAGCCACCCCAGACCCCAGGTTCTGGCCATCTTTGCACCTCTTTCAGGAGGAATTTTTTTGTGACAGCTGTCCCTCACCATCAGTGGCCCTCATAACTGGAGCAGAGTTCCTGACTGCCTTTCACAAGAGTTAGAGTCAGTTCCTTTGTTTCTCTACAAGCAGGGATTTCTCTTGCTTTTGAGACAAGTCTCTGGCTCATTTATTATTCCACACCCCTGCCCTCCCAAAAGGGAAAGCAGAAAATAGATTAAAATGATGTAATTGCAGCTGATAGGAAGGATGTCCGATGCCAATCCAGGATATAAGAGCCGTTTCTTTTGTACTTGATTTACAGGCTTTGAACTGTGCTGTAAATAAAGAATAAGGCTGGACCTTATACCTGTGTGTTGCTCCTGAAGCTCATTCCAGCTGTGGGGAATGCTGTGTGCACTGGGCTTGGCTGTTTTTGGAAAGTCCTTTAATTTTCTCTTTTCCACTTGGCAGCTCTTCTTAGTTCTGGGATATTTGCCACTGTGGTACTGCCAGTAAGAAATCTGGCTTGTTTCTGCTCCATTTCTCTTTGTTCCTGAGGTCAGTTTTGTGATAATTTGGTTCCATTTTGCCCGTTTAGGAAAATAACTCTGTTTTGCTTCATTTTACACCAGAGCAAGCTTTTATATGCTGTGGTCACTGATGATACTTCAGTAAGAAGCCTTTAAAAATTGATTAATCAGCTATTCAGAAGGTAGAATGTAGTTATGTTCAGCATTTTTTTTTTAAATTGTATTTTCTGGTAGTTGTTGCAGCTGTCATTCAAGCCAGAAGTGTCAGGACACTAAGAGGCAGGTGCACGAGAACTTTTCTGTATGGCGTGCAAAAGACAAGCTGACTAATTCATGCGGGCAGCATATTTGACATTAATAAATGGCCAAGCCGTTCCTACTTCCAAAGGGTTGGCTTCTTTCAAGCAGTTCTTACACTGAAACCTTTCTTCAGAAGAGCTTTTCTAGGATAACAAATAGGGTTGGATCAAAACCTTTCAGGGACACAGAGAGAGACTAACAGTTTCTACTCTGTTGAAAGAGTTCTTCCCCCTTGTTTCTTTTTATTTTCTCTCAAAATTTTTTTCTTCACCTTGCCTTGAGAGCACTTTTTGCTTTTTAAAAACTGTACCTTGCTCTCAATCATTTCTAAAGTACTTATTTTTTAAAAAAATGCATGTATGAAGTTTAATTCTTGGGTGAGGGACTGAAATATTTCCCTTATTTTTCCTGGCATCCGGGAGATACAGAAAAATCTTTGTCTGGTTTCAGAAGCCTTCAGTTCTCATTGTAATGAGTTGTCCATCAAAGCATTTGGTCACTACTTTCATTTCAACATCAGAGAAAAGTCTGCTGATGTGGGAATTTAAGAGTCAAAACAATACTAGTTTTCAGTTTTTATTCTTTGTCAACTAACAAGTTATATAATGCAAGGTTTATGGGCTTTCTAGACGATATTCTTACTATTTATTTTAGGATACTGTTGATTTTAGGATATTTTCCTTGAAACCTTTTTACTTGTTTAAAATATTTAAAATACTTTGCCACTTCATTTTGTATTAATTCTTTGGTTGAATCGCATTTTTGTAAAGAAAATAATTACCAAAAAAAGAGACGTCTTTTCTGCAAGTATAATTTGGTCTTCTGTACATTTTTTTTTCTATGTACATTTCATGACAGATGGCAACCATAATTAAAGTTAGCCTAATTATAATATGCTGAAATTTACTTTTAAATTGAAAAAGAATTAGAACATCAAATAAACCTTATTTAAAGCATCCCTCTAATTAATAGATGATGCTTTTGAAAGACCAGGAAAGAGAGACAAAGAGAGATGGGGTGGTTTTTATTTTGTTTTTGTTACTTTAACTACATAGAGTCAATGGTTAAAACTAAGGAAAATTAAGGATCTTTCTTAAGGGTTCTGTGTAGTCAAGAGATTATCCAGAGGAGGCAATGTCTAGTCCAGCATACTAGTATTAGTAAAGGCACTTCAGATCCTCAGTCCAATCCTATCATTTGTAGGTAGATGGCATTGTTGCACAGAGAGAAATAACTTGTATAAGGTGTCACAGCTCATCTTTGGCAGCACTAGGCCGCCTTGAATGCAGGTTGGTTTGTTGTTATCATTTTATTGGTGTAGGTTAACCTTTAGATTAAAAAATAAAGCCTCACCAGTTTAAGCAAAAGAGGGAATTTATTGAAACTGCAGGAATAGCTTCAGGACTTGGGTAATTAGGAATCACAAAGGAATGGAACTGGGGTCTTGAAAGTCATAAAAAGTCAAGCCTGCTATTTCTCTTTCTCTCGCTTGGTACAGAGGTCACCAGTTTTCAGCCTATGGGGGAGATTTGCTCCTCAGATGTGTAGTTTGGCTAGCAGTCTAAAGTGTGCATGTGCATCAGAATTACCTGGAAGGCTCCCTAAAACAGTGATTGATAAGCTTCACCCCAGAATTTGTAATGAATAAGTCTTAGGGTGGGTCTTCGGAAGTTGCATTTCTAACAGTTCTCCAGGTGATACTGAGTGTTGGGTCACACGTTGAAAACTATGGTTGAAAGAATTCTGAATTTCAGTTTCTTCAAACAGGGCATGTCCCTTCAGTTTACCTCACTCCTGTTGTCCTGCCTGGTCCCATTTGAGTATGGGAATTCTGCCCATCATTTCTCTTCCCATTGCTGTTCCAGTCTCTCTGCAGACCAATTTCCTCTTCTTTGCTTGCATAGGGCCTATGGTGACTTACCAAAATGGTGTCCTCAGGTCCTGGAGGCTGCACCACCTCACAAGCTCACAAGTCTCAGGTGGTTAGGGAGGGGCAAGGTCATAAAAACATGGCGTCAGAGACACTATTTGGGATGAAAGGGAAGAAGTTCCGTCAACTCAGTATGTATCTATCACACAGTGTTTCTGGGAACACAGGCATCCAACAAAATGCCAATGACGTGCAGTAGAAAGATCCATAGGTAAGCAAGTTTGGAAAATAATGCGTTAAACAAAAGTAAATGGTTGGGTTTTTAAAATCTGTAAATATGCATTATAATTCTCCAAAATGGTAATTGAGAATGCAACTTTTCCTACTTTTTTAATTTACTTATGTGCCCCAGACATGAAACTGCTCTGGTCACCAATATAGGCATCAGGCTAGGATGAACAAGGACTATAGTCTGCTTTGCCCCTGACTGATATAAGAGCAATACCACCAATCATGTGTCTCCTTGCCCATAGCCAAGGGGTTTGTCTTACTCTAATTTACAGAGCTACAAGGTGTATGCATTGTTCAAGAGCCTGGAAAATACTATGGTAAAAAAGTAAGCACAGTACAATGGAACCTAGGGTCTTTTTTTTTAAATTAAAACTTTATTGTTCAGATTATTACAGTTGTTCCTCCTCTCCTCCCCCGCCCCCCATAGCTCCCCTCTACCTGGTTCCCACCCCACCCCCTGCCCTTACCCCCCTGCCCCACTGTCCTCATCCATAGGTGTATGATTTTTGTCCAGTCTCTTCCCGCACCCCCCACACCCCTTTCCCCCTGAGGATTGTCAGTCCACTCCCTTTCTATGCCCCTGATTCTATTATATTCACCAGTTTATTCTGTTCATCAGATTTTTTATTAACTTGATTTTTAGATTCACTTGTTGATAGATATGTATTTGTTGTTCATAATTTTTATCTTTACCTTTTTCTTCCTCATCTTCTTAAAGAATACCTTGCAGCATTTCATACTGGTTTGGCGGTGATGAACTCCTTTAGCTTTTTCTTATCTGTGAAGCTCTTTAGCTGACCTTCAATTCTGAATGATAACTTTGCTGGGTAGAGTAATCTTGGTTGTAGGTTCTTGCTATTCATCACTTTGAATATTTCTTGCCACTCCTATCTGGCCTGCATAGTTTCTGTTGAGAAATCAGCTGACAATCACATGGGTACTCCCTTGTAGGTAACTAACTGTTTTTCTCTTGCTGCTTTTAATATTCTCTCTTTGTCTTTTGCCCTTGGCATTTTAATTATGATGTGTCTTGGTGTGGTCCTCTTTGGATTCCTTTTGTTCGGGGTTCTCTGCGCTTCCTGGACTTGTAAGTCTATTTTTTTTCACCAGGTGGGGGAAGTTTTCTGTGATTATTTCTTCAAATAGGTTTTCAGTATCTTGCTCTCTCTCTTCTTCTGGCACACCCATAATTCAGATGTTTGTATGCTTGAAGTTGTCCCACAGGCTCCTTACACTGTCTTCGTATTTTTGGATTCTTTTTTCTTTTTGCTTTTCCGGTTGGGTGTTTTTTGCTTCTTTGTATTTCAAATCTTTGACTTGATTCTTGGGATCCTCTAGTCTGCTGTTGGATCTCTGTATATTATTTTTTATTTCAGTCAGTGTATGCTTAATTTCTAGTTGGTCCTTTTTCATATCCTTGAGGGTCTCACTAAATTTATTGGCCTTTTCTAGAAAATTCTTGAGTAACCTTATAACCATGGTTTTGAACTCTATATCCAGTCGTTTGCTTTCCTCCATTTCTTTCATTTGTGACCTGTTTCTTTGTCTCCGCATTTTGGCTGCTTCCTTGAGTTGATAGAGTGGCTTTGTGTGGTAGGTGTCTTATAGGGCCCAATGGCTCAGCCTCCCCAATCATTATACTCTTGGTGCACCCCTTTGTACGCTGTTTGCACAGTCTTGTTGTAGTTAAGCCTTGATTGTTGTTGGTATCACTGGGAGGAATTGACGTCCAGGTCTATTGGCTGTGAGGATCAGCTGTGTCTATGATGGGAGAACTTCTGTGCTGGAGACACCCTTATGAGACAAGACTTGCTTCAGTGGGGCTTTAGTGCTCACTGAGTCTCCCCCCTGAGTGTGTTCCTTATGAATCTGAGGAGTTGTAATCTGGATGGTCTTACTCTGACCCCTGGGTACACTAGCTCTTGGATCTCCAAGGAGGTGCTAATTTAGCCTCTGCCTGAGGCCACCCAGCAGGAGCTATGGAGAGATCGGCAGATTCCTCTTCTTTGTTTGGGTTTTGGAGGTGCCCAGATGAGGCCCAGCTGTGAAGCAGTGCAAGCTGCTGTGGGGCCTTGGGCCTTCTTTTGGATGTTCTGGGTTTCTCTGACTCAGCTGTAGCTTGTTAGGTAAGTTTAAATTTGAAAGGACCAGGCCATTCATATGCAAAAGCATCTGTGCATAGCTTGGATGGGGTGGAGTCTCAGTGCGGAGCAAATAGTGTCCCTTGGTATCACTGCAAGCACCTCTGAGAGAAAGCCGCCCTTGCGTTCCGCCCGCTGCCAGACAGTTCAGTTTCCCCCCGTATGAGTCTGGGTCCCCAGAGTCTCACCTGGAACTGGAGTTCAGAGCAGTCAGGAGCTTGTGTCTCCCTGCAGATCGAAAAAGCCAGCCTCATACTCAGTTGCCAGCCCTCTCCGCGCGTGGCCTCCGTACCTTGCACTTTACTTCCACAGCTCCTCTGAGTCTCAGTTTTCTTTTCTCTTCCCTTCTAGTTGTAAAATTTCCACTTAGCCAGCCTTCCTGTGGTTCTGGATGATGTCCGTTTTGTCTTTTAGTTGTAGTTTTGAAGTGGTTGTACAAGGCAGCAAGTTCAGGTGTTTACCTATGCTGCCATCTTGGTTTCTCCAGAACCTAGGTTCTTGAACTTAATTCATCCCAGAAGGCTGTTCAAGAAGCGATTTGTTAAAAAACTGAATCATTTTTTTTCTCTCATTAGAAATAATGAGAGAAAATGGAATTAATCTGTTCCAGACCCCCAAATGATTCCCTGTTTTAATTTTCTTAATTGCCTGTGGTTGCTGTTTCATGAGCACTTTCACACCCTTAGCAACATCAGCACTGTTGATGGCCTCTTTATATTTTAAAATTGTGCTAATAGCCATGCCATACTCACCAGACATGCAAACAACTTTATCATGTTTTGCAGTTATTTCTTTTTAAAGCTCTATCATTGTTCTTACAACTTTCCTTTTCACTTTGTTACTATCACTAACCTTCTTAGGATCCATGGTGACTTACTGGTACCTTAAATGCTGCCTGACCACCTACAATTTAGTACACATTCCCCAAATTGTAATATTTTGCTAACTGTTCTTATCCTCTTTTCAGGAAGACCAAGCAAGCTCTTTGAGAGCAGGGACTGTGTCTTCTTCCTTCTGATCAGCATCCAGCATGGGGCCTGGCAGCCGGGTCTCAGTAGGCCCTCTGGAAATTTATACAAACAGATGCATTTCAGTGCGGAAAAGCCAAGCTTCCCATCCATCTCTCTCTCTGCTCACATGACCTCCTCCCTTGGGCTTCCCTAAATTTTCAAAAGGGGATCTCCTAGTACTCAAAACCTCTAGAACTTGTACTTACTGTTTTTTTCTCATTTCAACGGCATGTCCCTGGCTCTCTCTCCCACTTCATCAGTCTGGCAGTCATTCTTACGGGGCTGAATGTAGCTGCCTTAATGTTAGGTGAGAAGAGAACACTGACTAGAAATAGCCATTGAAGCAACTGGGTTTCTCTGGAGCCACTTTTCAATGCAAAGCGTCCCAGAGGGGGCTGGTTCCATAAATTTTGCTGTCTAATAATGAAGATGGGAGGATAGAAGCTCACAACAGCAGCACTGGAAAGCAATCTTGGGATCATTTAGTTTTACGTGTGTGTTTAACATGGCTAACAGGCCCGGAGTGTGAGAGTTAATTGTATAAGGTCATAGAGCTAACATGTTTGTCTATTATTCATTTAAAAATTTTTGTCACACCTGGTTATGAAAGGATTTCACCTGATTTAAAGATATAAATTAAACATTTAAAAGGAATAGAGATGTAACATGGATCTAGGAACGCAAATTATGAAGCAGCATTTATTGAAAAGGCTCCATAGAATGCTAAGAAGGCCAGTTGTGAGTGGGTGTTACATAAAAGGGGGTATCTTTTGATGTTGAACATGGTTGAAATATATAATCTCTCAAAACTTTGATATGTCACATGTATTGTGAATCAACAGGAATGTGACATTTTCCAAACTTACTTGATCTGAAACACTTCCTCCCCGCAACCCCCAGCATTTGAAGAGCTAGTGCTTTGCCAGACACCTACAGGAAAATGCTGCCATGGAGTTTCCTATATTTTTTGAAGATGGGGCCAAGATAATTTGGCTCTAAGCTTTCTAGCAGCCATCTTCAAAGAGGAAACCAAAGTTGGTTAAACAGCTCATGCTGTGGTTGAGATAAAACAAGACCAGTCGGCCTAGAGAAGCCAGGCAGGAACTTCTTAAAAGAGCCTCAGAAAGGGGAAAGTGTAATATAATGAACTGGAGGCCTGGTGCATGAAATTTGTGCACGAGGGGTGTGTGTGTCCCTCAGCCCAGCCTGCACCCTCTCCAATCTGGGACATCCCTCTCACAATCCAGGACTGCTGGCTCCCAACCGCTCGCCTGCCTGCCTGCCCGATTGCCCCTAACTGCTTCTTCCTGCCAGCCTGATCACGCCCTAACCACTCCCCTGCCAGCCTGATCGACACCTAACTGCTCCCCTGCAGGCCCAGTTGCCCCCAACTGCCCTCTTCAGGCCTGTTCACCCCTAACTGTCCTCCCCTGTAAGCCTGGTTGCCTCCAACTGCCCTCCCTTTCAAGCCTGGTCCTCCCAACTGCCCTCCCCTGCTGGCCTGATTGCCCACAACTGCCCTCCCCTGCTGGCCATCTGGTTGTGGCCATCTTGTATCCACATGGGGGAAACCATCTTTGACCACATGGGGGCAGCCATCTTGTGTGTTGGAGTGATGGTCAATTTGCATGTTACCTCTTTATTATATAGGATGATATCTTCAACTTCTCCACATATATTGCTGAATTTCACTGTATTCATCCTTATCCGATCCTTCAGTGCAGAGGATAGTCATAACACCAAACAATCTATACTAATAAAAGGGTAATATGCAAATTGGTCAGGGCACCCTCACAGTAATGACCAAACAGCAGGCTGGGTGGGGTGATCAGGCCAGCAGGGGGGTTAGTGAGAGACGACCAAATGACTGAACAGCAGGCTGCGTGGGGTGACCAGGCCGGCAGGGGGCTTAGTGAGGGATGACCAAATGACTGAACAGCAGGCTGTGTGGGGCGACCAGGATAGCAGGGGGGGCAGTGAGGGGTGACCAGGATGGCAGAGGGGGGCAGTGAGGGGTGACCAGGCCTGCAGGGGGGCCAGTTGGTGGCAACCAGGCCAGCAGGGGGGGGCAGTGAGAGGCAACCAAGCTGATGGGGGCGGGGCAATTGGGGGCGACCAGCCCAGCAGCGGGGGCAGTTAGGGGTGACCAGGCTGGCAGGGGTGGCAGTTAGGGGAAATCAGGCAGGCATGCAGGTAAGCAGTTAGGAGCCAGTGGTCCCGGATTGTGAGGGGGATTTCCAACTGCTGGTTTAAGGATGTCCAGCAGTCAGACATCCCCCGAGGGGTCCTGGATTGGAGAAGGTGCAGGCTGGGCTGAGGGGACCCCCTCCATGCACAAATTTTGTGCACCGGGCCTCTAGTTATTTTATAACGAACTAATGAAATATACCATTGGTTTAACCCTTTGCACTTGCTTGCTTTTTTCTCGATTCCTTTATTCTACTCGGGATTTAATTTTTTAAATACCCCAGATTTTACAAAGCGCGGCAGTAGAATAAAAAACTGGTTTCTTTTCATACAAACTTATTTATTTGGATTTTTTTATATTTTAAATTATTGATACATTCAAAGAGTAATTTTAATCTTGACATCCGAGTGCAAAAGGTTAATCTAGAAATAGATTTTATTGTCTGGATGAAGACTGTCAGCCAAAATTTTGTCAGATAGATAGTTTACTTGCTGTAGTAGACAGTTGAACAGGGAAAAAGGAATGAAGGATGTTTTATAACATACATGAAATACTAGTTTGAAAAAAATAAGCTCTGACACCTGAATTTATTATTATCCTTCTTGGCTCACGAGTGCACTATTGGACCAACTGTAGCTCACCAGCTATGTGGAGGCAGAGAGTCAGGTGTTTTGACCACCAAGATGTTTGCATCTGTTACTAAATTTCCTCTGTGGCTTTGGGAAGTGGTTTTAACCACTTTGTTTTATAACTCCTGAAACCTGACATAAATAGCCAAAGAAAGGTTTATAGAAAACTAGCAATCAATAACTCCAAGATATTAAGCTCCAAATGAAACTTTTGCTCAGGTGATATTTGGATGCTATGATACTGAAGGTAGACAATAAGCACACTTGAATGAGTGCAATTTAGCGAAGTATCCAGATGGTTTGGTAAATGGCTTCCATCTTTCATCAACAAAGGCCAGTGAATTACTCTTGTTCCTTTACAGTTGACAGAGACAGTTTATATGTTACCCTGGTGTCAGTTCATTGGGTCAATCTACCTACCTTTAGAATGCACGATACAACATAAACTAGTAAAATATCCATCTGTTTTGTATTGAAGGCACCCATGGGCAGATTTCCACCATCTCTTTTTGTCTCCTTTTCTGAGGTCACAAAACCCTCACCTGCAGGAGTTTTCTCTTTAAGTCTAAGCCAGTGGTTTTCAACTGGCAGCACTTTTGGTCTGCAGGGGACCTTTGGCAATGTCAGGAGACATTATTATTTGCCACAACTCTGGGAAAGGGGTGTTGCTGCTGGCATCTAAAGAGTAGACACCAGAGATTCTGCTAAGAATCATACTAAACAAAGGACAAACTCCCACAACACAGAACTATGTGGCTGAAAATGGTGATAGTGTTGATGTTTAACCTAAATCTCTATCATAATTTAAGGCCCTTTATTAAAGGTTTATGTTGCAAAGGAGATGAAAAATTGATTGTTAACTTAATTCATCCAATAGTCTTACATTCTAAAAAACACAACAGCACAATGTTTAGACTGTAGACTGTACTTCTAAACATTGTAGTACAGATACCCTCTTTTCTAAATTTAATAACCTTTGTTTTGGAGACTGGATCTTTTTTTATATATATTCTTTTTATTGATTTTTAGGGAGAGAGGATGGGAGAGGGAGAGAAAATTCAACCATCTGCCTCCTGCATGCCCCCTATTGGGGATCAAGCCTACAACCCAGGCATGTGCCCTGACCAGGAATTGAACCTGCAATCAACCTTTTGGTATAAGGGACAATGCCCAACCATCTGAGCCACAATGGCCAAGGCAAAACTGTTTGCTTTTGTTGTTGTTTTAAAATATATATTTTAATTTTTTCAGAGAGGAAGGGAGAGGAAGAGAGAGAGAAACATCAATGATGAGAGGGAATCATTGATTGGCTGCCTCCTGCCCATTGGACTGAGCCCTCAACCCAGGCATGTACTCTTGACTAGAATCGAACCTGGGACTTTTCAGTCTGCAGGCCAACTCTAGCCACTGAGCCAAACCAGCTAGGGCCAAAACTTATCCTTAATTGATTACTTGATTTTTTCTTCCCCGGGCCAAATAACCCCAATATTTATTGAATGTTAACTCTATGCAGGTACAGTGTAAGGTAGTAAGAATAAAAATGCAAGCTCTATTGTTTTTCAGAAGCTCAGTTTTAATGAGAGATGATCACAATGTCAGATTAAATACACTGGGCTAAGAATTTGTGTGGCATTCAGGATGCTGTTAGCATGAAAGCAGAAGTGATAAATCCATCCTGAAGGTAAGGAAGGCTTTAAAGATGAAGCAACATTTGAACTGAGACTTGAAGAGTGAGAGTTTTCAGGTGGATGTGGCTTAGTGAGAAAGGCAATAAAAGCACCATTCCTTAAAAAAAAATATTAAGCACCCATTATGTACCAAGGGTTAGGCACCAATCATGTTACTGTGAAAAAAAGACAGCTCCTATCACTTGCGGGTTTTAAAAGAGTCAAAGGAAACCTGCCTAATCCTATATAATAAAGAGGTATTATGCAAATTGACCATCACTCCAACACACAAGATGGCCTCCCCCATGTGGACACAAGATGGCTGCCACAAGATGGCCAGCAGGGGACGGCAGTTGTGGGTGATTAGGCCAGCAGGGGAGGGCAGTTGGGAGGGACCGGGCCTGAAAGGGAGGGCAGTTGGGGGTGATCAGGCCTGCAGGGGAGGGCATTTAGGGGTGATTGGGCTGGCAGAGGAGGGCAGTTGGGGGTGACCAGGCCTGCAGGGGGAGGACAGTTGTGGGGGGACACAGGCCTTCTGTTGAGGGCAGTTGGAGGTGACCAAGCCTGCAGGGGAGGGCAGTTGGGGGCAATCAGGCTGGCAGGGGAACAATTAGGTATCGATCAGGCCGGCAGGGGAGTGGTTAGGGGGTGATCAGGCTGGCAGGCAGAAGTGGTTAGGGGCAATCAGGCAGGCAGGCAGGTGAGCAGTTGGGAGCCAGCAGTCCTGTATTGTGAGAGGGATGTCTGACTGCCCATTTAGGCCCGATCCCGGTGGGCCTAAACAGGCAGTCGGACATCCCTCTCGGGGTCCCAGATTGGAGAGGGTGCAGGCTGGGCTGAGGGACACCCCCACCCCCGCAGTGTATGAATTTTGTGCACTGGGCCTCTAGTCTATATAATAAAGTTCCAGGGTCATAACAACCATTACGACCAAAGGCTCGACCAGACCGGAAGTCAGTGCTGGGTTGCCATGGGTGCGGATAGGCTGTGCTGGGCGGAAGTCAGTCCCAGTCCCAGCCACAACAGGTGGGAGTCAATCCTGGGCGGGAGCCAGTCCCGGTGGGAGCCAGTCCAGAGCAGGAGCCAGTCCCAGGTGGGAGTTAGCCCTGGGTCATGTAAGTGGAAACCATAAGAAGTAGAAACAAGGCAAACCTATCCCTCCACATGGGGAGATATTGGCAGAAGAATAGCAGGGAGCCAGAACTCCCACTATCTCATAACAATAATGAATACCCATCCCCCTCCCCGACACACACACCTACCAACCTTGGGTCAAGTGGGGAACCTGGACTATTACTCTCTTCTTGAAATAATGAGGTGGCATCTTCCCTTACCAGAGCAGTATCAAAGCAAAGTCAGATAAAACAGGGTTGAAAAAGATCCAGAGTTTCATAATGCTCAAAATTTCTAGGTTTCAATTATCAAATTATTCATACAAAGAAGCAGAAAGATCTAAAACTGAATAAAAAAGATAATATATACTAACACTGAGATAGTAGAAATGACAGAGTTATTTGATAATAAGTTTAAAGCAGCCATCAAAACAATCTTTACATGAGTGATTTTGAACATCCTTAAATGGGAAAAAAAGAAAGTTATGGCAAGTAAATAGAAAGTCTCAGCAAAGAAAATGAAGCTATAAAGAAGAACCAAATGAAAATTATAGTACAGAAGAACATAATAACTGAAATAAATAACTCAGTGAATAGGCTCAAAGCAGAATGGATGGAACAGAGGAAACCCTCAGGGAACTAGAAAATATAACAATAAAAATATCCAATGAGAATAGGGAGAACATGGGCTTGAAAACAACTGAAAAAGATCAGAACCACAGAAACTAGTGGAGTCATAACAACAACAACCAAAATAAATAAATAAATAAATGAATAAATAAATAAATAAATAATAAAAACTGTAACATTTGGAGTCCAGGAAGAAATTAAAGGAGATGGAGCTGAAAGAGTATGTGAAGAAATAATGGCTGAACACTCCAATTGGTCAAAAGACAGAAATCCTCAATTTTAAGAAGGTGAGCAAATACAAAATGAGATAAACCCAAGGATATCAACACCCACATCATAGTCAAACTTCTGAAAAATAAAAATAAAAACAAAGAAAAAAATCTTGAAATTTCTGAATGACAAATAACACTTTACCTATAAGGAAAAAGTAATTCTCATGACAATAGGTTTTCCATTAGAAATCATAAAGTTTAAAAAGAACTGTCAACAGAGTCCTATTTCCAATGAAAATATCCTTCAGCAATATGGGGAAAATGAAGGCACCTCAGGAAAGAGAAAACACAAATATAAACAAGAATTGATAAAGAATAATATCCAAATTTCAAAAAATATATGAACTATATTTAATATCATCTATCCAGGCAAACTCAAATTTATTCCTCCATTACTTACCAGGATAGCTAAAATTAAATAGGTTTATAATATTAAGTATTGTCAAGTATCTGCAGGATCTGGAACTCTCATTCACTGCAGGTGGTTGTATAACTTGGATAAAAGGATGCAAAACTGTACTAAAACTAAACATATGCCTACAGCAGTGGTCGGCAAACTGTGGCTCTCGAGCCACACGCGGCTCTTTGGCCCCTTGAGTGTGGCTCTTCCACAAAATACCACGTGCGGGCACGCATGTACAGTGCGATTGAAACTTCATGGCCCATGTGCAGAAGTCAGTTTTCGGCTCTCAAAAGAAATTTCAATCGTTGTACTGTTGATATTTGGTTCTGTTGACTAATGATTTTGCTGACCACTGGCCTACAGCATGAGTCATTAAATTTACTGCTTTTATATATCCAAATGAAATGAGCATATAGGTCCTCCAAATCATATGTGAAAGGAAGTTTAGCGTACCTTTATTCATAATATTTTAAAATTAGAAACAACTTACAAATCTGCCTACAGAAAAATGGAAGAATGGTAGTAAATTCAAATACTAGAATACTACACACCTACAAAAAAAGAAAAAAATCCTGATATGAAGAATAATATGGGTTAATTTCATGGATATTATGTTGAGCAAAAGAAGTGAGACACAAATGAGATACATCATATAAATCCACTGATATGAATTTCATGAACTGATGGTACTATCAATGATTATAAAGGTCAGAAAATTAAGAAATTCTGAGAGTAGCCGAAACCGGTTTGGCTCAATGGATAGAGCGTTGGTCTGCGGACTGAAAGGTCCCAGGTTCGATTCCGGTCAAGGGCATGTACGTTGGCTGCAGGCACATCCCTGGTAGGGGGTGTGCAGGAGGCAGCTGGTTGATGATTCTCTCTCATTGATGTTTCTAGCTCTCTATCCCTCTCCCTTCCTCTCTGTAAAAAATCAATAAAAAAAAAATTCTGAGAGTAGTAGTGAGAAAGGAGGATGAAAGAAACTTCTAAAATCTTGAAAAAGATTCTACATCTTATATTGGGTGTTACATATGTAAACATGTTTGATCTCTACATTTACGTTTCATGCACAGGCGGAGTTAAATATAAGTGTGTTCTAGCACTGAAAGTCGCTTATTATTTGAGCTTGGGTTCCTCAATGTTCAGAGTCCATGCTAATCTCCAATAGGTCATATTACCATCTGAAGATAAATAGTGCCATCAAGATCTAATTCTATAGCTCAGTAACCCTGAAAAATGAAAGAGGATTTATCCTGATTAAGAACTCTGAAGAAATCATACTAACAATTCAATATATTTCACCAAATATTCTGCATAAAATATCATCTCAAATGGAGTACCATTTGTGATTCAATAATTGGAATTTAAGAGGAAGTAAAAGAATAGGTCTTTTGTTATTCTCAGAGTTTGTGGACTCAGTAGTAATACTGATTATTGAAAAAGTAGGTGTTTACTTTTTCTACAAATATTTAAATTGTTTGGGTAATACCAAAAGATTGTAAATTTTTAGCCTAAACATACTTTAATATATTTTTATTGTTAATTTTAGAGAGAAAGGGAGAGGGAGAGGAAGATAGAAACTTCAATGATGAGAGAGAATCATTGATCGGCTTCCTCCTGCATACCCTACACTGGGGATCTAGTCTGCAACTCGGGCATGTGCCCTGACCAGGAATCGAACTGTGACTTCCTGGTTCATAGGTTGATGCTCAACCACTGAGAATCACCAGCCAGGCAGCCTAATCAGTGACTGTCATATATTGGGAAATGAGACATTAAAGTAATATGTAATCCTATGTAATAAAAAGCTAATATGCAAATTGACCAAGCAGTGGAACGACTGTTCACTATGACACGCACTGACCACCAGGGGGCAGATGCTCAATGCAGGAGCTGCCTCTGGTGGTCAGTGGGCTCCCACATGGGGAATGCCACTCAGCCAGAAGCCCTGAGCAGAGCTCACTGCAGGCAAGTGCAGTGGTGGTGGCAGGAGCCTCTCCCATGGGGAGCGGGCCTAAGCCATCAGTTGGACATCCATCCAAATTTCGTGCACTGGGCCACTAGTGCTTATATAATACTTTATAGGCCTCAGAACTCTGCTGCCTGCCTTTCTTATTTGAGCCCTTAAATAACCCTGGGTGAGAGGGACAGCAGGTAATATCTCCATTTTATAAAGTAGGACCATGAGGCCAACAGAAATGAAGGAACTCTCTCTCACCCCCAGCCATGACCACAGACCTAGTTATTGGCAGTTGTCTGATCCCAAATCTTATGGTTTTTCTCTCTTCCTTGGTTCCAAACGCAATTTTCTGTGCAAAGAGGCAAGCCCACTTCTTTCTAACCGCTCCTTGCCCTGCTGTCATCATCTCTGTCTTTTGTTTTCTGCTGGCCCCAATGCTGAAGGAATGTTTCAGTCTTCCCAGTTCAGACTGCTGAGGGACATCCCAGGGAAAGGAGTGAGAATGGCTGTTCTGCCACTGTCCATTTGCAAACTCATTTCTACCTTGATTCCCCAATTTTTGAGGAGTAAGGAAAACTGAGATGTGGGACAGAAAATCTCTTCTGTTTGTCTTGGTGTTTGATAATGTATGCAACCTCTCTGGGTGGTTTAAGTACTTTCTATAAAAGGGATCTTTTAATGACAAAACTAATGTGATTATCTGAGCCAGTGTGAGAGGCGTATTCAAGGCTTAAAGAAAATCTGTTAGAATAGCTGAATGTATCTGCTTAATCCTTTCTCTAATGTGGCTGAACAATGCTCTGGGAAGCCATTGGTTCAGTCTTTCTTCCAGTAAATGCCTGTCTCCAGAGGTAGGGACTGGTTGCAGCTTTTGATACTCTTGCTTCATCTTCTCAGCTGCACAGAAGCACAGGAAAAGCCTGGAGGAGCCCAAAGCACTTGCAGAAACCAGTGCCTCCTCTGGAAGCTGAGGGCGAAACGCAGGGCGCACGCATGCTTTCTCCACAGCACGTGGAGAAGCCAGGGCTGCGGTCACCAGTGGGAAGGCATCTCCGAGAAGGGCCCTGTGCCCAGTGATTGATTTCTTTGGGTGCTGCATGAGGGATCATTTGTGGAAGCTTAAATTCTTACACATGAGCGTTTTTAAAAGGCTTTTTATTGATTTTTATTTTATTTTTTTAAAAATATGTTTTTATTGATTTCAGAGAGAGAGGAAGGGAGAGGGAGAGATAGATAGAAACATAAATGATGAGAAAATATCGTCCATTAGCTATCTCCTGCACCCTACTGGGGATCGAGCCTGCAACCCGGGAATGTGCCCCGATCAGAAATGGAACCATGACCTCCTGGTTCATGGGTCAACGCCCAACCACTGAACACCTGAGGTTTTTCAAGAGTGGTTTAGGTATTTCTTTTTGGGGGGTTGGGGTGAGGGTGGGCAAGGGAAGTATAAGAGGGGAGAAAAGTGATACTTACTAGGGTTCTGCAACTTGCTCTGTGACTTTGGGCCAAAATGACATCCCTCTGAGTCTGTTCTCTCATTTGTGAACTTGGGATAATAATATCTGCCACATGAATTCACTACGAGAACCAAAGTGAAAATGTGAGCATGAATGTGAAACTGTCACAGCCAATCTAGGACATCTAATACCATGCTGTACACTTTTTATTTTAACTTACTTTATTTAAAGTATTTTAAATTTTTGTTCTTTTAAAAGCACTTTAGTTTTCTAAATGTATAATTCAATTTCACTCAACAAAACACTTGTTAGCTGTTTACTATGTGCAGAGCATCACACACAGTTCTGGGAATACGGGTCTGAACAAGTCTGAACTTTAAGGCGGTCACAGCCTTGTAGGAGAGACAGGCATGTAAAATTCAGCTTGACAAATGTGTATCAGAAGTGATTAATCCTAACGTGGGGTCACTAATAACAGTGGCTAAATCTCACACAGTGCTTATTATTTGCCAGAGCTGGGCCAAATTCTTTACGTGGGTTACCTCATTCAATTCCTATAGCCCTATGAGGTAGGAACTAATGTGCCCATTTAACAGGTGAGGAGGCTGAGGCGCAATCTGATCAATTAGGTCAGGTTTCCACAGAACCACAGCTGGCAAGTGATGGGCCAAATGAGAGTCCCGATCTGTCTGCTGTTACAGTCTGAACTCTTGGTCATTGTGCTGTGCTGCATCTCAAGTCGAGGAAGACCTCCCAGAGGAATTGACCAAAGCTGGGTTTCAAGACAGAATTTGAAGTTTGTCAGGTGTACAGAGGAGAAAGGGTATTCCAGGAGATGGAGCAGCAAAGGTGAAAGCATGTTGGCTAGAAAGTGTGCAGAGAGGAGCTAGTTTGTGATCAGTGGTGGAAGGGGGCAGTGGGAGGTGTAAGTAAGGGCCAGGTTATGATCTCTCACACTGCACCTTTGTGGGAAAAGTAGCTAAATTATTTATTTTAATGAATTACTTGGTTTAGGTCCTATTTGTTCAAAAGGATTTTGCAGCAAAGTAGGAATTATTGCCACCTTTATTGTGCAGGATCACACAAAATACTTTAAATTTTAGAATCAGAAAACTTTCAGGATGGAAAGCAAAGAGATTACTCATTCTTTCAAGAGCAAATCAAGGCTGAGTGCATATAAATGTCTTAATCAAGGTTACAAAGTTCTTTCATCAGCTGAGCCAGGGATATTTGCTTTTTAGATGAATTATGGAGTTAAAGCGAACATTAAATGAGAGTTACAGGATTATCGTCAGGTGCATTTATGGAAATTGGTGAATTGAAAAGAGGGAGAGATGTAGTGTACAATACAGGGAATTGAAACACAGTCCTCAGCTGAAGCTGTGAACCCCCCCAACCCCACCCTGGGAACCTTTGTGACCGCTCTCTTCCGAGAGTGGGTTGGATAAGTGAGTTAGCTGAGTTGAAGCTGGGAATCAGGTTTGCCTGGAAGGTAGAGTTAGGGGATACCTTCCTATGTCTATTCATTAATTCTCATTGGCTACTTTAAATGGGGGCCTGGTATAGATGTCTACACGTTCTTGTTCTCCTGGAGTTCACAATCCAAAAGACAGGACAAGGAAAGACACAGGTAATTGCAACAAATGGAATTAGTCTTGTAATAAGGAATAGGATGCTATGGCAGCTCAGAAGGGGCATGTGTAAACCAACTATGTTCTGGATGGGTGAGGAAAAGCTTCCTGGGAAAAGAGTGACATCTGCGATAAGATCTGAAAAACTAAAAGCGTGGTGAAGGGAAGGGCAAAGAGTGCTCTAGATAGAGGGAGCAGTTACTGCAAATGCCTGAAGGACAGATACTGTATAGTCCTCAGATACTGCATTTGGGAAAATTCCATTGAATGTGCCATTCCCATTTGATGTAGCTCAAGTGTAGTGTGTGAGGTGGGAGTGGTGAGATTTTTAAATTTATTTTCTCCAATATGCAAGGTTACTTGTAAAGGCAGTTTACTAGATTTAGGTCTGGGCCAACAGGAGCCAGGCCAAGACATTGTGAGTTTAAGAAATTTTATTGCATTTTCTCACAGTGGGCTGGGACCAGTGTGTCAGTGTCAGCCCCTTGGGAGAGTTTAAGTCCCCCTACATAGGGACTGGGTCAGGGTTGCATCAGTCAGCTGGGGAAGCTGCCTGAACAACAGGACGTCTTTGAAGATAGCAGGATATCTGGTGGGTGCACAACTCAGTCAGGCAGAGGGGAGTGCCCGAATCCGTTGGGGAGTGTTTCTTGTCATCTTATCTTCTGCAGGTGCAGGCTGTTTGCTTCAAGCTATGGAAAAAAACGTGTCACAACATATTTCAGAAAACATGTCCAAATAGGAGAGACCAGGGGTAGTACATCCTAACATTAGGAAGTGTCACAACTCAGAAAAATTCAAATATGCTTGGGAGTGCCACAGGGAGCAGGTGCTGATGTGCTGGGCGGACGCTAAATGATCGCAGAAAACAAAATCTCCAATATTCCCCCTCCACACGCCATTGCCGCCATCCCACTGACCTGAGAACCGGTCTCCCCAAAGGGGCTACTTCTCACCTCCAAGACGGAAAACAAAAAGGCATGAAATCAATGCTCTGAATATAAGCAAGACAAATAAATGTCTGTGCAGCAGGAGGGGAGAGTAATAAAGTGAGCAGGCCTGAGTGATGGTGTAACCTGCTGAATTCCCAGGTCACAGAGTAATTTACTGACTAGTCCTTGGCCACTAGATAATTATCCAGACAGCCCTGATTCTGGTGCGAAGCCTCCTGCTGTTTATGTTATTAATACCAGCAGTAACCAGCGGGTGTCGGTGGGAGCAGAGAAGAGCAAACCAAGTCCCCAGACTGCTGAGTGACTGTGGAGGCACCTGCCGGGGCCCTCTGAGCTGGACCTCACCAGAAAAACAGACCAGCTCCAGCATTCGGCATTCAGGTTTTAGCCCAGCTCTTGTATGGTCCTCAGGGAGAGGCTCTCCACAGGTGGCTGAGGGCTTGGACAAAGGAAGACACACCCAAGTCCTGGAGTTTGACCAGCTTATGTCAAAGAACCTCTGCGTATTCATCCTTGGAACCGACTGGAAATTGATTTGGTGGCCTCTCTAGAATAACAAATTAATATCCAGGAAGCAGTGTCAAACACTCCTCTTTGACATGGCGTGGGAATTAGACTTCACTGCATTCAAGTGGGGCCAGGGAAAGGGATGGTGTCTGTTCTAGGGTTTAATCATTTGGGGGCTTGACCTCAGGTAACCCTGAAGAGATTTCAGGGGGCAAGTGGTGTGGGAGTGGGGCTCTCTTATCTCATATCCCTTTTTAAAATATGAAACCATATGTGAAATTCCAGCACATAGACTTTTCATCAATGTAAGTGTACTTTTCTTCCTTCTATAACATTATCCAGTGAATGGGCTGACTGATCGTTATCTTCTTTTCCCTCTAGGACAGTGGTTCTCATCCAAGGGCAATTTTGGTTCCCAGAGAACATTGCCAAAATCTTGAGTGGCATTTTTGGATGTGATAATTGGGGAGGGAAGTGCTACTGGAACTTAGTGGGGAGGGGCCAAGGATGCTGCTAAACACCCTGCAAAGCACAGGAAAGCCCCCAGAGCAAAGAATTAACCGGTTCCAATATCAGGAGTGCTGTAGTTGAGAAAACCTGCTACAGGAGATTTTGCACACTGCAGCCACAGTAATCCTTTTAAATACAAATCTTAAGTCATTTTCTTGCTAAAAAAAAGTCTCAAATAGTTTAATCATCATCATCATAAATGCATTCCTAATTATCACTCAATATGTACGTATGGAGCACCTGCCTGTGATAGATACTGTGTGAGATTACAGGTACATCTGCATAGACCCTGCCCTTGAATTGGTGGTGACAAAACACTGACTACTGTCATCTCCAGGGTCAAGTCCAATCAACTGAGGGTAGGAAGGGGATGTAGGGAATGGAAAATGAGAACTTGGTTTGGGGACTTGAGGAATGACAGTGCTGTGGGACATCCAAGCAGATTAAGGAGAAAGGACAAGAAGTAGCAGTCTAGATGTGGCAGAACTTTCCACACACAGAGGGGTGTGAGTGGACTATTGTGTTTCTTGTTTCAGTAAATAGAACTTCCAGCTCCTCTTGTCCCCAGCCGGAAACTCAGATTTCCTTTATTTTTTTTATTTCTCTCTTCCTCAGGCTCTCCTATTCAAGTCTTTCTCATGTATTTCAGGAAAGCATTATGATCCAGTGCTTAAAGTACCTATTGTTTGTAATGAATTAGTTTTTCTCCATTGCATCCAGAAATGATCCTAGCTATGCACTATCATTTTGAAAAATATTTTAAAAAAAAATAATTCAAAATATTTTCTGTAATAATTTAACTTTTTCAAGGAACTCTTGTGGAGAAAGGTTGCAAGCATGTATCTCCATGGCTTGTGTTTTAATTGAACTCTTAATGTTATGATTTTTAAATATTTTCTCCTTTATAGAAATGTCTATTCAGGCCTTTGCCCATTTTTCATTTGGGTTGTTTTTTTGCTGTTTGTAGGAGTTTCTTAAATATTTTCAACATTAACCCTTTATTAGTCATATGATTTGCATATACACTGAGTGGCCAGATTATTATGATCTCTGAACGCATAATAATCTGGCCACTCAGTGTATATATACTGTATATATATATTAGAATTCGTGCATGGGTGGGGTCCGGCCAGCCTGGCCAGGGGGAGGGGACATGGGTGGTTGGCTGGCCTGCCTGCTGGTCGAACTTCTGGTCGAGGGGATAATTTGCATATTAGCCTTTTATTATGTAGGATTATATAGGATATACACTGAGTGGCCAGATTATTATCCATTCAGAGATCATAATAATCTGGCCACTCAGTATATATCTCTCATTCCATAGGCTGCCTTTTCAGTTTGCTGATGGTTTCCTTTGCTGTGCAGAAGCTTTTTAGTTTGATGTAGTCCCACTTGTTTATGTTTGTTTTTGTCACTTTTGCTTTTGGTGTCACATCAAAGAAATCATTGCCAAGGCCAATGCCAAGAAACATTTCCCTTATGTTTTCTTCTAGGAGTTCTACCGTTTCAGGCCTTAGTTTTAAGTTTCTAATCTATTTTAAAAAATATATATATTTTATTGATTTTTTACAGAGAGGAAGGGAGAGGGATAGAGAGTTAGAAACATCGATCAGCTGCCTCCTGCACACCCCCTACTGGGGATGTGCCCATAACCAAGGTACGTGCCCTTGACCGGAATCGAACCCGGGACCCTTCAGTCCACAGGCCGACACTCTATCCACTGAGCCAAACCGGTTAGGGCAGTTTCTAATCTATTTTGAGTTTAAATTAGTGTATGGTATAAAATAGGGGTCCAATTTTATTCTCTTGCGTGTGGCTATCCAGTTTACCAGCACCATTTATTGAAAAGACTACCCTTTTCCCATTGTGTATTCATGGTACCCTTATTGAAGATCAGTTTACCATAATGTGTGGGTTTATTTTTGAACGCTTTATTCTGTTTCACTGGTTAATATATTTGTTTTTATACTAGTACCATACTGTTTTGATTACTATAACTTTGTGATATAATTTTAAATTAGAAAGTGTGATGCCTTCACATTGTTCTTTTTAAAAAATGCTTTGGTTATTTGAAGTCTTCTGTGGTTCCATGCACATTTTAGGATTATTTGTCCTATTTCTGTGAAAAATGCCATTGGAATTTTGATAGGGATTACATCCTGTAGATTGCTTTAAATAATACAAAAATTTTAACAATATTAATTCTTCCAGTTCATGAGCATGGAATATCTTTTACATATATCCTGTATCTTTTTTAGTTTCGTTTATAAGGCTCTTACAGTGTATAGCTATTTGAATTTTATGGCTAAGTTTATTCCTAAATATTTTATTGTTTTTGATGCTAATATACTAGTAAATAGACTTGTTTTCTTAATTTCTCTTTCTGATAGTTCCTTGTTAGTGTATAGAAATAAAATGACTTTTTTAGGTTGAGTTTATATCCTTCAAATTTACTGAAATTGATGATTACTTCTTACAGTCTTCTGGTGGAGTTTTTAGGATTTTACTATATATATTACCATATCATCTGCAAATAGAGGAAGTTTTCCTTTTTCCTTTCTAATTTGTTTTTTTAATACTCACCCGAGGATATTTTTCCATTAATTTTCAAAGAGAGTGGAAGAGAGAGAGAAAGACAGAGAAATATCGATGTGAGAGGGACACATCGACTGGCTGCCTCCCGCAGGCTCCCCACCTGGGGCCGATGATCAAGCCTGCAACTGAGGTGTGTGCCTGTGACCAGGAATCAAACCCAGGACCCTTTGATCCTAAAGCCGATGATCAAACCACTGAGCAACCAGCCAGAGCTGTGATTTCCTTTTCTTGTATTGTCCTCATTTGGTTGTGGTATCAGCGTAATGCTGGCCTCAGAAAATCATTGTGTATCCATTAAAAAACTACTGTACTTAAAATTATTTTTAATGCTTTTGTGTTTTAATGTTCACATTAGAGTTATAAGTGATTTACCTATTACCATTACAAGATGAGTATTCTGAATTTAACTATATATTTATTTTTTTAAAATTTATTTATTTGAGAGAGAGAGAGAGAGAGAGAGAGGAGAGAGAGAGAGAGAGAGAGAGAGAGAGAGAGACATCAACTTGTCGTTTCACCTATTGATGCATTCATTGATTGCCTCTTGTATGTGCATTGACCGGAGGTCAAACCCGAAACCTTGGCGTATTGGGATAAAGCTCTAACCAACTAAACTACCCAGCCAGGGTGGAAAACAATTTGACTTACTAGTTTCAGGTGTTTTCATGAAATTCAGCAGCCTGAATCCCTGGAACTTAACTCAAACACAATAATTTAAGTCAATTAACTTAATTAAAACAAACCTATCATTTTTCAGTAACTGGCTATTCATTGTTCCAGCTTTCTGATCTTTAAACTGACAGCAAGTGTGTCAAAGTTGCTAGAGGAATATCTGATGAGGGTTTCAACAGTAATTCATAAAAGTGATGGAACCACAGAGATGGGGTCTGCTATAATTTGAGGCTGGTAGGCCAAAGCCAGCCACATGTCCTCCCCACAGCTCATCACTTCCAGAAGCATGCGAGCATGTAAATGCACTATTGGATTGGCTTTATGCATCCACTCAGTCTGCTTTTTCACCTGTGCTTTGAATGAACGGCCCTGCCTTGTTCCCCATGAGATTGATTTGGAGCATTGCCATCTTCCTGCCACCATGCCCACCCTCAGGCATCTTTGACTTCTTCCTCTGCCCTCAACCTCATGTCCATCCAATCTGTTGCCAACTTGGGGCTTTGGGGAGGTGATTACATCATGAGTGTGGGGCCCTCACGAATGAAGACACAGTGAGAAGGCAGCAGTCTGTAACCCGGAAGAGGGCCTTCCAGGTTCTGACCATGCTGGCATGCTGACCTTGGCCTTCAGCTGCCAGACCTGTGAGAAGTAAATTTCTGTTGTTTATAAGACACACAATCTATGCTAATTTGTTATAGCAGCTAGAACTGACTAAGACAATGTAATTACTTAGTTTTTTCATGTTCTCATTAGGCTGGGAGGGTCTCCAGGAAGAGACTAAATCCCCACCCCTTTTCTAAACTATCATTGATTAATTTCTGAATGCCAAGTGCTGTATAAGAATTATACCTATGTTCTCTTATTTTTTATTTTATTTTATTTTTTTGCTTTCTCAGCAATCCCTGGAAGTAGATATTAGGAAATCCACTTTGTAGGAGAGGATTCTAAGAGCAGAGTTTAAGTGACTTGCTGAACTGTCTTTATAGTCTATTGCAGCAGCCAGCTCCATAACCAGGCACGTGACAGATATTGAATGCTGAATTGAAACCAATATTTCCGAACATAAATTTCAGTTTAGGCACCTCCTCTTCTAGGAATTCTTCTATAACCTAATGTTGCCTCTTTGTTGCACATGAACCTTGATCAGACCTGTTTACACATTATCATGCTGATTTGTGATCTTTCAACACACCTGTAGTTTTCCATGCCCTTTGGGTAGACTAGGTGGACTGTGCTTATTTTCTGGTAAGAGTGAGCCGAGTGGGAGTGGGAGGCGGGCCTGCTGAGCCATCCTGGGAGCAATGCTCCCGGGACACCCAGGGCTGAGGCAGTTAATTTCTCCCAGTGGCGAGGAGGAAATTTCTTGTAAAGGCTAGCTCCCCTCAGAACAATGTGGCCTTTTATTTTTTAGCTTTGGAATGGAGCCTAGCTGTCCATGGAAACAAAGAGAGGGGAGAATCACTGAACCGGTCTCGCACATAAAAAACCGACCATGTCTGTCTTTGAAGTCTCCTTTATGTTGTTTAGAAAACTTTGGATTATAGGGGTGTTTTTCCCTCCTTTTCTTCCTCAGTTCCTCACCCCACCCCATTTTTTTTTTTTTCTTCAGAGAAAAGCAAGGACTGGGTGTAAGGGAACCTTTCTTTGAAACAGGGCAGAAGTCATTAATTAAGGCTCCCATTCATTCCCTCTGACACTTGCTCATCAATCAGATTTGCGCTTAGCATTCTGATGACCCTGCTGACCTGGAGTCCTCCATACTGTCTGCCAGACAGAATTGAAACTCAGACCACACACCAGAAAAGAGGGAGTGGGCCCTGGCTCCTGGCTTCCTGAGACCGAGGAGAAAGAGGCTGGGGACAAAGCTGGCTGGTGGGGAACTCTACTGAGCTGAGGTGAAGGTGACTAAAGAAGATATTTTCTTTGCGGAAGCAAGTGTTGTCCCCTTCAATGAAACAGTGATCTATAGTTGCCCTTCTCATTCTCTTCCCAACCCAAGGTGAGCCATGGAGGGCGGAGCCCAGTCGGCTGGGCCAGGGCAATGAAGCTAGCAGTTTCTGTCTGCCAACTAGGCACTGCTAAAGGAAGTGAACAGCTCTAAGCCTCCCCCCAGAAAAGTACAGGGAGATGTTCTGGAGATGACAATGGAGTTTTGGACCTGAGCTGTAGGACCTTTATTTCATCACTCACTACTAATTTATTCATTCAACAGCCATTTACTGGGCACCCACTATGTAGTAGGCACCGACATGCTGGGTACTGAAGACAGAACTATGAATGAAGCAGGTGCAGTTTCTACTCTCATGGAGCTTGTAGTCTATATGGGAATGTACCTGGGACTTTTCATCAAGAAAAATTGGGTCTTTAGGAGGACCCACAGTGGTCATGTGCAGTTAAAATGAAATGACTATTTATTGGTTTCCTTCTATGTACTAGGCATATTTTGGGGAAGATTGGAGCAATTAAAAAATATGAAATGGTAGTTTGTTAAGTCTGCCTTCCTATTACAGGTATATGAATTTCTAGATGTTTTGTTTTGGTGAACTTGGCAAGCAATAATATACTCATTGTTTTGTTTTGTTTTTTGTTTTTTCCTGCAAAAAACGTTATCGTTTCCATTTGGTCCATGAGAGTGGGCTTCGTGGTGGTTAAAAGAATGTCTAGGGATTTTGGAGAGAGGCTCAGGCAAAAGCCAGGGGAATGCAGAGGGGCCCCTCAAAGGCCTCTGGGCTCCAAAGGCTCCTGGCTGTGCTTAAGGGTGAGCCTTTCGAAGAGATACTCTCCCAGCCCAGCCTGGGGGCCTGACAGCCTGCGGAGGTGAGTCAGGTGTCGCCCATCTTCTTGATGAGTTTCACCTGCTCACCCCGGAAGTGGTTCTCCAGGAAGTCACAGCGATGAGGGTCTGCGCATGTGGAACCCAGAGACTGCAGCTCCCAAAGCGCCTGGTTCAGGTTCTTCTCCAAGGCCAGGGCGGCTTCCATGTGCCCTGAGTTTTGGCCACTCATCTGGGGAGGCTTCAGCACGTCCTGGGAGTGAATGCGGCCACCGCGCTGGTTTTACAACTTTAAGAGCCGCTTGGAGCCCTCGCGCTTCTTCACCTCCAACTCGCAGAGGAAGTGGCCCAGGCCCTGCAGAGCCACATCATTGTGGTTGAAATAGAAGCCCAGAGAGAGGTAGGTGTAGGGGCCAGGTTGTTGATGGCAGCCTCCACCTCAGTGGAATAATTCTGACGAATTTGGGAGCTCATGGTTGTTCGGCAATAAGGAGTTAAGGTAGAAAAAAAACCCCGTTGTCTTGGCCTGTCTCGGAGGTGGTTCCAAAGGTGGTGACTGGATAAGATGCTGGAGAGTGGTCGGAGGCTAGAAGAAGGGGCGTCCCTGGGTCTGTTTGGTCCAAACACTGTTGAAGCAAGAGACAGATCCGGGACCATCCAGATTTACTTTATCTAACACTATGATAAACTAGGCAGTTTAGACAGTGAGTCACTTAAATTATTTCAAAGGTGTGTACCATTAGCCCTGTCTTATACAGAAACTTGGAGATCAATATTGTATCAGAAGTCACCCAGCTGGTAAGCGGCAGGCAGTACTGGGACCCCAGCCTAGGAACCTGTAAAGCCTTGTGCTGTGCCTTGCACCCTCCTGTGGTCATTTAATTGAGCTGTCATCCCTGGCAGAGCTGAAGTCACTGACTCCTTCAGTCACACTGGGCAAACATGGTCATACACAGGAAGGAGCAGAGACCGGGGGATGGCAAAGTGATAAACATACTCAGATCATCTCCAGAAAGCCTTTAGACATTCTTAATAATCACATACACAGTGCTTTATAGATCATAAAGCTCATCACATTTCTTAGTTGACCTTCCCAAAAACCTAGAAGCAGGTGTTCATATTATCCTCCTTCTACAGGTGAAGGAACCAGGTTTTAGAAGAATTGAGTAAGTTTCCAGAAGTCACACCATTACGGGGTAGAATGGAGACCCTCAGCCAGATCTTTTTATTCTTAATGAGCGACACACATGGAAGACTTTGCCTTCCTGTTTAGTTCAAGGACAGGAAGAGAGTCTCGAAACATTTCTGTTACGTTCCCGTCTTCTTCCCTGTAAGTGGATTACAGGCACCTTGTCTCTCCTTCATGTCCCCCTGTCCTCTGACCGGTGGTTGATTTTTGTGTGTCTGGCTGTGCTGTTCAGGACAAGTGGAGTCTGAATTTCCGACAGGTGATAAATGGTAACGGGTTATTTCCCTCTCTGTAGTCTGAAGCTTGGCACCCACTGTAGCTGGGAAGCAGTTGCCCATAGCAGGAGTGTGGTGGCAGATGGGGACTCTGAAGGTGCTTGGCCACAGGTGAATGCAGTTACACAGGCTTCTGTTTCCAAAGCTTTTGAAAGAAGGTTCTATGTGAACTCAGACCTTTCTGACCAGCTGGTTTGGCACCTTTTCCTCCCTGTTTCTGAGAAGTCAGAGAGGATGAGGGATTAGGGGCAAATGTCCCTCTGCTGACTAGAAACCTGAAAGTCTGAATAAATTGGCTTCCACATTTAAAAAGAAAAAGCTCTAAATGAATTGTGAGCAGAACTGATGTGTCTCTTATCAGTCTGCTGCCTGTTGACTTTGGCTGGGAGATAATCACCATGGTTAAGGAGGATCCTGGCAGCCAGCTATTATTCATTCCTGATCATTCTCATTCACCATTGTTTTGACATATAAAACCTGGAAAGACTATCCAATCCCTTCATGCTCTGCAGCATTGTGGTTTCTCTTTATGAACCACAACCTCTGCATCCTTTTCCCAGCTCTCTCTCCACGCCTGCTCCCCTCTCCCTATCCCTACCAACCGCGAGGGACAAGGAGGGGGCTGAGCAGCTGGCCTTGCAGACCTCATAGCCTCACTCCAGCCGCAAGAGCTCTGCTGCTGTCTGCTTTATGAAATGGCCTACTGGGCACCATTACTCTGAAGGGTTCCTCTGTGAAACAGTTGAAATCACATGCTCTCAGGTGTCCACGTTCCGCAGCTGCAAGTTCTGACAGGGTTGAGGCAGTTGCATCCAAGCTTCCTGTTCTCCATCTGTTGTACTAGTAAGTGCAAATAATCGTTAGTCCTTATTATCTGTCCTTTCCCCAACTGTGACATCAGAAAGCAGGTGAAGACACCCTGGCACATTCTGTTTGTTCAGGTGTCCGACAACTGATTGAATTTATTCTCTTTGTCAAGCTAAGTCCGCCTAGAGCTAATATTCCTGTCTGGGAAAGGGTGGTCACTCCCAAGTTTACACAGTCTTGGTCCAAATTTTGTTTGGTCACTGGGGAAGGTAACAGTGTCCACATAATTCTGTACTTTTAACTATTCTGGGCCCACCTACTCAAACACATAGTAGGAGGATACAAAAGGATTGGCTCTGGGTCTCCGAAGTTAATTTGAGCATCATCATGGGCTTGCTCCAGTCCACCACTCCTCGCTCCCCAGGGCCCTCTTTGGCTCTTATCAATCACTTGGCTCTCTTCAGTTGGCACACTATTTTGGACTCACCTTTCTGTCACATATCAACATTTTCCTTTTATACATATAAAATTTTTCTCTCTGGATCCATAAATTGTACTGGACACAAAAGTGTTTCCCTGTCTAAACCTTTATTTCCACCAGATCCAGAGGTGGAATCAACCTCCAGTAAAAGTGCCGAAAATTCTCGCTTGTGAAGGGGGTGAGCAGCTATTAAATTAACTATTTTTGTAACAACTGACATTAAGTCATTTAAGTCGGTGAATCCTGCCTTGGCACATAAAGCCTCCTGATGAATAATACAATGAAAAGGCACAATCGGATGTCCAATAGCTTCTGTAAACAATTTGACAAATCCGACTTTTTCCCCCACCATATTTGGTGCCCCATCTGTTGTCACTGACACAACTTTAGAGATATCAATGCTTAGGTCACGAAATGTTTGTATAACAACCTTACATATTTCGCTTCCTGATTTACTTGTTGACACTGATACTAACTTTATCAACTCTTCTCGCATTGTGAGACCATCAGAATATCGACCAATAATGGCCAACTGAGCATGTGATGTGACATCAGTAGTTTCATCAAGAGAGATCGAAAAATATTTATACTTCCTTATGTCTCTCTTTAATTGATGTTGTACGTTTGTGTTCAGTCTCATTATTCGGTCTTTTATGATATTTCTACTGAGTGGTAACTCAGATATTCTCTTAATAATTGCATCTTTATTCTGCATATCGTGAAATAGAACTGGTGCACATCTTAGGAGAGTTTCTTTAATAAATCTCCCTCACTGAGCGCTTTTCCATGCTGAGCTATAGAGTGAGCAATGCTCAAACTTGCAGATGTTAAATTTGTAGAGCCTTTCATAAATTTAAGGATGGAATTAGATTGGCTCTTATAAAGGTGTAGCTGCCTGGAAATATATTCCTTCCTTTCATCCTCACTTTTTTCCAAGAGCTGGGAATGATTAGTTTCAAAATGTCTATTTATATTCCACGTTCTGCTTACTACCATTTCAATACATAGAACGCAAAATGATCTGCCATTTTTTTCTATAAAGCCAAACATCTTGGTCCATGTCTCTTGAAAGGGTCGGCCACTGCTACTACCACTTCCTTTACTTAACCTTAGTTTTTTATTTTTTGGGTTCTCCATCAGGGGGGCAGTGACAGAAGATAGAATTATAGATAGCTTGTTAGGCCTGCAGGCAATTAGGGGTTAACTAGCCTAACCACAAAATGTTGCATATAACTGTCTTTTAGGAAAGGGCAGGGTTAATAAGCAGAAATAGGGGTTAATAAGGATGCACAACAGTAATAGTGGTGAAATGGAGTCTGCACTATGGAGCAAGATGGTGTTCCTTATGTGAATTAAAATGGCTGCCACTATTTCTAATGGTGGGAAACGGGCACCCATAGCACGCCACAAACCCTCGCCTCTCCCAGCCTCCCCCTCACTTATCTCAGTAATGATGGATTAGAAATCCATGACACCCCAGAACAGTAGATAATGGTTGCTGTGGTTAACTGTTATTTGGTTACTGGTAATGGCAGGGCCCCCAGAGATGCGTCCCCCGCTGCGTTCCACTGCTCCCTGCTCTGCCGGCGGAAGTGAGGGCAAAGATCCCGGCTTAACCGGAAGTCCCAGAACTAGACGCTCTGTGTCGGACTTCTGTTGTTTTGGCCTACAGACCTCCGGCACAGAGTGTCTAATAGGGGAGGATGAAACATTTGCGACTAGAGTCTTGGAGTTAGAGTCTAACTCCAGAACTCTAGTCGCAAATGTTTCATCCTCAGGAGCAGCAAATGTTTTATCCTCGGCATGCGGCTGCCTCAGCGGCCGCGTGTCATCAGAAATGGCTACGCGTGTCAGTGCTGACACATGTGTCATAGGTTCGCCATCACTGGGCTAGGATGATAATAAACATTTTCAAATGTCAACATTTCTCAGAACCCAATAAATATCAAAAGAAAAAAAAATAAGAAGAAAGAAAAATAATAATTATCATTAATATGTTAAAAGATCTAGTGAAAAAGTTAGACAACATGCAAAAACAGATGGGGTATTTCAGCAGAAAGATAGAAATTATTACAAAAGAAAACAAGGTAATAAATTAATAAAACCTATAAAATCAAAGATAAAGAATTCTTTTTACAAGCTTATAGCAGACTGGCCACAGGAAAGTGAAGAATTACTGGTCAGTCAAGAGAAATGATCTAAACTGAAATGCAAACAGTAAAAGGAGTGAAAGGTAAAAGCCCAAATAAAACAGAACATTTGAGATGTGGAATAATCCTCTCTAATAAAAGGATAATATGCAAATTAACCATCACTCCGCTACATAAGCCACGCCCACCAGCCAAGCCACGCCCACCAGCCAATCAGGGTGAGTATGCAAATTAACCCCAGCTAAGATGGCTACCATTGGGTTTCCCCGGCAACAGAAGAAGCTAAGCTTTCCACACACTCTGGCGGCCCAGGCCTCCACTCAAGGATACAAAGTTTCAATTATAGAAGGTAAACAAATCCAAGCGGCAGCCACGGATCCAGCAGGAGGCTTGGCTCCGCTCCAGGTTACAAAGTTTCAATTGTAGAAGGTAAATAAATTCCAGATACCAGGGCCTCTGCTTGGGTCACCAGCAGCTTGGCTGGCCTGCAAACCACCACAGGCCCCTTGCTCAGGCCTCTCCACGCCCCAAGGGAACCCCACCCTGATCCAGGACACCCTTCAGGGCAAACCAGCTGGCCCCCACCCGCGCACCAGGCCTCTATCCTCCTATCTAATAAAAGAGTAATATGCAGATTGACCATCAACCCAACACACAATATGGCTGCCCCCATGTGGTCAAAGATCCTGTCCCTATGTGGACACAAGATGGCCACCACAAGATGGCCAGCAGGGAGGGCAGTTGGGAGGCACCAGGCCTGCAAGGGAGGGCAGTTGGAGGCATTCAACCCTGCAGGGGATGGCAGTTAGGGGTGACCAGGCCGGCAGAGGAGGGAAGTTTGGGGCAAACAGGCTGGCAGGGGAGCAGTTAGACATCAATCAGGCTGGCATGGGAGTGGTTAGCGGGTTATCAGGCTGGCAGGCAGAAGTGATTTAGGGGCAATCAGGAAGGCAGGCAGGCGAGCAGTTGGGAGCCAGCAGTCCTGGATTGTGAGAGGGATGTCTGACTGAGCAGTCGGACATCTCTCGAGGGGTCCCAGATTGGAGAGGATGTAAGCTGGGCTGAGGGACACCCCCCCCCCTCCGTGCACGAATTTCGTGCACCGGGCCTCTAGTTTTTAAATAAAATTCTAATGCTCATATGTAATTAGAATTCTAAAAGGGAGAAAGATAGACAGGGAGAGAGAGAGAGAGAGGGGGGGGGAGACATGTGGCAGAAGAAATATTTTGAAGTGATAATAGCTGAGGTTTCATCAGCAATTTCTGTTCATTAAAAAAGGAACATTCTTTTTTTTCCTTTTGTTAATTTTTCCCTGAGAATAATTTTTACATTGATTTTCAGAGAATGCAAAAGGGAGGGAGATAGTTTAGGAAGGGAGAGAGAACCATTGATGTGAGAAGCACATCAATTGATTCCCTCCTGCACACCCCTGAATTGGGATTGAACCTGCAACCCATTATGTGCCCTTGACTGGGAATTAAAGTCTCCAACCACTGAGAGACACCATCCAGGGAAAAAATGTTCATCTTTTATAATAATTTTTCTTGGATGTTATCTTCATATCTTTAATTAATATGCTTAAAATATTTTTATTTTCAGTTGTAGACATTTTTAATCAATTTGTGATATAATTCACATACCATACAATTCACCCTTTAAAAGAACATTATTCCATGCTTTTTATTATATGCGCAGAGTTGTGTATTTATCACAACAATACATTTTAAAAACTCTTTATTCAAAAAGAAATACACCCTAGCTATCACCCCATGTAATAGTTAGGTTTTTCCAGAGAATTGCCTTTTGTGGTTATTGTGAGGACTGGCAAGATGAAATTTTGAGATGTAGCTATAGCCTGAAAATTCCAGAAGGTATTTATAAAATCCAGAGTAGATGTTGTAGTATTAACAGTCTGTATTAGAATTCCTTCCTCTTTGCGGGATCTCAATCTCTTAAGGCCTTTGATTGATTGAATGAGGCCCACCCACATTATATATAGTAGTCAGCTCTACTCAAAGACTGCTGATTTAAATGTTAATGAAATCTAAAAAGTACCTTCACAGAAATATGTAGACTGGTGTTTGTCCCAGCAACTGGAATTGTAGTCACAAGTTCAGGGTGACTGATTATGAATACACTGCCCCAACATGTTTCCCACTCCCTACAAACATCCAGCTCCTGGCTCTGCTGTCCCAGACCCTCTACCAGGAGATGAGGTCTTGAAAGTTTTAGGGGATCAAGGAAAGATGGGCTCCAAAGTTTCTCTCTCTCTCTCTCTCTCTCTCTCTCTCTCTCTCTCTCTCTCTCTCTCTCTCACACACACACACACACACACACATACACAAAGACAAAGACTCAAGATGGGGAGGAGACATACTGGCAATAGGACAGACGTGGAGAGGGAATAGAGAGACAGACAGCACAATGAAATACCTAGAGACAGGGAGAATGAGTGTTTGAGGAGGATGAGGAAGGAACAGACCCTTACTATGATCTTTCAACAATTTCTTTAGTTCCTCAGAAATAGAAGAACATGTATGACCAAAATGAAATGAGACACATATGAAAGGAGTGGGAGTAGCAGGAGAAAAACAAAATGGTTATTTCTTTACTTCCCAAGTTCAATGATATAAAAATGAATAATAACGAATCTTACACATTTCCTTATGGGCAGAAACTCAGTCTCAGAATTTCCTCCAGTAATGTCTGGAAAACGTGAAAATCAAAAGGCAAAGAATGTATTACCTTCTATAAAAAAGACTTCAGGAATGGTGCAGGGACTAGCATTTTACTTACTTATCCTATCTAATAAAAGAGCAATATGCAAAATAACCATCTCTCTGCCATACCCACAAGCCATGCCCACTAGCCAATCAGGAGCAAGTATGCAAATTAACCCAACCAAGATGGCTGTGGCCACGGAGCGAGTAGGAGGCTTGGATTTCCCCAGCAATGGAGGAAGCCAAGCTTTCCACACACCCTGGCCAGCCCAGGCCTCCACTCAAGGCTACAAAGTTTCAATTATAGAACATAAATAAATCCCAACAAAAATGGCTGCTACCACAGAGCAAGCAGGAGACTTGGCTCCGCTCAAGGCTACAAAATTTCAATTATAGAAGATAAATAAATCCCAGATACCAGGGCCTCTGCTTGGGTCACCAGGGGCCATGGCCGGCCTGCAAACCACCACAGGCCCCTCACCCAGGCTGCCCCATGCTCCAAGGGAACCCCACCTTGATCCAAGACACCCGTCAGGGCAAACCAGCTGGCCCCCACCCATGCACCAGGCCTCTATCCTATCTAATAAAAGATTAATATGCAAATTGAGCATCACTCCAACACACAAGATGGCTGCCCCTATGTGGACACAAGATGGCCACCATAAGATGGCCAGCAGGGGAGGGTAGTTGGGAGGGACCAGGCCTGCAAGGGAGGACAGTTGTGGGCAATCAAGCCATCAGGGGAGCACAGTTGGGAGGGACCAGGCTTGCAAGGGAGGGCAGTTGGGGGCGATCAAGCCTGCAGGGGAGGGCAGTTAGGGGTGACCAGGTCGGCAGAGGAGGGAAGTTGGGGGCAAACAGGCTGGCAGGGGAGCAGTTAGGCATCAATCTGGCTTGCCGGGGAGTGGTTAGGGGGTGATCAGGCTGGCAGGAAGAAGTGATTGGGGGAAATCAGGAAGGTAGGCAGGTGAGCAGTTGGGAGCCAGCAGTCCTGGATTGTGAGCGGGATGTCCAACTGCTCGTTTAGGCCCAATCCTGGGCATCTGGACATCCCTCGAGGGGTCCCAGATTGGAGAGGGTGCAGGCTGGGCTTAGGGATACACACCCCGTGCACAAATTTTGTGCACCAGGCCTCTAGTCCTATATAATAAAGAAGTAATATGCAAATTGACCATCACTCCAACACACAAGATGGCCACTCACATGTGGTCAAAGATGGCTGCCCCAATGTGGATACAAGATGACTTCCACAAGATGGCCAACAGGGGAGGGCAGTTGTGGGTGATCAGGCCAGCAGTGGAGGACAGTTGGGGTGGGGGGGACCCAAGCCTGCAGGGGAGGGCACTTGGGGACAACCAGGCCTGCAGGGGAGGGTAGTTAGGGGTGACCGGGCTGGCAGGGGAAGGCAGTTGGGGGTGACCAGGTCTGCAGGGGAGGGCAGTTGGGGGTGACCAGGCCTGCAGAGGAGAATAGTTAGGGGCAACCAGGCTGGCAGGGGAGGGCAGTTAGGTGTGACCAGACCCACAGGGGAGGGCTGTTAGGGGCAATCGGGCCAGCAGGGGAGCAGTTAGGTGTCGATCAGGCTGGCAGGGGAGTTGTTAGGGGGTGATCAGGCTGGCAGGCAGGCGCGTGATTGGGAGCCAGCAGTCCTGGATTGTGAGTCAGACATCCCTTGAGGGATCCCAGATTGGAGTGGGTGCAGGCTGGGCTGAGAGACATTCCCCCCCATGCATGAACTTCCTGCACCAGACCTCTAGTAAGTTAATAAGTTAGTCTGTTATTGTTTCCTGGATGCCAACAGAAGAAACAAGACTGATGGATCAAAGAGAAAGGACTTTTTTACTCATGGCAAGCTAGACACCAAAGTTCATGTTCATTTGCATCCATCTCCCATGTCTCTCAGTACCCACAGGGGTGATTCAAAGAGTTGTTAATGGATTTCTGCATATGCAGTGATTGCACTACAATAGATAAAAAACCCTGAATTTAGGGATTTACTTTTCTTCCCTCCCTATAAAAGAGGCTTTTATTGTCTTTGGTCCACAGTTGGTATTTCACATTTTCTCTTGGTCCCAGGTCTCCTGGGTGGAGCTTGTCCCAGAGAGATCATCCTGGTTGGGGGTCCCTGTGCAGTACCTGGTGAGGAGATGGGACACTGTGCAAGGGGAATGTGTGTATATCTGGCTCTGCCTCAGTTAATTGGAACTCCTGTATCCTGGCCCATGTCAAGACCCGGCTGCTCTGCTTAGCACCCTGAGATTAGCCTATCTGCAGAGACTTGGAGGAGTTGTCACACCTGGCAGTTCCAGCTTGGTGTCATGGGTGTGCCATTAGGTCCTGGGAGCTGTCATGCTTGACTGGTTGGCACACTTGTTGGTGTCCACCTGGAGCCTGATGATGCATTGGCCACCTTCATGGTGGCATCATTGGTGTTCCTGCTCCTGCTTCTCTAAGTACTTGATGCCACTGTCCATGCTACACTATAGCCCCTTGGTCTTGGCCTTCCGTTTCAGAGCCAGAAGAGACACCTGCACCTGTGTCATGTTCCCACTCTCAAACAGGTCATTGGGCTCAAATCGGTCCATGGAGTCTATGCCATAGCTGGCCATGGCCTTGTTGAAGTTGGAGAGGTTTTCTAGCTGATGCCAGGTTTGCCTGTTGTGGCTTTGCTTGTATGGGTTAATATTAGGGATGGAGCCTGGCTGCAGCTTATTCATGAGTGTGCACAGGATAATTCCATCCTTCAGACCCTCCTGGAAGTCAGGACCAATAGACTGGCCTGTGAGTCCCTCTATCCAACTGCGGAGTTCCGCCTCCTTCTGAGTGTCATATTTGGAATGGAGCCGGTGCTTGACATCAGCTGCGTCAGAGGCATTGGGTGTTTCCACAGGTATGGGGGCAGCTCCCGATGTGTTAACAGTGGTGGCATCTTGGTCAGGGTTGGCAGCATCAATGCCTTCTGCTTGGGCAGTCCCTGACGTGTTGGCACCGGCAGCGTCTTGGTCAGGGTTGGTGGCCTCAGTGCCCTCTGCTTGGGCAGTCCCTGACGTGTTGGCGCTGGCAGCGTCTTGGTCAGGGTTGGTGGCCTCAGTGCCCTCTGCTTGGGCAGTCCCCGACGTGTTGGCGCTGGCAGCATCTTGGTCAGGGTTGGTGGCATCAATGCCCTCTGCTTGGGCAGTCCCCGACGTGTTGGCGCTGGCAGCCTCTTGGTCAGGGTTGGTGGCATCAATGCCCTCTGCTTGGGCAGTCCCCGACGTGTTGGCGCTGGCAGCCTCTTGGTCAGGATTGGTGGCATCAGTGCCCTCTGCTTGGGCAGTCCCCGACGTGTTGGCGCTGGCAGCCTCTTGGTCAGGGTTGGTGGCATCAGTGCCCTCTGCTTGGGCAGTCCCTGACGTGTTGGCGCTGGCAGCCTCTTGGTCAGGGTGCGCAGCACTGATGCCCTCGGCAGGGGCGGCTCTGAGAGCGTCAGCACTGGTCTCAGCAGGGTCGCATTTGGGGACCAGGGCATAGGTGGTGGCGGTGGCGGTGGCAGTATGTGTCCCTGTGCTGTGACATGGGACACGTAGGTATCTCCTGCTTTTATAAAAAGAGGAAACAAGTTTGTTCTTTGTACAGAAAAAAATTATTTTATTTCTCCTTGTGACATTCATATGCTTGTCATAAAGTATTATAATATTGTTTCAAGGTAGAATGGGACAAGTTAGAGATATTTTAAACTCTAAAGATGCATATTTGAAACTAATAAAAAATGAAGCAAAAAGGTATACTTAATAGGTCAATATTAAAGATAAAATAATAAAAATAATTAATAAAAAAGGGCAGGCAATGAAGAAAACAAGGAACAGTTAACTAGCACAATGTGTCAATAAATAGCACAATGGTAAATTTAAACCTATCTGTATCAATGGCCTAAATATTTGCTGTCCAATACGTTAGCTACTAGCCATATGTGGCTATTGAGCATCTGTCATGGTTAGTGCAATTGAGAAACTAAATTTTAAAGTATTATTAATTTTAATTCCTTTAAATATAAAATTTGATACTCCAATTATGAAAAAAATTTCAAGTGTGCTTAGAGCAACTTGAGTATGTGCATCTAGTTTTTCAAGTATAAATTTTATGAATTCTAAATAGAAGTGAATTATTTCTGAAAAATATTTAGTGTTTAAATTGAGGCATGCTGTAGTATAAATGCATACTGAATTTTGAAGACTTGATACAAAAATGATGTAAGTTATCTTGTTAAATTTTGACAGAATATTTTTGATATATTGTACAAAAACACTGTTACAATGCTTGTTTTTCTTTTTAAATGTGGTTACTATGTAGTTTAAAATTATGTATGTGCCTTACATTTTATCTCAATTGGAAAGTGCTCATCTAAACAATGTAGTTAAAAGACAGAAATCATATCCTGCTGGTGTGGCTCAGGTGATTGTAGTGTCATCCTGTGCACTGAGAGGTCATGGGTTTGTTTCCTGGTCAGGGCACATACCCAGGTTGTGGGTTTTATTCCTGGTTTGGGCACAACCGGTAGATGTCTGTCTCTCTCCTCTCCTCTCCTCTCCTCTCCTCTCCTCTCCTCTCCTCTCCTCTCCTCTCCTCTCCTCTCCTCTCCTCTCCTCTCCTCTCCTCTCCTCTCCTCTCCTCTCCTCTCCTCTCCTCTCCTCTCCTCCCCTCCCCTCCCCTCCCCTCCCCTCCCCTCCCCTCCCCTCCCCTCCCCTTTCCTCTCCTCTCCTTTCCCTTCCCTTCGCCCCTCTCCCCTATCCCCTCTCTTTTCCCTTCCCCTCTCCCCTCTCCCCTCTCCTCTCTCCTCTCCCTACCCCTCCCCTCTCCCCTCTCCCCTCTCCTCTCTCCTCTCTCCCCTCCCCTTTCCTCTCCTCTCCTTTCCCTTCCCCTCCCTTCGCCCCTCTCCCCTCTCTTTTCCCTTCCCCTCTCCTCTCTCCTCTCTCCTCTCTCCTCTCCTTACCCCTCCCCTCTCCCCTCTCCCCTCTCCCCTCTCCTCTCTCCCCTCTCCTCTCTCCCCTCTCCTCTCTCCCCTCTCCCCTCTCTTTTCCCTTCCCCTCTCCCCTCTCCCCTCTTCCCTCTCCCCTCTCCCCTCTCCCCTCTCCCTTCTTCCCTCTCCCCTCTCCCCTCTCCCCTCTCCTCTCTCCCCTCTCCTCTCCCCTCTCCCCTCCCTTCTCCTCTTCTTCTAAAATCATTTTTTTTAAAAAAAGATGGGAATCATTAGCCTAGATAAAAAGTAAGACCCATATAAACTTTCTGTAAGTAATCCACTTTAGCCCTGGCTGGGTGCTTGGTTGGAGCATTGTCCCACACACCAAAAAAGGTTGCAGGTTTGATTCCCAGTCAGGGCACATACAAGAGGCAACAAGTTGATATGTCTCTTTCACAGACATGTTTATCTCTCTCTCCCTTCCCCTTTCTCAAAAATCAATAAAAACATATCTTCTGGTAAGGTTTAAAAAAAGAAATCCACTTAACATATAGATTAAAAGTAAAAGAATGGGGAAAGATACACTATGTAACCATTAATCATAACAAAGCTAATGTGGTTATACTGCTATTAGATAAAGTAGAATTGAGGAGAAGAAATATTACCAGGGATAAAGAGGGACATTTATAATGATAAAAAGGGTCAGTTCATCAAGAAGATATAAAATGCCTATCCTATATAATAAGAGAGGAATATGCTAATTATCCATTATGCCCTGTGGTGTAAAAAATGACCGCATCATGACCGGATCACAGATCAGCAAGAGGGTGGGCCAGCAAGGTACAAGCGGGCGGTGGAGAGCTACAGGAGGGGGCAGGGCAGCAAGCTATGAGGACGGAGGGGGGCAGGGGGAGCTACAGGAGGGCGGCATCGACCTACTGGCTACAACTGGGTGGCAGAGAGCTACAGGAGGGGGTAGGGCAGCAAGCAAGTGGGAGGCGGAGAGCTACAGGAGGGGGCAGGGCAGCAAGCTATGAGGGGGACATGGGGGGGAGCTACAGGAGGGCGGCAGCAACCTACTGGTGCACTGATTCGTGCCCAGGGCTACTAGTTTATATATAAGTACCTTATAACAGAAAACAAAATAAATAGAGCACAGCAATAAAACTGTAAAGGAGAATTATAGAATTGTACACCTGAAACTTTACATAATTTTTTAACCAATGTCACTCCAGTAAATTAAAAAAACTGAAATAGAGAAATAGACAAATGCACAATTATACTTTAAAATTTCAATATTCCTTTTTTAGCAATTCCTGAAACTAGTAGATGGAAAATTAGAAAGGATTTTAAAGGCTTTAATAATACCATCAACCAATTTGACCTAATGGATATTACAAAGCATTCCACTCAATAATAGTAGAATACAAATTATTTATAAGTGCACATATTTTGTTCCTTAGATTCCACATATAGGTGAAATTCCATGGTATTTGTCTTTCTCTGTCTGACTTATGTTACTAAGCTAGACCATATGCCGGACAAAGAAACAAGTCTCACTAGACTTAAAAGCATTAAAATAACAGAAAATCATGTTCTTTGACCACAGTGAAATCACACTAGAAATATCTTGAATATTCCTAAACATACCAAAGAAATTAGAAAATATTTGCACTGAATAATAAAAATACAATACATTAAAATTCACGAGATACAACTAAAGCAGTCTCTAGAGGAAATTTTATTTTTACATTTTATTTACCTTACTAGAGGCCCAGTGCACAAATTTGTGCACAGGTGGGGTCTGGCCAGCCTGGCTCCAATCGGGCGGATTGGGGCCAGGCCTGTTGGGAAGAGGAGATGGTAGGAAGTTGGCTGTCTGGCCCACCCTGATCGGGCCCCTGATCAGGGTTGGACTGGCTGGGGGGAGGGGCCGTGGGTGATTGGCTGGCAGCCCTGCCCCCAAATGGGGTGTAGGGGACTGGTTGGGGGTGGGGCTGGCTGTGGGGAGGGGCTATGGACAGTGGGCCGGCCAGCCCCACCCCCAAATGGGGTGGGGGGGCCAATCTGGGACCAGCGGCCTGGGGGAGGGGCCATGGGTGGTTGGCTGGCCAGCCTTGCTCCTGATCAGGGTGGGGGGCCTATCTGGGGTGGGCTAGGTGGGGGGAGGGGCTGCAGGAGATTGGCCATCTGGCCCCACCCCCTATTGGGGTAGGGGGCGATCAGGGGTGGGGCTGGCCGGGGAGAAGTGCCACAGTGCGGGGGTTGGCTGGCTGCCCCGCCCTCCATCAGGGTGGGAGAGGCCGATCAGGGGCGGGTCAGCTTGGGGTAAAGGCTGCGGGAGGTTGCCGCCTGGCCCCACCCCAAGATCGGGCTTGTTCGATGGCAACAGTGGGCGTCACAGCAACTGGTCATTTTGGTCATTATGGCATTCTGGTTGCTGGCTTTTTATATATATAGATTTTGAATTGGGTTCAAATATTTTTTAATGATAGACTCAAAAATACAGAGTACATTTTCTTCACTTTATTTTAAATTAGGTTTGAACATTGCTTAATGATAGGTTTTTAAATAATAGTTTTGGATATTAGAAGAATTGCTCAACTACTGTAGAACAGTCTAATTTGTTCACAAACTCATCTAATATGGAAGGTTCTGCTAGCCCCAATGCTAAAGTATTTTTTTGATATTCAATTTTATTTTATATTAGTTTCAGGGGGACAGCATAGTGGTTAGACATTTGTGTAACCTCTGAAGTGATCATCCTGATAAATCTAGTACCGATCTGACACCATACATAGTTATTACAATATCATTGGCTACATTCCTTATGATGTACTTCACAATCCTGTGACTACTTTGTAACTCCCTTCACTTTTTTTGCCCACCCATGCAATCCCCTTGCCATTTGGCAACAATCAGTTTGTTCTCCATATCTATGAGTCTGTTTCTGTTTTTATTGTTCATTTATTTTGTTCCTTAAATTCTACATATAGGTGATATATGTCTTTCTCTGTCTGACCTATGGTATTTGTCTTTCTCTGTCTGACCTATGTCACTTAGCATAATATCATTATAGAGAGAAATTTATAGGAATAAATGTTTAAATGCTTATATGAGGAAAGAAGTAAAAGACTAATCACTTAAGCTTCTACCTCAGGAAATAGCAAAAGAAGAGCAAATTAAATTCAAAAGAGAGGATACAATTAAATTAAGAGCAAAAGGCAATAATCTAATAAAAAAAATGGGCAAAAGACCTAAATAGACACTTCTCCAAAGTGGACATACAGAAGGCCAAGAGACATGAAAAAAATGCTCAAAGTCACTACTCACCCAAGAGATGCAAATTAAAATGACAATGAGGTATCACCTCACACTCGTCAGAATGGATAACATAAACAAATCAACAAACAAGTGTTGGTGAAGATGTGGAGCAAAGGGAACCCTAGTACACTGCTGGTAGAAATGCAGACTGGTGCATCCACTGTGGAAAACAGTATAGAGTTTCCTAAAAAAATTAAAAATGGAACTCCCATTTGACCCAGTGATCCCTCTTCTAGGAATATATCCTAAGACCGTGGTTGGCAAACTGCGGCTTGTGAGCCACATGTGATTCTTTGGCCCCTTGAGTGTGGCTCTTCCACAAAATACCACAGCCTGGGCGAGTCTATTTTGAAGAAGTGGCATTAGAAGAAGTTTAAGTTTAAAAAATTTGGCTCTCAAAAGAAATTTCAATCGTTGTACTGTTGATATTTGGTTCTGTTGACTAATGAGTTTGCCTACCACTGTCCTAAGAAATCGGAAACACTGATCAGAAAGAATGTATGCATGCCTATGTTCATAGCAACAGAGTTTACAATAGCTAAGATTTGGTAACAGCCCAAGTTCCCATCAGCAGATGAGTGGATAAAAAAGCTGTGGTACATTTACACAATGGAATACTATGCAGCTGTAAAAGAGAAAGAACTCTTACCATTTGCAACAGCATGGATGGACCTGGAGAGTATTATGCTAAGGGAAATAAGCCAGTCAAAGATAAGTATCACATGATCTCACTCATATGAGATCTACTGAACAAAATAAACTGATGAACAAAATAAACACAGAGACATAGAAGCACGGAACTGACTGTAGGGAAGGCGGGGGAATACAGGTGGGTGGGAAGAGATCAACTAAAGAACTTGTATGCATACTAGAAGCCCGGTGCACGAAATTCGTGCATGGCGGGGGGTTGTCCCTCAACCCAGCCTGTACCCTCTCCAATTTGGGACTCCTGGAGGGACATCCCTCTCACAATCCAGGACTGCTGGCTCCCAACTGCTCACCTGCCTGCCTTCCTGATTGCCCCTAACCGCTTCTGCCTGCCAGCCTGATCACCCCCTAACCACTCCGCTGCCAGCCTGGTTGATACTTAACTGCTCCCCTGCCAGCCTGTTTGCCCCCAACTTCCCTCCTCTGCCAGCCTGGTCACCCCTAACTGCCCTCTCCTGCAGGGTTGATCACCTCCAACTGCCCTCCCTTGCAAGCCTGGTCCCTCTCAACTGCCCTCCCTTGCAGACCGGGTGCCTCCCAACTGCCCTCCCCTGCTGGCCATCTTGTGGCGGCCATCTTGTGTCCACATGGGGGCAGGATCTTTGACCACATGGGGCAGCTATATTGTGTGTTGCAGTGATGATCAATCTGTATATTACTCTTTTATTAGATAAGATAGAGGCCTGGTGCACGGGTGGGGGCCAGCTGGTTTGCCCTGAAGGGTGTCCCGGATCAGGGTGGGGTTCTCTTGGGGCGTGGGGTGGCCTGAGCGAGGGGCCTGTGGTGGTTTGCAGGCAGGCCACGCCTCCTGGCAACCTAAGCGGAGGCCCTGGTATCTGGGATTTATTTTCCTTCTACAATTGAAACTTTGTAGCCTGGAGCAGAGCCAAGCCTGCTGTTCCCTCTGGGGCGGCAGCCATTTCTGTGGCAGTTAATTCACCTTCTACAATTGAAACTTTGTTGCCTTAAGCGGGTGGGCCCGGCCAGGGTGTGCTTTAAAGCTTTGCTTCCCCTGTTGCCGGTGGCAACCCTGGCCTGCTCTCTCAAGCTCCATTCTGTTGCCATTTGTTTGAATTTGTTTACCTTCTATAATTGAAACTTTGTAGCTTGAGTGGAGGCTTAGGCCTGCAACGGCTATGGAAAGCTTGGCTTGCTCTGTTACCTGGGAAACCTTGCTGTCTGTGGCTGTAGCCATCTTGGTTTGGGTTAATTTGCATACTCGCCCTGATTGGCTGGTGGGCGTGGCTTGGCTGGTGGGTGTGGCTTTATGTAGCAGAGTGATGGTTAATTTGCATATTACCATTTTATTAGAGAAGATGTTGGTATGCATAACACATGGACACAGGGTGGGGGCTAAGGAGGTTAGAAGAGGTCCATGGGGGATAAAGGGGGAACATATGTAATACTTTAAACAATAAAGATTTTAAAGCAATTACTAGCAAACAATAAGAAATTCAACAAATCAAAATATAGTACTTAGGTAAAATTAATAAAATGGATACATTTCTAGGTGGATTGATCAAAGAAGACAGATAAATCACACAAATTTCAATATCAGGAATGATAGGACATTACTACAGACCCTTTAACATTAAAAGAGTAATAAGAAAATGTTTTAAATAACTCTATGCCAAATTAAGAAGCTCAAAACAGAGTTTATTGAATCAATTTAAGATATAGCAAGAAGTCAAGGGAAAGATGATTTAGATGAACACATTAGAAGAGTTTGCAAGCACACTATGCAAATTCTGTATTGAGAAGTGTTCAACTGTCATGTTTTTCTCGGACTCATCAATCCTCTTGCTGATTGTGTGGTTTAAAGACTAAAGTGACCTTGAACAGGGGATGTAAGCAATAGGTTACCTGGGCCAATACCCATACTTCCAGGGCAAGTATACTCAGCATAGTTGCAGCTCTTTGTTGGTCTACTGAGCAGCTATATATTTTATCCTCATTTATTGTGAAAAATATGTATGATACCAAAATAAGTATTTCCCATGGGTGCTCAATTTAAGACCTCATAAATGAATGCTCCATATGCCTCATGCATATTTTGTGTATAATGAATATTTGGTTCTTCCATCACTTTTCCATCCTTTTCTATCTTCCTCCTCCTCCTCCCACAACAGTAATAATAACAACAACAATAATAATAGCCTTTTGTTGAATGCCTTTGTGTTGGTGCAAGGCATGGATGCTTTATGTAAATTATTTCTTTTAATTCACACAGTTCTATAAATAAAATATTATTTTCCATATTTTTGGTTGAGGTATTATAGTCTTATTGGTGTGACTTCCTCTGAGCAGAGCCTTTGCTGATTTTGATCTTGTTCCTAAGCAGAAAGGTGAAACACAGATATTTTGAGAAGGGATAGATATTTGAATATTGAAAAAGAAATACCTTTACCTGTTTTTGAGACTCATTCTGTATAAATAAAGTCCAGTGAGAATAATCAGCATTATAATTGTCAAAGCTATTATCGTGGCGATGAGTATTATATTGTTGGACGCAGCAACTGAAATACAGATGTCCCACAATCAGTTTCCCTGAAGAGAGTTGTTCCCACATTCACTTCTTGCTCAGTGAATCCCCAATCATTTCCCTCTAGCAGCAATACATTGTGGATCCTCCCTCTACTTCCATTTCCCTTTGAGATTATTGTTAATTAGTAAATTCAAGTCTCCATTTAAATACTATCTTAGTCAGCTTACTTGCTCCGAAAATAAATTTAAGCAAATAAATTCCTTTCTTCCACGGAAGAATAGCAAAGTAACAGTATGTAACAGAATTGAGAGTATTGAGAAAAAAAGTAGGTCAGGGAGTCAACCCAAGGAGATTAGATGGGGCTGAAGCTGGTACTTGGGATAGCATGAAAGAATCAAGGCAACTGGGGTCTCTATGAGACTGAAAAGCCTGTGTAAAAAGAGGTTAAGTATAAAATTGGAGGAACTGAAAGTAATGCTAAAAATGCGAGATATTGGGATTTAATGTTTTAGAACTGAAACATGTTCACTTTTGGATGAAGCCCAGGCTCTGACACTGGCAGTGGGGATTGAAGTGAAGTGAGTCTCTGCACTGTCTCTATCCTTGGAACACTCATTGGCTTTCCCTTTACCATTCCTACTGGACAGCTTCTACTCCCTCTTCAGTCATCAGGTGCAATAATATCTCAAAGAAGCCTTTGTTGAAAAAAGTGCCTAAAATATGGAAATAAGGCAAAAAAATTCTGTGTTTTTAATATCCTACTAAAAGATTATCTAACAACTTATGTAAGGATGATCTGACTTAGGAAAATAAGAATTTTATTATGATTTTATTGACCTATAGAACATTAATTTAGTACTTCCTTACTTTATCATTGAATTTTTTCATTGATTTTGAATCAGCTTTGTTATCTGCTCTTTCTCTCATTTATGAATGAATTAAAATTATGGCACCTGATTTCTATATATTTTTATGAGAATTATGTTTTTGACATTTTGATAATTGCACTTTGACTTATTCTCTTTCCCTTGCCATATATATCTCTCCTTTGAGTTTTCATGGCATCCTCTGCTTGCTCTATACATTACATTATAACAGAATTTAATTCACTCAAAGAATATGTATTGAATTCTGCTTAGTGATAGGTGTTAGTGATACCATGGTAAATAAGACAGACATGGTCCAACCCTCAAAGGCTTTCTCTTTTGCACAACCTTTCCCTCGTACTAGAGTGTACATTTCGTAAGTATGAACTATGTCTTAGCCATTATGGCTCTCTTGTGTTAAGCATTGTGCTGGTCCACAAAAGTTGCTCAACAAATATGTGTTGGATGAATGTATAATGGTAGAAATGTAGCATTCATAGAGCTGAGATGCTGTTATGTTAGATAAATTGTTTTCTTGGACTTGAAGTAAGCTAAGATGATGGCAGCTATAACTCAGTTGTAAATAAATGAAGAGGAGGGACAGGAGGTTGGGATAAAACCTTAAAAAACAGGAAGTATTTATATGATTGGAAAAGGAGAAAGGGCTTAATTTGGCCCTGGGAATTGAATGCAATGCCAGGAGAGTAGGATCCTTAGGGGAAATTTAGATTTTAATTAAGGCAAGGTGGTATGTGGAACTGAAGGGAAGAGATGGAAGATGTCTTGGGAGTTATTTTCAGCTAGAGGCCCAGTGCATGAAATTAGTGTACAGGTAGAGTCCCTAGGCCTGGCTGTCGAACAGGGCTGATCGGGGCCCGTCCAGCTGCTGGCTGGGGCCTCCCTTTATTCCACACCACCCCCAGGTGGTCATCACATGTCATAGCGAGCGATCAAACTCCCGGTCTCCCGGGCGAACTCCTGAGGGGACAATTTGCAACTTTTATATATATAGATGGAATAAATTTCTAGAAGGCCCAGAGGAAAAGTTTGGGTTGGGGTACTGGGAAACGTGGGAGATTGATTCAAATTAGAGGATGACAGGGGGTGAGTAGCCTGTATCACAACTTAAAACTTGATCATATAAAAGTTTTATTCTTTCAACTTTATTTCATAGCACTACCCTTTATCTCCCCCTGCCTGGTCTCACAGTCATTCTCTCCATTCATGGATGCACCAGGCCCTGTCTTCCATGCTACCCTCCAGGCCAAGGTCTGTCAGTAACCTTAGCGACTTCAGTGTCCACATGGACAAGACATTCAAAACCCTTGCCTTTGTCTTTATTGAACCCTTTAAAAACAAATATTTTTTGAATGCTTTCTTTGTTCCCTGTACTATATTAGGCAGTGGGTTTAGAGTGATTAAAAAAATGCTCAAAGTCACTACTCATCCAAGAGATGCAAATTAAAACGACAATGAGGTATCACCTCACACTTGTCAGAATGGCTAAAATAAACAAATCAACAAATAAGTGTTGGTGAAGATGTGGAGCAAAGGGAACCCTAGTACACTGCTGGTAGAAATGCAGACTGGTGCATCCACTGTGGAAAACGGTATAGAGTTTCCTAAAAAAATTAAAAATGGAACTCCCATTTGACCCAGTGATCCCTCTTCTAGGAATATATCCTAAGACCGTGGTTGGCAAACTGTGGCTTGCAAGCCACAAGTGACTCTTTGGCCCCTTGAGTGTGGCTCTTCCACAAAATACCACAGCCTGGGCGAGTCTATTTTGAAGAAGTGGCGTTAGAAGAAGTTTAAGTTTAAAAAATTTGGCTCTCAAAAGAAATTTCAATCGTTGTACTGTTGATATTTGGCTCTGTTGACTAACGAGTTTGCCGACCACTGTTCTAGGTCTTTGAAATATGCTGTTGGTATTTTAATTGGGATTGAGTTGAATCTATAGATTGCTTTAGGTAGTATGGACATTTTAATGATGTTGATTCTACACATCCATGAACACAGTATATTCTTCCATTTGTTTATGTCTTCCTCTATCTCTTTTTTTCAAAATCCTGTCGTTTTCTGAGTACAGATCTTTTACCTCCTTAGTTAATTTTATTACTTGGTATCTTAATTTTTTTGTTGCAATGCTAAATGGGATTTTTAATAATAAAAAAATCTTAAAGAAAAACAAAATTAAGAAAAATGTGGCAAAGCAACAGGACCTAGCAGTAGTCAGGAAAGAAGTGAAATCATAGATCTTATATAATAAAAGCCTAATATGCAAATCGACCAGATGGTGAAACAACCAGTTGGCGGGAGGCAGGGCTGACGAGTGGGCTGGGCCAGGGCAGCCAAGGTGGGTGACAGTGTGCAGAAGGAGGGGACAGTGATTGGGGGGCGGTGGCGGAGGGGCAATCAGGGGGCGAGGCCAGTCACTCGTGGCTGGTGCTGTCCCCCAATCAGCCTGCAGGTCACCTCCTGCAGAGGCCACTGATGGCAGTGGTGGGGCAATGGGGGCAGGGCCTACCGCTTGCTGGCTGGCACCATCTCCCGATTGGCCTGAGGCTCATCTCCCACAGAGGGAGGCCAGACCAGGGAGCGGGCCTAAGCCATCAATCAGACATCCCCTGAGGGCTCCTGGTCTGCGAGAGGGCATAGGCCAGGTTGAGGGACCCCCCTGAATACACACACACACACACACACACACACACACACACACACACATACACATTAGAGGCCTGGTGCATGAGTTTGTGCTCAGGTGGGGTCCGTTCATCTGGCCCAAATGGGGGCCCATCAGGCCAGGCCAGTGGGGGGAGGGGCCATGGGTGTTTGGCTGGCAGTCCCTACCCCTGATCGGGGTGTTGTGGGCTGACTGGGGGCCGGGCTGGCCAGGGAGTGGGAGTGGGGCGTGATTGGGGCTGGATCAGGTTGGTTGGCTGCCACAATGTGTATCATAGCCCCCAGTCATTCTGGTCATTCTGCTGTTCCAGTTGCTGGGCTTTTATATATAGAGATACTAGAGACCTAGTGCACAAAAATGTGTGCACTGGGTGGGGGGGGGAGGTCCCTCAGCCCGGCCTGTGCCTTCTCACAGTCTGGGAGCCTTCAGGGGCTGTCCTACTGATAGCTTAGCCCCACAGGGAGCAGGCCTAAGCCACAGTCTGGCTTCCCTCTGCGGGAGGCGACTGGCCGATCAGGGAAGGAAACACCCCCATCACCTCACCGCTGCTGCTGGCAGATGCTGCCAGCTGCCGCAGCTCCTTCAGCCCTTGCAGCTGCCGCCACTGCTGCCCTTGACCCTCGCAGCCACAGCTTTGTCCAGAAGGATGTCCAGAAGGATGTTCAGCTGTCCAGTCTAATTAGCATATTATGCTTTTATTATTATAGATGATTGAAAGTGAAATTATATCATATATATGAAATTCGTACACTGGTAGGGTCCCTAGTGGCTGCCGGCTGGGGCCTCCCTCTTTTCCCCTGGCTTGCCCGCTCCTTGGTCAAACTCCTGGAAGAACTCTGGTCAAGGGGACAATTTGCATACTACCTTTTTATTATATAGGATGGCAACAAAATATATCAAATTTATAACTGTATGTTAACAGGAAGTTGATCTGTGTTTAGGCTTATAGTGTTTTTGCAATAGGTCATCTAGTTAGAGGGACAATTCAGCAAAAAAGACAGAGAAGAGCCCTGGCCAGGTGGTTCAGTTGGTTGGAACATCGTCCTGTGCACCAGAAGGTTGCAGGTTTGATTACTCAGGGCACACACCTGGGTGTGGGTTTGATCTTGGGTCAGGTGCCTACAGTAGACAACTGATCGGTGTTTCTCTTGCATATTAATCTCTATCTATCTATCATCTAAAAATCAATATACATATTACATTCTTGGGTAAAGAAAGACTGAGGAGAATCATTGTAAAATGAGAAGCAGGAAAGATTGACCTACTGGAGAGCTTAGTAGAAGAAAGTCTGAACGTGGTTGTTGGTGAAGAGTGCTGTGGTTTGATGCTTGTGTCCCCTCAACATTCATATATTGAAACCCCAATACCCAGTATGAGGTCCTAAGCTCAGGAATGAGATTAGTGTCCTTATAAAAGAGACCACCCCACACCCTCAAGCTCCTTAGTCCCTTCCACCATGTGGGGACACAAGGAGAGGTTGGCTGTCATAACCTAGAAGAGGGCTTTCACCAGAACCTGACTATGCTGACATCCTTGTCTTGAATATCCAGCCTCCAGAACTGTGAGAAATAATTTTTTGTTGTTTATAAGCCATCCGGTCTTTGGTAATTTGTTATGCCAGCCTAAATGGACTAAGACAAGAAGGTCCAAGTCCATGGAGAGGTTAAGTAGGTGAAGACTGGAAAACTAGTCAGGAAAGCATGGGAGAAGGTAGAAAAACAGGAGGGAAGTTGGGTCCTGGCAGCAAGACGTGTGTGTGTGTGTGTGTGTGTGTGTGTGTGATGAAGAGAGCAGAACCAAGCTTGTGTGCTTAGAGCTGCCACCACTATGGAGTGTGAGCATCAAGCCCATTTTGTCAGCACAGTGAGGGGAGAGAGAAAACTGACCTGTGGATAATCGTTCTTCCTTTTTCTGATTCAATACTGGGCTCCAGACAGAACATGTCAGCTTCTTCTGAGGAGGTTCACTGAGTAACAGTGATGTTGTTACATGGAACAAGCCATCTTTGTCCTGGGTATGAGTCTCAGACTCAGCTGGAATTTCTCTTCCCTCAGAGTCCATCCACTGGACCTTTGGCTGAGGAAACCAGCCCTCTGACTTGCACACCACTTGTTTTTGTCTGGACTTAGTGACTTCCACATGCAACTGAGGATGTGAGCCAAGAACTGGGAAGAGGAAGACAATAAAGTCAGGCCATAAGCTCATTTTCCTGTACACACATCCCTCCCCTGCTTCGGAAGGGTTTTACTGCTGACTGGATCTCAATGTACAGAACAGGGAACGGAAGCTCTGAAGTCTTGGCAACAAAGGATGAGATGTAGACTCCTGGGCTAGGGAGGAGACCAACACAATCCAAAACAAATGGCCTCTGCCTATTTCTTGACTCCTACTATGAGTTTCTTTATTTTCTTTTTAAAAACATTTTATCTTTATTGTTGAAAGTATTACAGATGTCCATCATTTTCCCCCCTAATGACCCCCTCCATCCCACACCTGCCCCTCCCAGGCCTTCACTGAACTATTGTCTATGTCCATGAGCTGTGCATATCTTATATAATAAAAGGCCAGAGACTGTAACAGTGTCATGACCATAATGACCGTTAGACCAGAACCATCATGGCCTCTTGCTGAGCTGACCCTGCCCCCAAGCAAGTGGTTAGGGGTAATCAGGCAGGCAAGCAGAGTAGTTAGGGGTAATCAGGAGGCAGACCAGTGGTTAGGGGTGATCAGGTAGGCAGGCAAGTGGTTAGGAATGATCAGGTAGGCAGATGGCCTCTTGCAGGGCTAGCCCCATCCCCCAGCAAGCAGTTAGGGTCGATCAGGCAGGCAGGCAGAGGAGTTAGGGGAGATCAGACAGGCAGGCAGAGGGGTTAGGGGAGATCAGGCAGGCAAATGGTTAGGAGCCAGTGGTCCCGGATTGTGAGAGGGATGTCCAACTGCCAGATCTGGCCTAAACTGGTAGTTGGACATCCCCCGAGGGGTCCCAAATTAGAGAGGGTGTAGGCCAGGCTGAGGGACACCCCCCATGCATGAATTTCATTTACTGGGCCTCTAGTCTATAATAATAAAAGCATAATATGCTAATTAGACTGGACAACTGAACGACCTTTTGGATGTCATTCTGATGTCCTTCCAGATGAAGCTGTGGTGGTGGGGGCCGAGGTAGAGCTAGTTAGGGGTAATCAGGCAGGCAGGCAGAGTGGTTAGGGGTGATCAGGCAGACAGGTAGAGTGGTTAGGGTGATCAGGCAGGCAGGCAGAGTGGTTAGGGTTTATCAGGCAGACAGGCAGAGTGGTTAAGGACAATCAGGCAGGCAAGTAGAGTGGTTAGGGGTGATCAGGCAGACAGGCAGAGTGGTTAGGGTGATCAGGCAGGCAGGCAGAGTGGTTAGGGGTGATCAGGCAGGCAGGCGAGTGGTTAGGGGTGATGAGGCAGACAGGCAGAGGTGGTTAGGGGCGATTAGGCTGGCAGAGGGTTAGGGGTGATCAGGCTGGCAGGTGAGTGGTTAGGGGCAGTGAGGCAGGCAGGCAGAAGGGTTAGGGGCGATGAAGCAGGCAGGCAGAGTGGTTAGGGGAGATCAGCAGGCAGGCATGTGAGTGGTTTGGAGCCAGTGGTCCTCGATTGCAAGAGGGATTCTGACTGCTGGTTTAGGCCACAGGGATCCCTGTGGGATCGGGCCTAAACTAGCAGTCGGACATCCCCTGAGGGATCCCAGATTGCGAGAGGGTGTAGGCTGGGCTGAGGGACCCCCTCCCCATGCACGGATTTCACGTACCAGGCCCCTAGTATGTATATAAGTTCTCTGGTTAATCTCTTCCCACCAACTCCCCCATCCCCACCTCCCCTCTGAGATTCTTCAGTCTGTTCCATGCTTCTATGTCTCTGGATATATTTTGTTCATCAGTTTATTTTGTTCATTGAATTCCACATATGAGTGAAATTATGTGATATTTGTCTTTCTCTGACTGACTTATTTCACTTAGTTTGGCCCCAAGCAGTGATACATAGAGTAATGTGGTTAATAGAAGTAATGACCATCTCCCTGTCTCCTAGACTTTTTTTTTTATATTTCCCAGGAAAATTGGATCAGAGGAAGGAGCCCATCCCAGAATGAACTTGGGATGTCAAGGGGATAAATGTGGGCAATTACCTGCCACTTTCAGCATAATAAATGCATCACTGTAGAAGGAGTCATTTTGGAACGCACAGCGATATTGGCCACTGTCAGAGGGTTGGACATTGAAGAGTCTCAGGATCACAACCCCCTTATACATATAGTCTGTCACAAGCTCTGTCCTTCCAAAATACTCCTTATGGGTTTCCTCAGGTTTGTCCCTCCCATCCTCATACAGGTGCACCACCTGGGAGGGTAGGAATCGAGTCCAGCTTATTTTCATATTTTTAACACTTTGAGGAGGCAAGAGGAAACAGGGCAATTCAGCTTCACCACTCAGCATGACCACCATGGGTTCATGGGGGCCATGGACTTGGAATGCTCCTGAAGAGAGAACAGAGATGGAGTCAGGGTGGGCTTGGGGCAGGATTAGTGCAGATGAACACGGGTTTACTACACACGTGATTGGCTATTTTCATCCTAACAAAGTCCTGGGAACAAATTCTGAAAATAGTTGCTGGATCTTGGAAAAAGGAAGTCTATTTTCAGACATGAACTATACACACAGAGCTAGGAAGGAGCTAGAAGTGTTGGATGGAGGAGGTGTAGGCCTGGCTAAGGTGAGGCAAGCAAAGGACTTAGGGCACAAATATTGAGAAGGCACTCCCTTTCTGGGTTTTAGGGTCAGCAAGACCTGAGAGGAAGTGCCTCTTTAAATTGTGGGCCATAGGTTCCTCACTTAACTTAGGGAGGGATCTGAGGAATGTGACTGCAGGAGAAGGGAAATACTGGTAGACATGCTAGCTTCTTCAGGTCAGGTTCTGTTCTTGTCTGTCGGAGAGAGGGATCACACAGGAACTGATGGCTCTGGATGGATAGTGGATAACTGCTGAGAAAGAGTCTGAAGCACCTCAGTGGTAAAAATGTTTGAAAATCATTAATAATGTTTGCCGTGAGCATGGGATGAGAAAATGGGGCATACAAGCTAATTATTGCCAATCTTATTCTACATTACGTTAAGGCCCTAAGAACTTATGCTTCTTTATTTTACTTTTTCTCTCAATCTTTGCTCTATCGCAAGCACATTTGTACTCAGGTGTACACACACACACACACACACACACACACACACACACCAGCAGGTGTGGACAAAGAGATACGAGTAAAAATGCCCAGTACATTGCCTGGTACATAGTAAGCAGAATAAACTGAACTTCTTTACTTTTTTCTGGATCTCACAGTATTTGTATTTTTGTCAAAAATTTCCTTTCAGCTTCATACCCTTTTTCCTTTTCCTTCCCTTTACATATCAGAGAATCAGAGGCTCATATAAGAATTCCAACCTATGCCCTAGCTGGTTTGGCTCAATGGATAGAGCATCAGCCTGTGGACTGAAGGGTCCCAGGTTCGATTCCGGCCAAGGGCACATGCCTGGGTTGCGGGCTTGATCCCAGTATGGGGCATGCAGGAGGCAGCCAATCAATGATTCTCTTTCATCATTGATGTTTCTATCTCTCTCCCTCTCCCTTCCTCTCTAAAAATCAATAAAATATATTTAAAAAAGAGAATTCCAACCTGTAACAATCTGGAGGCAGAGGTAGAGTGAGATGAGGCTGCCATGATACATTGTAGAGACTTGCTGCCTCCTCAGTTGAGTGAGGTGGCGTGATTCCAAGGTGTTGTACCCGTGACTCATTGGAAATGGAGGGAAACACTGTAATGTGGAGAGAGATAAAAAGCAAACTCTGAGACTTAAGTCAAGGGGCAGAGAAAGGAAGGAATGCAGGAATCTCACTCTTGGACAGGTTAGGGGCACATCTCATCTATGGAGGACAGTGAGGGACAGGGTAAGGTTCTTGCTCCTTTTTCTACAAGTGCTGGGACCCTTGATTTTTCGAACTTTTCAGGGCACTCATGGCTCCAGCCACCTCTACAGGCTGATGACTCACTCCCAAATGTACATGTTCTGTACATAATGTCTGGTGACCCAGTGGTGGGACCCTGCTTCTTGAGGGACCAGGACCTTAGGGGCCCCTCTGCCTTGGACCAACAGAAAATCAGTGGCCTCTATCATTTCCCACTTTATTTCCTTCCCCAGACTGGCCAAGGCCAGCTTCTGATGTCCCATTCTAGAACACGTAAATTAGTAGTAGTAGTGAGGAAGGAACTGTATCACACCTCAACAACCACTGCAATTTGGAATTTGGTGGCCATGGCTATGAAGGTAGTTGCCCAGCACCCTGGTTTCAGAGATCTTGCTGTTCAGGGATTCTCAAAGAATGCCCCAAAGAATGGAGGGGAAGATATTCCAAAGGCCATGCTCTCATTAAGTGGAGGGGAATATGCTTTAAATGTGGGGGAATGGATCCTGAGCTGGTAGAGGCATGTGGTATATAATTGTGCAGGGTCTTAAGGACCATGGAAGCACTACAGAGATGGAGCATGTATCACTTCTCCATGGACTAGGCAGCATTTCTCAATCTTTAATATCATGGCACACAGAAAAATTGATGTTATTTTTTGGGCCCACTATGATAAACAAGAAAGGGATTAACCTATATGGACTTAATGGGAAAAAATGACATTATCTGAAATTATCCTATTGAATAAATACAGAATATGCAAATTGACAATCACATCATGACAAACATGGTGGCACCCACGGCCAGTAAGGAGGGAATATGCAAATTGACGTGACAAAGATGGCGGCAGCCGGGTCGGGATGCTTGTGACGATCCAAGTGTTCTGCCCTGCCCCGGCTGCTCTGGGCCTCTGGGAAGCATGCACGCGCAGGCGCAGGGTGAGACGCCTGCTATGAGGAGAGGGGGGGTGGCGGAGGGTGGAGGGAGCTACAGGAGGGTGTCAGGGCCAGAGCAAAGGTGGAAGGCGGTGACCAGAGCGAAGGCCTGGGTCCTGGGTGCCAGAGGGTAGCCAGTGCCAGCAGCCAGGGGAAGGAAGACCTAGAAATATTGAATTCTTATAATTTTTGAAGATCCTTCAATAAATATAGCTTTTTGATTTTTGGTTGTGTACTTGAAATAACTACAGATAATTATCATGTTCAATTATAATTATCTGTAATGATCTATTCAATTTCTTGGTTTTCTTGACAGTCACCATTGGTGAGATATTTTAGTTGAATAAGTAGGTAATACAAATTTTAAAATCTTTTTCATTTCCATTCTTTTAAATTGTATTTTAAGGACCTAACATTTTCTTTTATTTACAAATGGAATGTTGAAATTTAAAAAAATGTGAATGGGTTTAAAATTCAATTGAACTTTTTCTCATCCAATGTTTCAAAATAAGTTTTTCTTTGTAGAAAGTGCATGCAATTTTAAGATAATCACCTTGCAGTTAGGTTGCACATTTCAACAGCAAATTTACAAAACATATCTGTTGTAAATGAGAACAGAGTTACGGTGCTGCTGCTTTGAGCTTCACCAGGAACACCTGCCTGGCCTCTTTGTTCCTCCCATTCACTCCAGGTAGGGTCACATATGGGTTTCTTGAGCACCTGCTCTCTGAAATCTTCCTATTGATCTATGGGATCATTATTCTGAAGGGCGGCAGCATTCACTGCAGGTGGCTAAAGACTAAATCTAGGTAGTTGATCAAGCAGAGCGTGTAGTTGCTGACACCAAACAGAGGTTGTCAGAAATTGCTCTTCCCATTTGCTGTGCATCTTGCAAAGCCATCTGAAAGACCCAACTAGTGGGGAAATTGTTATAAGAAATGCTTAAGGATGAAATATGAAGTCTTAACTGGTATCTGTACTGGTACATGGTACCTTCAACTAAGTGGGGATCTATTTCCAAATCTCTTGAAAGTGTAGGAAGTAACAGGTTAGGGACAAAATTTTATGGCAACTGTTTCACTTGAGCTAGAGAAACTTATCTTCCCCTCCTCCCTGACATATCACAGAACCAGCTCCCCACCAATGGCTGGGAGGGGACACTGTGCAATCAATGCAGAGACCTAGGAATCTTTTGAGAGACTGATAAAGGTGCGGAGGTTCTTAGCAAAGAGTTCGAGGCTATTAGTGCTGAGCTCTTCCAATAGCTCAGTCTAACCAAAACCTCCTTATGGAAACTCATTTTAAAATTTAAAATATCCAGGCTTATGCCGAGCGCCCAGCCTTCCCTCACCACGGCGCCTGTCACCGCGGTGCCTGGGCCTTGGTGCGTCGCTGTGACCCATGGGGAGGGTCGGCCTGGCGGCCGGATTTAACCCATTGGAATTAATAATGGCAGCCAGACTCAGCTTTGAACAAAGGAAATTCATCCTAAAATGCTACTGGAAGTTTGAAAACGCAGCTGAAGTACAAAGACAATTTATGAGGGAGTTTCAAACAGGTCCACCTACGAGACTTACCATCACTTGAATTAGAGATAAGTTTGAAGCCGATGGAACTATTATTCAGAATGTCCACAAAAAGCATTCCGGAAGACCACAGCCATCGACGAGCACCACAAAGCAAGAAAGGGTACTGGAAATGTATCACCAAAGTCCAACAAAATCTGTGCGGCAAACAAGTCGTGATGTAGGAATTTCAAAATTGTCCATTGTATTTTAAAGCACTACCATTGGAAAAGTGACTTCCAAGATTAGTCCATGCAATCAATGACGATGATTGGACCTAAGAGTGGAGTATTGCGAATGGTACTTGGCAAAATGTGTAGAAGATGCACACTTTCCAACAAAGATTGAATGAAGTAATGAGGCTACATTTAAATTAAATGGTTCGATTAACCACTACAACTGCACCTGTTGGGGACCTGAGAATCCACATGTTATGGTGGAACATTGCTGGCCTGACCAGCAGACTCTGAGCGATGGATGAACAGATTATTCCAACACAGGTTTCTGTGAAAGAGAGGGCTAAGGGACTCTTTTACTTTAGTATTAAGCAGTCCTGTTCACCTGCCTCCTTGGCTTTTTATTGTAACAATAGCTTGAACTCAAATTAATCTCTAGATACAATCATCAGGGTAAGTATCCTTGAGAAAGTATATGCTTCTACAAGGTGAGGTCTTTAAAGACTAAACATAGAGATTCTAGCAAAACACCCCAGGGATCAGACTTGTTTGGAAAAATCAAGGTAGGGGCTGTCGCCCTAGGCAAGGTCCCCTCAGAGGCCTCTGACCTTTCAGAGAATCCTCCTTACAGACACTCCAACCAAGTCCCGTGCTTCCCACATCTCTTCTTTATTTGTTTTGCTGGCTGTGGAAGACAGAGGGAGGTGGCGAACTTGGTGCTTTGGAAGGTTGGGGTTTGCGAAGTGCATTTATTGCTCGAGTTTTGATTTTGTAGACTATAAGGAAAACAAAGAGAATTACAATGACAGCAATGGTTAGTTCGATTAGGTATTAATTGACTTTAGGAAACCATGTGGTGGGGTTTATTTATTTCAATTTTTTTATTGTATTTTAATCAGTAGTCTTTATGTTTATTGATAGCAAGTAAGGATTTTTAAATTTGCTTTTGTAATATGTTTATTTTTTAGTAAGGTTATTATGAAAGACTTTTTATAGATGTTTTTTAATATTAATTTAATGGTGGTGACTATTGTTTTATTTTAAAGGGGTGATATATATATATATATACACACATATATATGTATATATATATATGTGCTTATGTTTTTAATTGCAATTAAGCACTTGCTTATATGCTATAGCGTTTTGTGTGTGTTTTTTTGGATATTTAATGGCTGCCTTTATTGCTTGTAGTTTAGCTAATATTTTTTGATTTATGTGCTGTTGCATAGTGAATTTTTTAGTGATATTATACGCCACATTGTCTACAAATGTGGCCTTTTGCACAGATTTAGAAAGGGCCGCCACAGCAACATTGGCAGTAGTAAGGATAACAACAGCCGAGATAATGGCTGTAATAAGTATTCCCAAAAATCTTTTGGGCTGTAATTGGCTTAATGCTTTTTTTAAGACTCTGATAGCTGATGAGCCTTGCCATTTTTTGGTGAGATTAACAGGTATTAGGATTTTTGTTTGTTTCTTAAGTACCATAATAGTGCTGATGTTTAATGAAGTAATATTTTGGGTGCTAAAAAACAATTAAAATATCCAATACATTTTCTCCACTAGTACCTTTGTACTTCTTCCATGCTACACGTGATATACTTCTGGTGGAATTCAAAGGAAATGGTTTTGATAAAAGAAAAACAGGAACAAGACTTCTTGTTCTATAAAGTCTCAGGAGGAGCTGGAGGATGACATAGCAGTTTGGGGTTCTCTCAGGCAACTCTCAAGCACACCAGCAGTAATGAGGGGCCTTACTTTCTAAGAGCAGGTGTTTTGAATACTTTACCAGCTGTCAATCATACTTTGCTGGATCAGTCTGATGTTCTTGGTAAATTTCTTCAGGGACTTCACTTGGTTTACCATGGCTACTTCCTCAGGCTACACTGAAATCACCAGTTAGTGATTTCATTTTAGTCTCTCCCACCACCTTTAGTCTGCTCCTCCCCGACCCCCCACATTCATAGTTATAATTTCCTTCTCTGAAAGTGAGAATCATGGCTCTTGATCCTTAATATATATAGATATAGATATAGATATAGATATAGATATAGATATAGATATAGATATAGATATAATATGTCATATAATATATACATTATTAATATTATATATACTATATATGTCAACCCCCCTGTATGAAGCCAATTTCTCACCTCTGTTTCTGCCCTTTCTCCTACATGCATACCCTCCTCAACCCTCTCCAGCACTATTCTGGGCATTCCCTCCACATGGATGCCTCCTTACCTTGTGTGGGCTCTGCCATGTCCTACCCCATTCCTCACTGTGCTCTGGCTCTGACACTCATCAGAGAACTCCCTCCCCCCATGGACTTTCACCTCCCCCATATCAGGCTGTCTCCATGAATTAGAATCCCTTCACTGCTTGGGCTCTGATCCCTTACTGTGGGCCACCTCAGTTCCACTTCTATACCCTGTTCCTCTGACTGCCAGCACAGTTATCAATTTTGCTTTGTCTGCCTGAACAGTTTAAGACTGAATTTTTCAGGAAGACAAAGGAAAGAAAACAGAAGGGAAGGGAAGGGAAAGGAAGTGAAGGGAAGGGAAATGAAAGAAAAAAGAAATGGGAGAGGAGGAAAAGGCTATTCGTGCTTTTTTTTTTTTTTAAATAAAAGGATGATTGTGAGAGATTGAATGGAAATGGGCCTGTACAGCCAATGTTAAGGAAGAGCACATATGTGGCCTGAGGGTACAAACACTCATCTTGCTCAGACTACTCCTATCTGAGGATCTTGAAGAGTCTTTTCACATCATCAGATGTATGTACACTCTATTGTGAAGACCACTGATCTAGGCATCACAGATTAATAATAGAAAGCAAACACTTAGGAAGAGACTTCCCATCTCAGAATTCTGGCAAAAAGAACTCCAAGCCTTTTAATTATCATAATTATTTTACTCTAACCTCTATTGTTCTACCTCCCCACCCCTTTCCCTCCTCTTGTCCTCTTTTATTCCACTTTCCTGTCAAGAAGCACACCTCTCTCCATCCATACCTCCTCTGTGCAGTAGAACCTTTCACAGAAAACTAACTTGGTCTTTTCTTCAATTTGCCTCCTCCTCCAACTTTGGACTGACTCCCTCCATAGGCAGGGGCTCCAGACGTACCTTTATTTGTGCTGTGGAGCTGGGTCTCTCCTGATCTGTGGTAGCTCTGATTAGGGGATTTTCTCTCAGGAGCTCAGGGCCTGGAGCTGGAGGCGGTCTGGGTTAGAGGAAGGAAGTGCAGAGGTGCTGAAAGGGGAGGAACTTCATGAGACTGAGAATCATTCTCTGATGGAATTTGGACTTGGGCTGGGACTATGTGGCATATCTACGTGGAAACAAGTATCAAGTTCCACAAAGCAATACTTGTTTTGCTTTAGAATATGAAACTGATAACCAGGTATGTATCTTGGTAAAGGTCATGAACATAAAGAGCATATAATTAGATAGATTGATTTCCTACAAGTTAATGATTAACAACATCAACTAAATCTGAAATACTGTCTGCCAACCACATAAGTTTCCTTGAACATGCTCTACATCCACTTACATACCTTTTCTTTCTTCTCAATCCTCAGACCTCATCCTGTAAGTCTTCTCAACTGCCTCATTTTATTGACCAAAAGAAGCCATTGGATGAAAATGTTTTCATCTCCTGTACATCAGATCTACATACCTATACCTGCTCTCCCAAAAACAAAGGCCAACTTCATATATCTTTATTTTCCTCCTTTTCTGTGGTAATGGAGAAAGTAGTTTTCTACCTTCATGCCCTAGGACTTCCTATCATTTTTTGAACTCATAATTTGTGTATTAAATACTGTTCTGCTAAAAGCCTGTAGAGATTTTTCTATTTCCTATATTTTATACTGACTGATACACTCAAGTGCCAGTTTTCTCATCTGTTAAATGGGTTTAATAATAACTGCAACACCAGGGAGAGATGGGTCCTTGATTGGGTTCCACACTTTAGAACCCTCACATATCACAAATTCATACAAAATGCATTTATTAAGAAAATGTAGACAACACTGTCACATGGTATTCAGATCTCAGTACAATGTGTATCCACAAACTTCCACTCTCATAATTAACACTGTCTAGGGAAACATACCTCCATATTTTTGTCCTATGTCCTTGTTGTAGAGCGAACGCGAGTAAATGACCACTAGAGTCCAGACCAAATTAAAATTTAGGGAACCTTTTAATAACCGGCCGGCTGACTGCTCTCTCGACGCAGCTCCGAGAGCAGCCCCAACCCTTTGTGTCCGACCGTATTTATACCCATTCACTACCTCCTGTTTTTGCAGAGCAAACAATTTAAAACAAAGTAGTTTTTCTTAGGTAATGTCAACATGTCATTTAAACAGTCCTGGTGCCTGGTGGAGTAAGTAACTGCATCCCGTTATCAGGAAAGTTGACAGTGATCTATCTTGTAAGGCTATTTTGTTAGTTGCAGCTGGGATTTATGGCCAAGTCGACTAGGAGAAAGCATGCTCAAAAATTCCCACTCTCCAACAGTCCTTAGAACTAAACTGTATCTGAATGCAGTAAAAGTTTATGGTATGTATTGTAGGTAATTTTTTTTTTGTGTGTGTGTGTGTTTGTCAATTTCAAATACAGTTTGATTTAAGACATTCCACTTACACTACAGTGCCCAGAAAGAGCAAGGTTATTTCTTTTCTCTGTGCACATGTTTCATATTTAAGTATTGAGAATTCCAGTTACTTACGGTAGCAGTTCAGCCTTAACAGTACCATGGAATTTGCTATAAACTTTGGTCTTTTAATACTTTGTGTGGAACAACAACTAAATGCATGTTCAGGTTGCCATGATTCACCTCTTCTTTGGTGGGCCCAGAAGAGTTCAGGTGGAAGAGTTCAATCACTTAAAAGCCCCAGGCATTTCTCCTGGCTTACCTCCTGCACTCTGGGACAGCTTGGGAATCAGAGGGTTGCAGACTTCCTTCAACTCTTTCTGCTGATACTCAAATTCTTCTTTTTTTGCACTCTGATTCCTATCAAGGCAGTTGAGTATTTTATTACAGTTGACAAGAATCTTCTGTTTATCCTCATCATTGAGCTTAACTTCAGATTTCTCATCTTTGGCAGTTGCTTTTATGTTGATTGTAAAGAATTCAAGGGAATTTTTGGAAGATACCTTGTCCCACTGCTTCTCATGTTCAGCTTTGGAACAGACTGCTTCACTGCTTCTTGGCCCATGTGTTTGCTTTCTTCCTTGGTCAAATGGTTTTTGTGGTTAGTGATGGAAATCTTGTTCTCTTTTTCTGTACTTTTATGCATCAAAGACATTGAAAGTGCCATTGGCATCAAGATCAAAAGTCACTTCAATTTGAGGAACACCACAGAGTGCAGATGGTATATCTGTGAGTTCAAACTTGTCAAGTAGGTTGTTATTCGTGGTTATGGTGCACTTATTTATGGTTCATAAATAAGCACACCTGGCTGATGGTCAGAGTAGGTAGTGAAGGTCTGCATCTTCTTGAATGGATTGATAGTGTTGTGCTTGATAAGGACAGTCATGACTCTGCTGGCAGTTTCAAAGCCAAAAGAAAGAGGAGTGATGTCCAAGACTTGCAAATCTCTAATGTTTTCCAAGTTGTCTCCAGAGAGGATGGCTGCCTGGACAGCTGCACAGCAAGCTACAGCCTCATGAAGGTTAATACTCTGAATCAGTTTCTTTCTTTTTTATTTTATTTTATTTTTATTGAGGTATTATATGTGTACATATCTTACCATTCCCCCCCACCCCACACCCATACATGCCCTCACCCCCCAGAGTTTTGCGTCCATTGTTTATGCTTATATGCATGCATACAAGTCCTTCGTTTGATTTCTTATCTCCCCCACCTCTCCCTAACTTTCCCCCTGTAATTTGAAAGTCTGTTTGTTGCTTTACTGTCTCTGTATCTATCTTTTTGTTCATCAGTTTATAATGTTCTTTATTATCCATAAATGAGTGAGATCATGTGGTATTTTTCTTTCATTGACTGGCTTACTTCACTTAGTATAATATTCTCCAATTCCATCCAGGTTGCTGCAAATGATGAGAATTCCTTCTTTTTTATGGCAGCATAGTTGAATCAGTTTCTTTCTGTTGAAGAAGTCATGTAGAAGTTTCTGAATCTTGAGAATATGAGTAGAATTACCCAGCAGAACATTATCATGGATCTGGTACTTGTCTAGCTTTGCATCCCGAAGGGCTTTCTGTATAGTGTCTGTGTGCCACAGAATAAGTGAACATTCAATTCTTAAACTTGAGCATTGGTAATGGAAGGAAGGAAGTTGTTTCCTCATAGAGTCACTCAACCTCAATACTGACCTGGGAGCTGGACGAGAGAGTACTCTTCGTGTGTTCACAAGCAGTGCAGGGGCAATGGTCAGCTCTCTTCTCACTGATCTCCTTCTTATGCTTGCCCTTGAACTCTGCCATAAAATGTTTCACCATTCGATTGTAACAGTCCTTTGCACCTAAGTGGCTGTCTCCAGCTGTAGATATAATCTCAAAGATAAGATTCCATCTTCAACAGTTTTGACAATCAAAAGTGCCACCCCCCCCCCTCAGTCAAAGATCAGCTCATTTCTTTCAGCTCTAACCTTTTGGTTTAAGCTATAAGCAAAAGCAACAGCAGTTGGATCCTTGATGATTATAAGTTCATTGAGACTGGCAATGATTCCAGTGATGCAGAGTCATTAAAGTAAGGTGATATTCTAACAATAGCACTGGTAGCAGTCTTCCCAAGGTAGGCTTCTGTGATTCTCTTCATCTTTGTCAAAACAGTAGATGACAGCTTTTCTAGATAGAAACTTTTTGTCTCTCCCTTGTGTTCCACTCGGACCTTCTTGCATCATTTAACAAGATGCAGGCCTCATGCTTTATATCAGATTGGTGGTTCTTGTCTAGGAAGGCTATTAATTATTGACACAATTTATTTTATTGTTGACAGTATTACAGATGTCCCCTGTTTTCTACCCCATTGCCCCTGTCCACCCAGCCCCCACCCTATCCCAGGCCATCACCACATTATTGTCTGTGTCCATGGGCTATGCATTTATTCATATGTTTGCTTCACCTCTTTCAGTCCCTCTCATCTCCCTGCACTCTGAGATCTGTCAGTCTGTTCCATGTATCCATGCCTCTGGTCATATTTTGTTCATCAGTTTATTTTGCTCATTAGATTCCACATATTAGTGAGATCATATGGTATTTGTCTCTTTCTGACTGACTTATTTCGCTTAACGTAATAATGTCCAGGTCCATCAAGGCTGTCGCAAAGGGCAATAGTTCCTTTTTTTTTTTTTAAAACAATCACATAATATTTCATTGTATAAATATACCACAGCTTTTTATTTTTTAATTTTTTAAATTTTTAATTAATTTATTTTTTTTATCCACACATCTACTTATGGGCCCTTGGGTTGTTTCCAGATGTTGACTATTGCAAATAACACTATTATGAGCATAGGGGTGCACACACAGGGTATCCCCAAAAATGTATATACACTTTAACAGCTGATAGCTCAATTTTGAAAATTAAATGCATTTTAATAACGACTGCCTTTATATTTATTCAAAGTGTGTGTATACATTTTTGGAACACCCTATATTCTTTATGATTCGTGTTTCAAGATTCTTAAAATGTATACCCACAAGTGGGATCATTGGGTCAAAGGCAGTTTCATTTTTTAATTTTTTGAGGAAATGCCATACTGTTTTCCACAATGGCTGTACCAGTCTGCATTCCCATCAACAGTGTACTAGGATTCCCTTTTCTCTATATCCTCGCCAGCACTTGTTTGTTGATTTATTTATAGTAGCCTTTTTAAAATACATATATTCCTCTCTTGCTATTTCTTCTTTTTCTTAAAGCAGTCCCTTTAACATTTCTTGCACTAATGAACTCCTTTAGTCCTTTTTTGTTTGTTTGTTCTGGGAAGCTCTTGGTTTCAGATAATTGCTTTTCATTACTTGGCATACCACGCCAATTCCTTCTGACATGAAGTTTTTTTGTTGAAAAATTAGCTGACAGCCTTGTGAGACCTTCCTTATAGGTAACTAACTTTCTCTCTTGATGTCTTTAAGATTCTCTCTTTGTCTTTAACCTTTTATTTAAATTATTAGAGGCCTGGTGCACAAAATTCGAGCACAGGGGATGTGTCCCTCAGCCCAGCCTGCACCCTCTACAATCTGGGACCCCTCGAGGGATGTCTGACTGTCCTGTCACAATCCAGGACTGCTGGCTCCCAACTGCTGCCTCCCTGCCTGATTGCCCCTAATCGCTTCTGCCTGCCAGCCTGATCACCCCCTAACCACTCCCCTGCCAGCCTGATTGATGCCTAACTGCTCTCCTGCTGGCATGATTGCCCCTAACTTCCCTCCCCTGTGAGCCTGATTGCCCCTAACTGCTCTTCCCTGCAGGCCCGGTCACCCCCAACTTCCCTCCCCTGCCGGCCTGGTCACCCCCAACTTCCCTTTCCTGTAGGCTGGTGCCCCCCAACTGCTCTCCCCTGCAGGCCTTGGTCCCCTGCAACTGCCCTTCCCTGCAGGCCTGGTCGTCCCAACTTCCCTCCTCTGCCAGCCTGGTCACCCCTAACTGCCCTCCCCTGTGGGCTTGATCACCCCTAACTGCCCTCCCTTGCAGGCCTGGTCCCTCCCAACTGCCCTCCCCTGCTGGCTATCTTGTGGCAGCCATCTTGTGTCCACATGGGGCAGCCATCTTTGACCACATGGGGGCAGCCATCTTGTGTTTTGGAGTGACGGTCAATTTGCACATTACTCTTTTATTAGATAGGATAGAGGCCTTGTGCATGGTTGGGGGCTGGCTGGTTTGCCTTGAAGGGCATCCTGGATCAGGGTGGGGGTTCCCTTGAGGCATGGGGTGGCCTGGGCGAAGGGCCTGTCATGGTTTGCAGTCTGGCCATGCCCCTCAGTGACCCAAGCAGAAGCAAGCGCCAGCTGGAACCAGGTATCTGGGATTTATTTATCTTCTATAATTGAAACTTTGTAGCCTTGAGTGGAGGCCAGGGCCGGCCAGGGTGGGTGGGAAGCTTGGCTTCCTCCATCGACTGGGGCAACCCAAGCCTCCTGCTCACTCCAGCTCTGTGGCTGCCCGCCATCTTAGTTGGGTTAATTTGCATACGCGCTCTGATTGGCTGGTGTGCATGGTGGAAGTACAGTCAATTTGCATGTTTATCTTTTATTAGATAGGATGATATATCTTCGTGTGGGTCTCTTAACGTTTTTCCAGATTAGTAGTCTCTCTGCTTCTGAACTTATGTGACTTTTTCCTTCACCAGGTTAGGGAAGTTTTCTGTCATTATTTCTTTAAACAAGTTTTATATTTCTTGTTCACTTTCTTCTCTTCTGGTATGCCTATGATGCTGATATTATTATGTTTCATGTTGTCCCTCAGTTCTCTTAAACTATCCTCATTTTTAAAAATTCTTTTTTCTTTTTGTTGCTCTGATTGAATGTGGTTTTTGGTTTTTTTTCCACCTTGTTTTCCTTCTGGCAACCATCACTTTGTTCTTTTTATCTATGAGTTGTTTTTGTTTTATTTTGTTTGTTCATTTGTTTTGTTTTTAGGTTACACATAAAAGTGAAATCATATGGTATTTGTCTTTATCTGTTCAACTTATTTCACTTAATGCAATACTCTCTAGGTCCATCCATATTGTTCCAATTTGGGATATTTCATTCTTTATTATGGCTGAGTAATATTCCATTATATGTATACACACACACCACATCTTCTTTATCCATTCATCTCTCAATGGATACCTAATTGCTTCCATGTCTTGGCTATTGTAAACAATGCTGCAACAAGCATAGGGGTGTATATATCTTTTGAATTATTGTTTTTGTTTTCTTCACGTAAATACCAGAAGTGAAATTCCTGGATCATGCAATGCCGGGGCTGACCAGCAGACCCTGAGTGATGGATGAATGGATTACTCTGACATAACCTTTTCTGTGAAAGAGAAGGCTAAGGGACTGCTGGCTAAAGGAACCAGATAGCCTCAATTGCCTGACTCATTAGACTTTTATTGTAGTAGCAGTTTGAGAGAAAGTTTATCTTTTAGATATAATCAGTAGGGTAAGTAATCTTGGGAGGACACATGTGTCTGCAGTGTCCTTTAAGCAAGGACACCCAAAGATGAAGGATAAGGATTCCAGCATATACCAGGAGTCTGCGCATACACAGATTTGTTTGGAAATGTCTAGGAATAATTAGGGGCGCTGCATTAGGCACTCCCCTAAGTTGGAATTCTGATAAACAGGGTGGGCGGCCTTCTGCACACTTCCCTTTTGTTGGAATGTCCTCCTTACAAACTTTCCAACTAATTTTTGTGTGCTCCTCAACCATGCAGTAATTTTTAATTTTTTCTATAGTGGCTATACCAGTTTATAATTCCTCCAACAATGCATGAAGGTTCTTTTTTATCCCATCCTTGCCAAAAGTTGTTATTTGTTGTCTTTCTGATAAAAACATTCTGACAGGTAGTTTTAATTTGCATTTCCCTGATAATCCTCTGTGAATTTTAAAATTAGATTATTTTTTTATGTTGAGTGTATGATTATTTTATGTATTTTTCATATGAACCCCTTATTGGATATATCATTTATAAATATGTTGTCCTATTCAGTAAGTTGCCTTTTTGTCTTGTTGATGGTTTTCTTCACTGCACAAAAGCTTTCCCAACACTATTTAGTAGAGACAATATTTTTCCTGTCCTAAAATAAATAGTGCGCAAAAGCTTTCCTAACACTACTTAGTAAAGAGACATTTTCCCCCCCTCATAAAAATAAATTGTGCCTCTCACATAGTTGGTGCTCAATAGTAAGAACTACACTAATCCTCCCTTATCCATGGTTTTGCTTTTCATAGTTTCAGCTACACATGGTCAACTGTGGCACAAAAATATTAAATGGAATATTACATAAATAAATAATTTCTATATATTCTGGGTGTCACAAAAATGTATACACACTTTGAGCGGATAGTCAATTGATGTTTCTTTCTTTTCAGATTTAAACCATTGGAATTAATAATGTATAATACATCTGTATACATTTTTTAGGGACACCCAGTATATTTGTTGAAGTTCTCACAGAGTTTATCTATTCTTCTTTCAAGTTTGTTGAACCTTTTAAAAAATATATTTTTTATTGATTTCAGAGAGGAAGGGAGAGGGCTAGAGAGATAGAAATATCAATGATGAGAGAGAATCATTGATCGGTTGCTGCATGCCCCACACTGGGGATCGAGCCCAAAACCCGGGCATGTGCCCTGAGATGGAATAGAACTGTGACCACCTGATTCATAGGTCGACACTCAATCACTGAGCCATACCAGCCACGCTCATTGAACATTTGTATAACCAATGCTTTGAACTCTTTATCTGTACATTGCTTATCTCCGTTTCACTTAGTTCTTTTTCTGGGGTTTTATTTCATTCTTTTGCTTGGAATATATTTCTCTATTTCCTAATTTTGGCTGTCTCTTAGTGACTGTTTCCATGAATTGGGTAAAAGAGCCACCACTCCCAGTCTTAGAGTGGCCTTGTGTAGTAGCTTCCCCTTTGTAGACTATGTGTACCAGGTATCTTTGGCCAGCTGAACCTGGAGCTGGACTTAGCATGGGTTGCACATAGACTTTGGGGAATGTTGCACCAGGGCCAATTTGATAAGCCAGTTGGAGCTGGAGCTGGAGCTGGTGGAAGTGCTAGGGGTAAGTTTTGCCAGAGCCTAGACCTATAGCTGAAGTGGGCATGGTCTGTGGGAAGTCCAGCAGATAAGCTTCAGAGGCAGGAGCTGCAGTTGGTGCTAGCTCCAATGGCTGGTAGTCCTAGGAAAAAGCCTTCTTGGGTCCAGAGCTGAAGCTGGAGTGGATATGAGCCATCGAGAGTCCTGGGGAAAGCAGGGATGATAGGAAGTTAGGGGCACGATTCTCTGGGGCCCAGAGCTATGTCTGAAGAGGGCATGGGCTACGGAAACTCTTGGAAGCATGCCACGGGGCTGAAGTAGGTCTGGGACAAGGGATGTACTAGGATAGCCTTGGTGGGCCATCTAGAATTCCTGAACTATACTCTTGCTTGTACAATCAAGGTGGACAGAGAGTGCAACAAATGATGCTTTCTGGTACCTCTGACAAAGAATTTCTGGAGCAGTGATGGAGATTATGGGAGAGTTGGATGTGGCAGCATTTGTATACCTGGACCTAGAAGTAATGGAAAGGTTGAATGGACTGAAGGCACCAGTTTCAGCTTTTTAAAAAATGCTGAGTTCTGCTTCCATTTATAAAAGCCACAAGAGACTATCACTTATACCTTAACAAACAAGTAAATCAGGATGATCTATAAAACCACAGGCTTTTTGGAGCCCTTCAGAGAACTAGGTAATGAGGCAAGAAGGTGAAATGAGTTCCAGAGGCTGACAGGCCTCGCTAAGAGGAGATAGGGCACATGAATTCTTTTTATGTTGGAGAACACAAAAACAAGAAGGAAAGAGACTGGGATTTTAATAAATTACTAAAGATTGAGTAAGTGTTAGCAGGACAGTTTGTAATTCTTGAAAGGTTCACACTCCCTTACCAGCCGTTTTCTCACCAGTGTTCATGAGAAGATAGAGGCAGGGCAGGAAGCCAGGAAGAGTAACCCTTGGAACATAGGCACAGATCCCCATCCACTTCCCAGACTCCTTTCTAATAAGAAGTAAAAGTTGTCAGCTACTGGGATGGGGTAGAAAAACTTATTGAACTTTTTATAGGATTTCTGCTGGGAAATGGGTAAACGCAAAAGAATCTTTTACTGGTGGTGAAGGGTAGGAACTCTCTTGAGCTAGGGATCCCACACTGTAGAAAATGAACACCTTTGTCCATTAAGGGAGGGGCAGGAAAGTTACCCATATAAGAACACCTATGAGGCAGAATTCGCCTGTCACAGTGGGAAGGGGAAGAAATGTTGAGAAAGTTCCACTTCTGTAGTCCAAGTGTATAGGGCTTGTCTAAGACTGAGCCTGGAGCAAGGAAACCAAGAACTTCCAATGCCCTCAGAACACATCTTACAACAAACAAGCCATATCAGCCTACTCTGGGACCAATAACAGAGACTCCCCCACCCCCTTAGTAGAAAAGGTAGATAGTGCCTGCTAAAAGCTGAAAGTGTACACTCAGAAAGATTCCTGATACCTCATGCCTCACATTAAGAATTGCTTAATGTGGTATGTGGTGCATTTCACACAGTTAACAGCAACAAAAGACCAACACACCCAGCTCAATACTGACTAAATGGACTCAATCCTACACACTAGTGGCTTGACAAATGGAAAAGTGAGCTATTTACATGTATAAATATTATTTCTCTCATTTTCTCCTGTTCTTTTGCATACAATGTCCATCATTCAGTAAAAAATTATGAGATATGCAAAAAGCAAGAATAAAGGAAAAGAATTATTAAGAAATAAAGCAGTGAATACAACCAAACAAGGTAATGACTAAAATTTGGAAACACCAAGCAGGATATTATGTTAACCATGATTTATTGTTGGGATGCAAGGTTGGTACAATATTCACAAATCAATTAATATGATACATCACATAAACAAAATGAATGATAAAAATCATATGATCATATTAATAGGTGCATAAAAAGGTTTTTACAAAATCCAGCATCCATTTATGATAAAAATTCTCAGCAAAGTGAGAATACAGGGAACATGTCTCAGCATAATAAAGGCCAAATAAGACAAACCCTCAGCTTACATTAGACTCAATGGGGAAAATCTAAGAACATTTCCCTTAAGAGCAAGAACAAGACAAGAATGACCACTTTCACCACTCTTATTCAAGCCACAGCAATCAGACAAGAAGAAGAAATAAAACGCATCCAAATCTATTTTTTTTAAATTTTTATTGTTGAAAGTATTACATATGTCCCCTTTTCCCCCCATTGACCTCTTCTAGTCCACCCTCACCCTACAAAAGGCATCCAAATTTAAAGAAAAAAGTAAAACTGTTATTATTTGTAGATGACGTAACACTATATAGGGAGAACCCTAAAGATTCCATCAAAAAAACTATTAGAACTGATGAGTGAATTCAGTAAAGTAATAGGATACAAAATAGATATTTAGAATTATTTAAAAATACGTTTGTTTTTTTTTATAATTTCAGAAAGGAAAGGAGAGTGAGATAGAAACATCAATGAGACATAATCAGCTGTCTCCCGCATACCCACTGGGTATAGAGTCTGCAACCCAGACATGTGCCCTGACAGGCAATTGAACCAGCAACCTTTTGGTGTATGGGATGACACCCAATCAACTGAGCCACACCAGCCAGGGCAAATTAGTTGCATTTTTGTTCACCAATAATAAACTATTAGAAAAGGAAACTAAGAAAAAATTCTTATTTACAATTACCTCAAAAAATAAAATACCCAGGCATAAATTTAACCAAGGAGGTAAAAGACCTATACTCAGAAAACTGTAAGAAAGAATTCGAAGAAAATACAAATAAATAGAAGCATATACTGTGCTCATGGATAGGAAGAATTAACATTGTTAAATCATCCATACTGCCTCAACAATCTATAAATTTAGTGTAATCCCTATAAAAAAAACGAGGTAAATTTTCACAGAACTAGAACAAATAATCTAAAAATTTATGTGAAACCACGGCAATCTTTAGAAAGATGAACAAAGTTGGAGGTATCACACTACCTGATATTGAACTATAGTACAAGAAAATAGCATGGTACTGGTATAAAAACAGACACATAGATCAATGAAACAGAATAGAGAACCCAGAAATAAAACCATGCCCATACGGACAATTAATATATGACAAAGGAGGAAAGGGTATATAATGGGGTTAAGACAGTTTATTGAATAAAGGGTGTTGGGAAAATTAGACAGATACATGCAAAAAATGAAAATAGACCACTTTCTTACACCATACACAAGAATAAACTCAAAATGGATCAAATACTTAAATGTCTCAAGCCATATAACTCCTAGAAGGAAACATAGACAGTAAAACCTGACATTCCTCTTAGCAATATATTTTTTTCTGGTATAACTCCTTGGGCAAGGGAAACAAACAAACAAACAAACAAACAAATAGGACTACATCAAACGAAAAAGTTTTGCACAACAAAGGAAACCAACAAAATGAAAAGAGAACCTGCTAAGTGGGGGGAAGATATTTGCCAATGATCTATCTGATAAGAGGTTAATATCCAAATTTATAAAGAACTCATACAACTCAGCACCCCCAAGTCCTCACAAACAATCCAATTAAAAAACAGGCAGAGGATCTGAATGAACACTTATGCAAAAAGGACATACAAATGGCCAATAGACATATGAAAAGATGATTAACATCACCAATCAGCAGAGGGATGCAAATTAAAATCACAATGAGCTATCACCTCATACCTGTCAGAATGGCTAATAAATCAACAAACAACAAGTGTTGGCATGAATATGGTGAAAAGGGAACCTTAGTGCACTGTTGGTGGAAATGCAGATTGGGACAGGCACTATGGAAAAAGTATGGATGTTCCTCAAAAAGTTAAAAATGGCCTGGCCAGTTGGTTGAGGGTCACCCCATGCACCAATAGAGCATGGTTCCATTCCCATTCAGGGCACATGCCTGGGTTGCTAGCTTGATCCCCAGTAGGGGTCGTTTAGGAGGTAGCCGATCGATGTTTCTCTCTCACTGATGTTTCTATCTCTCTCTCCCTCTCCCTTACTCTCTGAAATCAATGAAAACATACTAAAAAATTAAAAATGGAACTGCCTTATGACCCAGTGATTCCACTTCTGGGTATATGTCTGAAGAAACCTGAACCAATAATTCAAAAGATTATATGCACCCCATTTTCATTGCAGTGTTACTTATAATAGACAAAGTTTGAAAGTAACCCAAAGTCCCATCAAGAGATTACTGCATAAAAAAAATGGTGGTACATATATACAGTGGACTATTACTCAGCCATAAAAAGGAATGAAATCTTACCCTTTGCAATAGCATAAATGGATCTAGAGGGTATTATGCTAAGTGAAATAAGACAGACTGAGAAAGTCAAATACCATCATTTTACTTATATGTGAAATCTAAAGAGCAAAATAAACAAACAAAATAGAAACAGACTCATAGATACAGAGATCAGCCTAATGATTGCCAGAGGGGAGGGGTGTTAGGGGCCTGGGTGAAAAAGGTGAAGGGATTAAAAAGTACTAAAAAAATAGTCACAAGGAAATAAAAGTACAGCATAGGGGATATAGTCAATAATATTGTAGTAACTATGTATGGTGCCAGATAGGTACTTGATTTATAGGGGGAGAAGGAACCACATTGTAAAGAATATGATTATCTAACCACTATGTTGTACACCTGAAACTAATACAAAATAATATTGTATGTAAATTATAATTGAAAAATAAAATTTAAAAAATCTTGAGAATTTAAAATAAAATTTAAAAACATCTCAGATAATATAGTCAGTAGAAGCTTCTTTAGTGATAATAAACATTTAAATGTCAACATTTAAAAAAAATTCAAATAAAAACCAAAATAAAAAGAATGAGGAGTACAAATAGATAGCTATCATTAATATGCAAAAAGCTATAGTGGAAAAGATAGACAACATGCAAAAACAGATGGGGTGTTTCAGCAGGAAGATAGAAATTATGATAAAAGACATCAAGGCTAGAAATAAAAAATTGTACTATCAAAGATAAATAATTACTTTCACATGCTTATAGTGGACTGGACACAGTCAAGATAAATGATCTAAACTGAAATGCAAACAGCAGAAGGAGTGAAAAAACACATACCGCACCTAAATAAAACAGAACATCCAGAGATGTGGAACAATTTTTTTAAAAAAACTCTAATACTCATATGTAATTAGAATCCCAAAAGGGAGGGAGGGAGGGAGGGAGGGAGGGAGGGAGGGAGGGAGGGAGGGAGGGAGGGAGGGAGGGAGAGAGAGAGAGAGAGAGGGAGAGAGAGAGAGAGAGAGAGATATCAGGCAGGAAATATTTAAAGAGATAATGGCTGAGGTTTCATTTGCAATTTCTGTTCGAGTAAACAACCTTCATCTTTTATAGTCATTTTTCTTGGATGTTACCTTCATAAGTTTAATTAATATGCTTAAAATATATTGCAATTGTAGATATTTTAACCAATTTGATATACAATTCACATACCATACAATTCACCCTTTAAAAGTGTATAATTCAATGCTTTATATTCTATGCATAGAATTGTGTACTTATCCCTACAATAAATTTTAGAACCTCTTCATTACTTCAAAAATACATCTTAGCCATCACCCCATATATTAGTCATATTTTTCCAGAGAATTACCTTTTCTGGCTGTTGTGAAGATTGGCAATTCTGAAATTTTCAGATGTAGCTATAGGCTGAAAATTCTAGAAGTTATTTGTAAAATCCAGAGTAGATATTACAGTATTAAGTTTGAAAGCAGTCTGGATGTAGAATTCCTTCCTTTTTGAGAGATCTCAATCTTTTAAGACCTTTGATTGATGAGCCCCACCCACATTATAGATAGCAGTCAGCTTCACTCATAGCCTGTTGATTTAAATATTAATACATCTAAAAAGCACCTTCACAGAAACATCTAGAATGGTGTTTGTCCCAGTAACTGGACACTGTAGTCATTGGTTCTGGGTGACTGATTATGAACGCCTCACACTCCCTGAAAATGTTCCCCTCTCCCTATAAACATCCATCTCCTGAGCTCTGCTGTCCCAGACCCTCTGCCAGGAGATGAGATCCTAAATGTTTAATGGGACCAAGAGAAAGATGGGCTCCAAAGTCACACACACACACACACACACACACACACACACACACACACACAGTCAAGTTAGGGAGGAGACATATATTGGGAATGGGACAGATGAGGAGAGGGAATAGAGAAACAGAAAATGCAATACCAGAGACAGGGAGAACTAGTGTTTGAGGAGGATGAAGAAGGAAGAGACTCTTACTATGATCTTGCAACAGTTTCTTCAGTTCCACAGAAATAGAGAAGCTAGAGTGTATGACCAAAGTGAAATGAGACATATATGATAGGAATGTAGGGTAACTTCCCTTTTTCTGGACCCCTCAGGGCACAACCAATGTGCCAGGGTGCCAGGGTGGAGACCAAAGAATCCCTCATTGTTATTGTTATCTTGTTAATTGTTGACTGTTAACTATCCTGCACCCACCTATCTAAAAGAAGCATGTGTCTATCATTTTACATTTTATCCATTCACAGAAGTTTTTCCCTGATTTTCTTTCTCACACCTCCCTAATCTATCAACAATGGATTTCATGTAGCACACTTACATCTCCTCCTTTTGTAATCAAACAACCAAGGGGTCCAGGCTGCCTGCTGCTACTTCAACCAATTAAGTAGAGTCAAGGTTGAATCATATAAACATCCTATCTAATAATAGACAAATATGCAAATTGACCATACCTCCGACACACCCACAAACCACGCCCACAAACCACGCCCACCATCCAATCAGAGCGAGCATGCAAATTAACCCAAACCAAGATGGCTACAGCCACAGAGAGCAAGGTTTCCTAGGTAACAGAGGAAGCCAAGCTTTCCGCCTGCCCTGGCCAGGCCTAAGCCTCCACTCAAGCTACAAAGTTTCAATTATAGAAGGTAAACAAATTCAAACAAATGGCGGCAGAATGGAGCTTGAGAGAGCAGGCCAGGGTTGCCACCGGCAACAGGGGAAGCAAAGCTTTCCGCACACCCTGGCCGGGCCCACCCGCTTAAGGCAACAAAGTTTCAATTATAACCCCAACACAAATGGCTGCTGGCCTCGGAGGGAGCCCCAGGCTTGGCTCCGCTCCAGGCTACAAAGTTTCAATTGTAGAAGGAAAATAAATTCCAGATACCAGGGCCTCTGCTTGGGTTGCCAGGGGGCGTGGCCGGCCTGCAAACCACCACAGGCCCCTCACTCAGGCCGCCCCACACCCCAAGGGAACCCCTACCTGATCCGGGATGCCCTTCAGGGCAAACCAGCTGGCCCCCACCCCTGTACCAGGCCTCTATCCTATCTAATAAAAGAGTAATCTGCAGATTGATCATCACTGCAACACACAATATCGCTGCCCCCATGTGGTCAAAGATCATGCCCCCATGTGGACACAAGATGGCCACCACAAGATGGCCAGCAGGAGAGGGCAGTTGGGAGGCACCCGGCCTGCAAGGGAGGGCAGTTGAGAGGGACCAAGCCTGCAAGGGAGGTCAGTTGGAGGTGATCAACCCTGCAGGAGAGGGCAGTTAGGGGTGACCAGGCTGGCAGAGGAGAAAAGTTGGGGGCAAACAGGCTGGCAGCAGAGTAGTTAGGGGGTGATCAGGCTGGCAGGCAGAAGCAGTTAGGGGCAATCAGGAAGGCAGGCAGGCAAGCAGTTGGGAGCCAGCAGTCCTGGATTGTGAGAGGGATGTCCGACTGCCCGTTTAGGCCCAATCCCAGTGGGATGACTTGTAACCTGTCATGCCTGCTTTCCCATGCCTGTAATTCCTACTTTCCCACTGGGATCGGGCCTAAACGGGCAGTTGGACATCCCTTGAGTGGTCCCATATTGGCGAGGGTACAGGCTGGGCTGAGGGACAACCCCCCTCCGTGCACGAATTTCATGCACTGGGCCTCTAGTTTATTCCAATAATGCTGGTGTATGGGAGAGCAGCAGGTCATCCACAAAACTCTGCTCTGCCTCTCCCCATGAGCCAGCTGCTTACATTGAGTAGAAGGACAAAGATTATGTGGGAAAGTAGGAATTACAGGCATGGGAAAGCAGGCATGACAGGTTACAAGTCATGCGGACTGGGGGGTGTTAGAAATGAGGTGAGCCCCCCAAAACCAGGAATTCTGGCAGAACACAAAGGATACTCAGGAGCCAGAAAATAAGGCAAATATCTACTCCTGCAGGAGGGTGTGCAGGCACAGGGTCTGGGAGCAAATGCACAGTGAGTGGGCGGTCTACTCACGCTTTTGTGCTTTACGAAAGTCATCTGTTCCTCACTTTTTTTTTTCTGAGAAAAAGGATGTTTTATTATTTTGACTTGACCATAATTATAATCATTATCATTTATGAAAGTTACATAAATGCAGGCTGATCTTGAAAGCTTCAAAAATCCAAATATAAAGTACAGAAAATAAATTCAATTAAAAAATGTACTGACATAATTCTTTTATATGCTATGCAAAATCGTAGCAAGAATCATTGCAATAATTATTCAAAGTAATATTAAAGATAATAAGAAAGATGTTTGGTCTTAAATGTAAATTTAAATGCACAGTGTCTACAATAGATCAGAGTATAAAATTACGTTTTCAGTTTTTAACAGAAAAAATAAGTTAGTTTGCAAATACTCTGTATTCTTCCAGGAAATAATAGAGCAGATCAAGGATCAAATGTTGCATAGTTTTATCAACCAGGCCACCTTTGACAGGTAATTTTTCAAGGTAGCTAAAATGAGCAATGGTAAAGCTCTACAAATATAACTAAACCATCTGTTATACTAGAGCTAGTACAGCTGACCCCTTGAACAACACGGGGGTTGGGGTGCTGACCCCATGAGCAGTCAAAAATCCACATATAACTTCAGTAGGCCCTCCACATTCACGGATTCCCAACCTCAAGTATAAAATACTGTTTTGATCCAAGGTTGGTTGAATGCATGGATGCACAACCCGGGAATACGAAGAAACAACTGTATATTTATTGAAAACAAAACTGCATGTAAGTGGATCTGGCCCGTTCTAATCCATGTTGTTCAAGGATTAACTGTATTTTTATTTGTAGAGTTTACAAATCAAAATGTAACAAATAATTATAAGCCAGTATTGGCAGGAATACCAAATATTATTTCACAACTGCCACTATGTGTTTCTTCTTCTCTGACACAATTGGCACAGATCCAGGCTTGCTATGCTTGAGACGATTCCCTTCCTTCCGTCGGCGAGCTTCTTTCATGATGCGCTGTTCTTGAATCTGGCTGTTGATCCGTTTTGGTAGATGGCAGTGATGAGTGATACGTTTTATATGAGGATGATGTTGAAATTTCTCCTTCAACTTCTGGTTATAATCTTTGGCTGCCTTTTCTTGTGATGTAAGCACACCCAATTTTTGAGAAGCATTAGCTTTCCACAGAGGAATGTTCATTTCATCAGATCCACACATAATGTACTTGCTATCAGAAGTCCATTTTACACAGATAACATGTTGCATTCTCTTTGTGTGATCTACTTCCCTGCTTCTACTTTTGTCCACAGGAAAGATTCGAATAGATTTATCAAAACTAGCAGACAAACTCTTTCCCAGTGGGAGAATAAGCCATGTCCAGCACCGCAGACACGTGATCTATGTGCACCATCACAGGAGTGTCCAGTGCATGCATATCAAAAGTATATAAGTTGTAATCTTCATTTGCTGCAGTAAAAATGAAGGCTTCCAACAAATTGTACTTGTTCTCATATCTAAGAAGACGTATTTTAGAGGAGTAGCTTATCTCATATCACATAGTACTACTAGTCGCCCAGTACATGAAACTCGTGCACATTAAAAGGGAATTAATTAGAGGAAATATTTTAATATTGCTATTTACCCTTTGCCGGGGGTTGGGATGTGAGCCTCACATCCCTGGGCCAGTGCAGCGGGCAGGGACCTGAGCCTCATGCCCCTGGGCTGGCACAGGGGGCAGGGATGTGAGCCTCACATCCTGGGCCCATTGCCAGGGGCGGGGACATGAGCCTCATGTCCTGGGGCCCGTTGCTGGGAGTGGGGACACAAGCCTCACCACCCCGGGCCTGTTGCTGGGGGCGGGGATGCGAGCCTCAAGTCCCCGGGCTGGCTCAGGGGGTGGGGACATGAGCCTCATGTCCCGGGCAGTGCAAGTCCCTCCCCACCGACGCTGCAAGTCCCTGCCCATCTGCTTCTTCTTCACATGCAGCCTGCTGATTGGTGGTTATGTGACAACATCCTGACCAATTTGCATATTATACTATCTACACTAATAAAAGAGAAAGATGCAAATTGAGCATACCTCCGCAATGCCCACCAGCCAATCAGGAGTAAGTATGCAAATTAACCTGACAAAGATGTCGGAGGCTCTGCCCAGCAGCCACTCCAGGCCTAGGGGAGTCGGAGAAGTCGGGCGCCAGTGCCTGAGGCTGGCTGCGGCCAGGGAGACCAAGAAGTCACCTGCCCCATGATGCCAGGCCACAGCCAGCCACAGAAGCTACTCACCCCATGTCCTGGGGGAGATGGAGAAACCGGGTGCCAGTGCCTGAGGCTGGCTGCAGCCAGGGAGACCAAGAAGCTGCCTGCCCCGTAATCCCAGGCCACAGCCAGCTGGAGAAGCTGCAACAAGCTGGAAAAGTCTCATGTCTGCCTGCCCCACGTCCTGGGGGAGACAGAGAAACCGGGCCCCAGCACCTGAGGCTGGCTGAGACCCAGGATATGAAGAAGCCACTTGCCCCGTGATCCCAGGCCACAGTCATCTGCAGAAGCTTCACGCCTGCCTGCACCATTCCTGGGGGAGACGGAGAAACCGGGTGCCAGCACCTGAGGATGACTGTGGCCCGGGAGATGAAGAAGCTGCCGCCCCATGATCCCAGGCCGCAGCCAGCCAGAGAAGTCGCCCACACTGCATCCCATGGAACATAGAGAAGCCGTCTGCCTGTGGTCCAGGTGCCAGCACCTGTGGCTGGCTATGGCCTGGTAGATGGAGAAGCCGCCCACCCCGCAGTCCCGGGCACCAGCACCTGTGGCTGGCTGTGGCCCTGGAGACGGAGAAGCTGCCCACCCCGTGATCCTGGGTGCCGGCTCTTGCAGCTACCTCCCAGGCGAAGCCACCTGCCTCCCATCCCCTGTGGCTGCAGCCAGCCTGAGTGCCTGGATCCCGAGTGCCTTTGGTCAGCTGGAGTAGGAAATCCTGGGTCCTTGGTGTGGGGTCGAGGCAGAGGTGGTTAGGGGCAATCAAGCCAGCAGGGGAGCAGTTAGGGATGATCAGCTGACAGGCAGAAGCAGTTAGGGGCAATCAGGCAGGCAGGCGAGTGGTTAGGAGCCAGCAGTTTTGGATTGTGAGAGGGATGTCCAACTGCCGGTTATCCCCTGAGGGGTCCCAGATTGGAGAGGGTGCAGGCCAGGCTGAGGGACACCCCTCCCCCCCTGTGCACAAATTTCATGCACCAGGCCACTAATTATTAGATAGATATTCCTGTCAGAAGCACAACTTCTCAAGAGAAATATCTCAATTCGGTTAAATTTAACACGACTTATACTGTCAAATCCCCAGGTCATTGAACATATATGACTGGTTTTCTGTTCATCCCAAATGTCTGCTTCCTGTCCACATGTGGTAAAAATTCCTTCTTTCCAGTGATGATCAGTTTCTGTATACACTGTGTTTCCTAATATTGTCTGCAATGGCTCTTCCTCTTCTCCAAAGCCTAGTCCATCTATTTGCCAGTGCTTCTCAGTGTTGTCATCACCAACAGTAAAAAAAGAACTTCCACAAAAACGAGTACATATTCCTCGTACAAAACCTTCATATGCCTGTATTGTACGGCTACAGTTTCGTTTGGTCAAGTTCCAAATTCTGACCTCTCCATCACATGCCCCAGAAACGACAGTAGTAGCCAGACTCTTTGGATACTTTGCCAAACAATTGACTCTATCTCGGTGACCATCCAGAGAAGCAAGGAATGGTTTTGCAAATACCCATTCCAGTTTGGTAGCATTTAAAGCTCTTACGTATTCTCGTGGGACCTCAAAGGATGTAAGGTAGGATCGTAGTTTCTTGGAACTCTCTGTAAGTCCAACTTGGTTTCGTGGACATAGTTGTCCAGGTTCAGGCTCAGCATCTTCACCTTTATCTTGGCTGCCAGTGCTCGCCCACTCCATGAGCCTTTCCCGGCCTCGGACCCCCTTGACAGGAGCCCACCAGGCTAGTCCCTGTCCCTCACTCTTGATTGGAAGAGCTTAGGCTCCCAGTCTTGTGTGATTGGCTAATTTAAAGGAATAAGGGAGGGGTTGACCTTTGCCATTTCAAAATGGCCACCCCCATAGGAGCTGCAAGTCACTGAGCCAAAATGGAGGCTGCCTAAAAATCCTCTCTTTGACAGAAAAGATTACCTGTTTATTCTCACAGGGGGTGGTCACAAGCCTCTGAGACCCGGAACCAGATTATAGGCTCCTGGGGTTGGGGTTGTAAATGGTGGGAGCCTCGGGGACTAGATTGTTTGAGCCACAGGTTGTAAATCTTTCCATAATGGAAGGCAGTTCTCAGGACAGGAGGATGGACTGCATTCCAATGTTAGCTCCCCTGTCCCTGAGAGTACAACTCTCAGCCAAGTGAGAATGTGCTTTCTCTAATCAGAACAGGACCATTATGGTTATCAGAGCATGATTACGGTTTCTTATCATTGTAGCCGGTCCCCAATATTCTATTTCTGCCCCTAACACTTTCATTGTAATGTATACAACAAGGGGAGCATTATCTGAATCCATTGAGATTCTGCTTCCCGGCAATTGTTGACAGTTTAGTGCAAATAAACTCACCAAAAGTCTTTACAGGTTTGAATGTTCCTTACGTTAACAGTGGCCCTTTGCAGGCAGATGGTTGCTTGGCCTATGGGTGGAAGGACATGATTCTTGGGGAGGTGGACAAGTGTGCCTTCTCATGCCACATGGCATCATGCCTGACTGGCTGCACACTTGTTGGTGCCCCTCTGGAGCCCCATGATGTGCTGGCTCACCTTCAAGGTGGCATCATGGGTGTTCCACTGCTGCTTTTCCATGTAGTTGATGCTGATGTCCTCGCCACAGCAGCCCGTTGGTCTTGGCCAGAGCCTGAGCCGGGAGACACCTGCCCCTGCCTCATGTTCCGGCTCTCAAACAGGTCATTGGCCTGGAACCGCTCCCCCAGGTTCACAGGTGGCTGACTATGTTGAAGTTGGAGAGGTTTTCTAGCGGGTGCCTGTTTTGCATGGGGTGGTTGATCCTGGAGACTGAGCCTGGCTGCAGCTTATTCGTGAGTTCGCACTGGACAATTCCCTCGAGACCCTCCTGCAAGTAGGGACTGATAGGCAGGTCAGTGAATCTCTCCTTACTGCCGCGGAGTTTCGCCTCCTTCTCAGGGTCATATTTGGACCAGAGCCGAACCTTCGAAGGAGCTTTGCAGGCGTTGGAGTAGAGGGTGTCATGGGCCTCGGCTGGGGCCGCCTCTGGCAGGTAGGTGCAGGTAGCTTCTGGGTCAAGGTCGGCATTGGTGGCCTTGGGGGCGGCGTTGTGGAGGGCGGCCCCGGGCAGGTGGGCGCTGGCACAGTCCTGGTCAAGGTTGGTACTGTGGTCCTCCTGGGCGGTGGGGGCTGTCCCAGGTGGGTAGGTGCAGTCGGCTTCTGGGTCAAGGTCTGCATCGGTGGCCTTGGGGGTGTCTGCTCCGATGGCAGCGTTGCCCAGGACGGTCCCAGGTGGGTCCGCGCTGGCACCGTCCTGGTCAGGGTTGGTATTGTGGTCCTCCTGGGAGGCGGGGGCAGTCCCGAGCGCATGGGCCCTGGCACCATCCTGGTCAGGGTTGTTGGCAGCAACACAGGCATAGGCCAGTTCTATGCTGAGTCTGACTCCGAGGGTGACAGTGTCCTTGGGGGTGGACTCAGCATAGAGCTCCACGTGGTCGGCAGGGGCTGCGGCATAATCAGTGGTCACCGGAGGGACGGCCTGGTAGATGCAATGGTGGGTGTCGTGCTGGTGTTTACCGCCTCTATAACATGAAGAAACAAGTTTGCTTTTTGTTCAGAAAAGAAATTATTTTATTTCTCAAGGTTGCTCACTGCAAACTCGGCCTTGAGAAATGACCTAAGTAAAGAGAATCCCGGGCATTGCATTCTTTGCACACTTAGCAAGCATGCCCAGGGCAGAGCTGGGACTAGTGTAGGCAGGTGATGTAAAGTATAAGGAGGCATTTATTCTCAGTGTCATGCAAGAACAGGGGCAGCAATTAGGTAAACCTGAGTTAGTGTCTCCCTAAATGTTGTGTCTTAGGCACCTCCCTTACTTCAGCCTAGTCCGGGAGGAGTGCCTGGATGCTCAGGGCCCATGACAGCCTGCCTCTCACTTTGTGTTTGGCCTTCTTAAGCTCTTTCCCTTAGCTTCTTGGGCAGGCTGTAAGGGCAGGGTGACCTTTAATATGGTCCTAGAAGTCGAAGGAATATTTCCATCTGTAGAAAGAATAATAGACATACTTCCAGCTATAATGAAGTAACTGGGACTAGACATGCCCTCCTGGCATAAACACTAGTAAAACCAGATAAAATATATTTTAAAACTGTTTCAGACATTAAATAATAGCCTCACAAGGTTATGATCCTGCAGCAAAGAGCAACAATATAATTTTCCAACCTACTGTGTTGAGACTATTTCTAGACTGCATAGCAGAGAAGATAATCCTGTGGACAGAGCTGCCTTATGAAGATGAAGAGACAAGGATCAGAATTCAGGGAGGTTGAGGGGGTAGAATTTTTGGAGCAGAATACCAGAGAAAAGGAAGCTAGGCAGAGAGAGAGAGAGAGCGCTCCAGAAATCTACACAGGGATTTTCTGAACTGGTTGCTGAATACTGTGCTTTATATGAGGTGAGGCAAAGTACTAATGGAAAACTTAACTGGACAATCCTCAGAGCTCACACAGAACTGAAAGACATTATAGTTCCAACTAGTCAGAGTGGAGATACCTTGCTTTTTAGTAGAGAGCCCAGAAAGATTATGCAGGAATAGGACTAAACTAGCTTTAACAATAAAGGCTACTCTAGACTTCCTCTATATCCAGTGAAAATAGCCTTAAGGGAAAAAAAAGTGGAAAGAAAGACTTCTTTGGCAGACAAAAGCCATGAGAATTTGTTACCAGCATTCACACACAACAAGAAATGTTAAAGTTTCTTCAGGTAGAAGGGCAATGATGTTAGATGGAAATTAACACATTTATAAAGAACCCATAGATCAAAGAAGAAATAACAAGGGAAATTAGAAAATGTTTGAACTGAATAAAAAAAAATACAATACATGCCCTGGCCATTTTGTTCAGTGGTTAGAACATCGGCCCTTGGACCAAAGGGTCATGGATTTGATTCACAGTCAAGGGCACGTACTTGGGTTGCATTTCAATTCATGAGATACAGCTAAAGCAATATCTAGAGGATATTTTATTTGTACATTTTGTTCACTTTATTTTGAATTGGGCTCAAAGATTTTTTAATGATAGATTTTTAAATGATAGTTGTGGGTATTAGAGAGAATTGGTCAACTACTGTGGAATAGTCTAATTTGTTTACAAACTCATCTAAAATGGAAGGTTCTGATAGCTGCAATGTTAAAAAAAATTTTTGAAGTTCAATATTATTTTATATTAGTTTCAGGTGTACAGCATAATGGTTAGACATTTATATAATGTACGAAGGGATTACCCCAATAAATCTAGTACCCATCTGACACCATATATAGTTATTATATTATAGATTATATTCCCTATGCTGTACTTTACATTCCTGTGCCTATTTTGTAACTAACAATTTGTACTTCTTAGACCCTTCACCTTTTTTATCCATCCATTCAACTACCTTTCCATCTGGCAAACATCAGTTTGTTCTTTATATTTATGAGTCTGCTTCTGTTTTGCTTGTTTGTTTATTTTGTTCTTTAGATTCTAAATATAAGTGAAATCATATGGTATTTGTCTTTTTATGCCTGACTTGTTACATTTAGCTTAATACCATTCTAGAAATAAATTCATAGTATTAAATGTTTAAATGCTTATATTAGGAAAAAGGAAAAGTTTAAAAACAATCACTTAAGAAGCATCTACCTCAAGAAACTAGCAACAGAAGAGCAATTTAAGCACAAAGGAAGAAGGATACAATTCAATTAAGAACAAAAGTCAATGAAAGACTATTTCAATGGAATCAAAAGATAGTTCTTTGAAAAGATTGATACAATTGATAAATTTCTAGTTGAACTGAACAAGAAAGAAAGATAAAACACACAAAATTCTAATATTAGGAGTGAGAGGACATTACTATAGCTCCTTCAAAATTAAAAGAGTAATAGGAAAATGTTTTAAACAACTCTGCCTAATTAAGAAGCTCAAAACACAGAGTCTATTGAATCAATTTAAAGTACAGCAAGAAACCAAGGGAAAGAGATGATTTAGATAAACACACTTAGGAGAGTTTGCAAGCACACCATGCAAATCCTGTGTTGAGCAGTGTTCATATGTCCTGTTTTTCTCAGCTTCATCAAGCCTCTTTGCTGATTGTGTGGTTTTAAAGACTAAAGGATCTTGAACAGAGGGGCCCCATATTGTGTTATCTAGGACCAATGCACATACCTACAGGACAAGTATACCCAGCATAGTTGTAGCTCTTTGTTGGCCTGATGAGTAACTATAAATTTTATCCATATTTCTTAGGCAAAAGATGTATGATATCAAAATGAGTAGTACCTATTGGTGGTTAATTTAAGTCCTCATAAATGAGTGCTTCATATGCCTCATGTATATTGAATGTATCATGAATATTTGTCCTTCCATCACCTTTCATCCCTTTCTTCATCCTTCTTCTCCTTTAACATTAATAATAATAACAATAATAATAAGGATAGACTTTTGTTGAATGCTCTTGTGTTGATGCAAGCAAGAATGCTTCATGTAAAGCATTTCTTTTAATCTACACAGAAATTCTATAAATAAAGTTTATTTTCCTTATTTTATGGTTGAGGTATTAGAGTCTCATTGGTGTGACTTCCTCTGAGTAGAACTTTGCTGATTTTGATATTGTTCCTAAGCAGAAAGGGGAAGGACAGATACCTATGAGAAGGGATATTTGTATAATGAAAAAAAAAAAAAAAAAAAGAATACCTTTACCTGTTTTTGGCCCGATTTTTGAGCAGGATTTTCAAATAAAGTCCAGTGGAAGTCAGGATTATCAGAAGTGCTGCCAAAGCTATACCCGCTCTCCTAGTGATTGTTGTACTGATGGGCTCAGCAACTGAAATACAGATGTCTCACAATCACTTTCCCAAGAGAGTTGTTCCCACATTCACTTCTTAGTCATTCCCCAATCTTGTTCCCTCTAACAGTAATATATTGTGATTCCTCCCCTTATTTCCATTTCCCTCCCAAATTATGGTTAATTAGTAAGTTTAAGCCTCCATTAAAATATTATCTTACTTAGCTTACTTGTTCAGAAAATAAATGTAAGCAAATAAATTCATTTCTTCCACGGGAGAGTAGCAAGGCAACAGAAAATTGACAAAATAGTAGATCAGGGAGGTAACACATAGGATTTAGATGAGGCTGAAGCTGGTAGCCTGGCATAGTATGAAAGAATCAAGGGACCAGAGGTCTCTATGAGACTGAAGAGACTGTGTAAAAAGAGGTAAAGTATAAAGTTTAAAGAATTAGAAGTTGTGTTCAAAAAGTGAGACATTGGGATTTAATGTTTTAGAACTGAATCATGCCAAAGGACTTGTGTGCAGGCATATGAGCCTAACCGGCAGTTAAGGACAACAGGGGGGTAGGGGCATGTGTGGGGAGGGGGGTGGGATGGGAATGGGGGGACGAGGACAAATATGTGATACTTTAATCAATAAAGAAATTTAAAAAAAAAAGAACTGAATCATGTTCACTTTTGGGTCAAGCCCACAGTCTGACACTGGCAGTGGGCGATTCAAGTGAAGTGGGTCTCTATACTGTCCCTATTCCTGGAACACTTGTTGCCTTTCCCTTTACCATCCTTACTGGACAACTTCTGTTCACTATTTTGTCATCAGGTGCAAAATTACCTCAAAGAAGCTTTTGCCCTCACAGGTTTAGCTCACTGGATAGAGCCTCAGCCTGGAGACTGAAGAGTCCCATGTTTGATTCTGGTCAAGGGCATGTACCTTGGTTGCAGGCACATCCCCAGTAGGGAGTGTTCAAGAGGCAGCTGATCAATGTTTCTCTCTCATTGATATTTCTAACTCTCTATCCCTCTCCCTTCCTCTCTGTAAAAAATCAATAAAATATATTTTAAAAAAGCTTTTGTTGAGAAAAAGTGCCTAAAATATGGAAATAAGGCAAAAACAAATTCCATGTCTTTTTAATAATATACTAAAACATTATCTAATAAATTTATCTAATGATCATCTGACTTAGGAAAATAAAGATTTATTATGGTTTTATTAACCTGTAGCAGTCCCATGAACTTAGCAGTCTTATTGTAGGATTGAATTTTGTAATTAATTTTGAACCAGTTATATAATCTGCTCTTTTTATCACTTATGAGTTAATTAAAATTATGGCCCCTGATTTCTATGTATTTTTATGAGAATTATGTTTTTAATATTTTTAAAGTTGCATTTTGAAGTATTCTCTTCCCCTTTCCATAACCTATCTCTCCTTTGAGTTTTCATGGCATCCTCTGCTTACTCCATATATTGTATTATAACTGAGTTTAATTCATTCAAATAATATGTATTGAATTCCTCATAGTTGCCACATGCAGTGATAGGTGTTAGTGATACTACAGTGAACAAGGCAGATATGGCCCAGCCCTAAAAGTTTTTTCTTTTGCACAGCCTTTTCCTCCTACTAGAGTGTATGATTCATAAGTATAGACTATGTCTTAGCCATTATGGCCTTCGTAGTGTTAAACATTGTGCTGGCCCACAAAGTTGCTCAATAAATATTTGTAGGATAAGTGCATGGAAAAATACATAATGGTGGAAATATGGCATTTACAGAGCTGAGATGCTAGTAGTGTATTAGATGAACTGTCACCTTGGACTTGAAGTAATCTAAGGTGATGGCAAGTATTGAGGTGGAGAGGCAGACTATAACTCAGTAATAAGTAAATGAAGAGGAATGGCTGGCTGTGATAAAACCTTTGGAAGTTATTTTTAATGGAATAAATTTCTAGAAGGCCCCGAGGAAAGGTTTGGGTTGTGGGTTTTTGGAACAGTGGGCAATTTATTCAAATTAGAGGATGAATGGGGGTGAGTAGCCTATATTACAACTTAAAACCTGATAATATAAAAAATTTCTCTTTTCACTTTGTTTGATAGTATCACCCTTTTATTTTCCCCTGCCTAGTCTCATGCTTGGTTATTCTCCCCATTCATTGATGCACCAGGCCCTGTCTTCCATGACCCCCTCCAGGCCAAGGTCTGTCATTATTATCCTCAGAGACTTCACTGTCCACATGGACAAGCCCTTCAAAACCTTCTTTTTTCTCTTTATTGAACTCTTTAACAACAAATATTTATTGAATGCTTTCTTTTTTTCTTGTACTACAAGGTATATTAGACAGTGGGTTTTGAATGATTAAAAAAATCTTGTCCCCATCTTCAAGAATCTTCCTACATACTGAATGACACAGATGATAAATATAAATGCACAAAGAAATATATGTACAATTGCATTGTTTTAGTACCAATGTTATGAAAACATAGGGTACTATAAAAGAGAATAATGCTGGAACCTAATTCAGCTAGGTGGGCAGTAAAAGAAACACTCTCTAAGGAAGTAATAATTCATCCAAGACTAGAGAATAAGTAGTAATTATCCAGATGAAGAATAGAGAGAATAATTGAAAAGCTACCACATAGAAATGGGATACAATGTTCTTGGGGAACACACTGAGTTATGCAGCCATATTCATATTAGAAATCTAAAAGTTTGAATTTAAGTCAGATGTGGGACAATCTAGGTGATGACTAGTCCAGAAATGGCCATGAGAGCAAGGGGAGAAAAATGAACATAAAATGAAGACCTAGGTAATTTGTCCTCTCTCTAGCTCCTAAACTTTATCTCAGTTCATTTCCCTTCCTTTGAAAATAATTCTGGGCTAAGAGACTGAGAACTTGAGTTTGGTGCTCAGCTACATCTGGTTTAGATGGACAATTAGCCTTAGAGAAGCCTTATTCCCTTTCTACCTGTCAGTTTCCTCTGACTTTCTCTTTAGAATGTATGTGGATATTGTACTGGCTGGTACACATTGTTTTCATCATCCTTTTATTTATTTATTTTTTTATATATTTTATTGACTTTTTACAGAGAGGAAAGGAGAGGGACAGAGAGCTAGAAACATCGATGAGAGAGAAACATCGACCAGCTGCCTCTTGCACACCCCCTACCGGGGATGTGCCCGCAACCAATGTACATGCCCTTGATCGGAATCGAACCTGGGACCTTTCAGTCCGCAGACCGACGCTCTATCCACTGAGCCAAACCGGTTTCGGCCATCCTTTTATTTTAATCTCTTTCTAAGGACTATGGTTACTAGATGAAAGGCCCTTAGTTTAGCTGAGGCTCTGATGGGTCTGAACCAGCAAATTTGCAGGTAGGAGTTAAAGAAAGTTGAATTTTCCTTTATCATAGAAGTAAACAATTCAGTGTTTATGTTGGGGTTGGGGAGCAGTGGTATAAGACAAAGTTCAGGAAGGAAGGGATGAAGCAATAAAGGGAGGGTATGTATGGAGAAGAAGAGTGAGACTGGAACTAGGGACATAGCATTATTTTGATGTGTACCACCCTGTCACCCTCTCAAATTGTAAATAAATTATACTAAGATGAAAGCCAGAATAGAGTGTTGCAGTCAGAGGGGGGAGCAAGTGCATAAGCCCATGTAAGGCAATGCTTGATGCCTTTGAGGACCTACAAAGCCAGTGTGCCCAGTGCTCAGTGAGAGAAAGGAAGAGAGAGCTAAAGAGAGGGCAAATGAAGGAGGTCTTCATTTTGACTCCACTTTTCTCCACTTGCTCTCAATGGTCACTTCTGGATTTGTCATCACCTAGAATTGCCCCACATCTGACTTAAATTCAAATTTTTAGATTTCCAATATGAATATGGCTGCCTAAGTCAGTGTGTTACTATTCTTTGCTTGGAAATAAAATGCAGGGGTTGGAGGAAGAAGAAAGTAAGAAAGAACCAAATTAAAAAAAAAACACCTGTGAATACAAGACTTTAAAATGGGTGTAAAGGCTGCTAAAAGCAGCTTTGATCACACAGAAGCTATGTGGGAGAAAGTGAAACCATGTGAAGAATGGTGAGAACACCATGCAATGGCAAATATCAGGAAGCACTAGCAAAAATATCCTTACTGAGCATGAGGGGCTAACTTGAAGCATTAGAGCTACATGCTTGTTTGTAACAAATTATTTAAGAACTGAGGTGTGCATCCTAGACCTATTTTTTGTTTAGAGAGTCAGACGAAATGGGATATGCAACTATTCACACACATGAGCATGTTGGTAGGAAGAAGCCTATCTCTGTGGCTGCAGTTGGATGTGAGAATCATCTACTATGAAAGACTACACTAGCCTCCCTGCCTCACAAGGAACTTGTGAAATAGCTGGACCAATAAAATTCAATGCATGTAATAATGAGCAAGACAGTAATATTGGCATAGAGACATTCCATGTACAAAGATTATACTTGGAATTATGAGAAAAAAGATAATCAAGATTTACTAGAAAATGCTGCTGTAGCATAGATGAATATTAAAGTAAAACATTTAGCCATGAATTTTAAGACTATTAAAGAAAAATAGCTTCTATGAAGGAATAGCACAAAGCAGAAATTTAAAAACTTAAGAAAACTGTGGCAAGACAACAGGACTTGGAAGAAATCAGGAAGGAAGTGAAATCTTACCTTATAATAGAGAAACATGCAAATTGACCGCACCTCCGCTATGCCCATGATTGGGCCAGCGGAGGCTGAGGGCGGGACTCCGGGTGGCCTGTCGACCGTTGATAAAATCAAGATGGCGGTGCCCAGTGGCCACGCCCCAGCCGCTGCTCCCCTGGGGTGCCTGGGGTGATCGGCACCCCGGGGGGCGTGGCCGCGCCCGTGACCGCTCCCTGGGGGTGCCTGGGGTGATAGGCACCCCTGGGGGGCGTGACCACGCCCGTGCAGCTGCTCCCCGGGGGTGCCTAGGGTGATCGGCACCCCGGGGGGGCGTGGCCGCGCCCGTGCCCGCTCCCCGGGGGTGCCTGGGGTGATCGGCACCCCGGGGGGCGTGGCCGCGCCCGTGACCGCTCCCTGGGGGTGCCTGGGGTGATAGGCACCCCTGGGGGGCGTGACCACGCCCGTGCAGCTGCTCCCCGGGGGTGCCTAGGGTGATCGGCACCCCGGGGGGGCGTGGCCGCGCCCGTGCCCACTCCCCGGGGGTGCCTGGGGTGATCGGCACCCCGGGGGTGCGTGGCCGCGCCCCTGCTGCCGCTCCCCGGGGGTGCCTGGGGCGATCGGCACCCCGGGGGGGCGTGGCCGCGCCCGTGCTGCCGCTCCCTGGGGGTGCCTGGGGTGATAGGCACCCGGGGGGGCGTGGCCACGCCCGTGCAGCTGCTCCCCGGGGGTGCCTGGGGTGATCGGCACCCCGGGGGGCGTGGCATGGGGCGTGGCCGCTCCCTGGGGGTGCCTGGGGCGATGGGCACCCCGGGGGGGCGTGGCATGAGGGCGTGGCCGCTCCCCGGGGGTGCCTGGGGCGATCGGCACCCCGGGGGGGCCGTGGCATGGGGGCGTGGCCGCTCCCCGGGGGTGCCTGGGGCGATCGGCACCCCGGGGGGGCGTGGCCGCGCCCGTGCCTGCTGCCCGGGGGTGCCTGGGGTGATCGGCACCCCGGGGGGGCGTGGCCGCGCCCGTGCCTGCTCCCCGGGGGTGCCTGGGGCGATCGGCACCCCGGGGGGCCGTGGCCGCGCCCGTGCCTGCTCCCCGGGGGTGCCTGGGGTGATCGGCACCCTGGGGGGGCGTGGCCGCGCCCATGCCCGCTCCCTGGGGGTGCCTGGGGTGATCGTCACCCCGGGGGGCGTGGCCACGCCTCTGCTGCCACTCCCCGGGGGTGCCTGGGGCGATCGGCACCCCGTGGGGGGCGTGTTCGCGCCCGTGCCGCTGCTTCCCGGGGGTGCCTGGGGCGATCGGCACCCCGGGGGGGGCGTGGCCGTGCCCGTGCCCGCTCCCTGGGGGTGCCTGGTGTGATCGGCACCCCGGGGGGCGTAGCCCTGCCCATGCTGCCGCCCCCCGGGGGTGCCTGGGGCGATCGGCACCCCGGGGGGCGTGGCCGCGCCCCTGCTGCCGCTCCACGGGGGTGCCTGGGCGATCGGCACCCTGGGGGGGCGTGGCCGCGCCCATGCTGCTGCTCCCCAGGGGTGCCTGGGGCCATCGGCACCCTGGGGGGGGGCGTGGCCGCACCCGTGCCCGCTCCCTGGGGGTGCCTGGGGTGATCGGCACCCCGGAGGGCGTGACCGCGCCCATGCTGCCGCTCCCCGGGGGTGCCTGGGGCAATCGGCACCCTGGGGGGCGTGGCATGGGGGCATGGCCGCTCCCCAGGGGTGCCTGGGGCGATGGGCACCCCCGGGGGGGCGTGGCATAGGGGCGTGGCCGCTCCCCAGGGGTGCCTGGGGCGATCAGCACCCCGGGGGGGCGTGGCCACGCCCCTGCCATTGCTCCCCGGGGGTGCCTGGGGCGATCGGCACCCCCTCGGGGCATGGCAAGGGGGCGTGGCCGCTCCCCGGGGGTGCCTGGGGCGATCGGCACCCCGGGGGGCGTGGCCACGCCCCTGCCATTGCTCCCCGGGGTTGCCTGGGGAGATCGGCACCCCGGGGGGGCGTGGCCGCGCCCGTGCCGCCGCTCCCCGGGGGTGCCTGGGGCGATCGGCACCCCAGGGGGCGTGGCATGGGGGCGTGGCCGCTCCCTGGGGGTGCCTGGGGCGATCCGTGTGAGAGGGATGTCCAACTGCAGGTTTAGGCCCGATTCCACAGGGATCGGGCCTAAACCTGCAGTTGGACATCCCCCGAGGGGTCCCATATTAGAGAGGGTGCAAGCTGGGCTGAGGGACACCCTCCCCAGTGCACGAATTTCGTGCACCGGGCCTCTAGTCCTATATAATAAAGAGGGAATATGCCAACTAACCCTCACACCATCACAAGATGGCTGCCTGTGACCAGGCCGGCAGGGGGGTTAGTGAGGGATGACCAAATGACTGAACAAGCAGGCTGCATGGGGTGACCAGGGTGGCAGAGAGGCACCATGAGGGGTGACCAGGCTGGCAGGGGAGCAGTTGGGGGTGACCAGGCCAGCAGGGGAACAATTAGGGGCAATCATGCCGGTATGCAGAGGCAGTGAGGGGCCATCAGGCCAGCAGGGCAGGCAGTTAGGGGCAACCAGGCAGGCAGGCAGGTGAGCCATTAGGAGCCAGCAGTCCAGGATTGTGAGAGGGATATCCGACTGCTGGTTTAGGCCCGATCCCTGGAATCGGGCCTAAACCGGCAGTAGGACATCCCCCTAGGGTCCTGGATTGGAGAGGGTGCAGTCTGGGTTGAGGGGACCCCTCCCCCATGCACAAATTTCATGCACCAGGCCTCTATGTGTGTATGTGTGCATATATATATGGCAAGATATATCAAAACCATAACTGCATGTTAGAAAATTGATCTATGTTTATGGTCATAGCATTTTTGCAATAGGTTATATAGGTAGAGGGAGAAGAGAACATAAAAAGGCTCAGGAGAAGGATTGTAAAATGAGAACCAGGAGAGATGGGCCTATTGGAGGGCTAGGAAGGAGAAAGTATGAAAATGGTTTCTGGTGAAGAGTGCTCGGGTTTGAATGTTTGTGTCCCCTCAACAATCATATATTGAAATCCCAAATGCCCAATTTGTGGTTCCGAGCTCATGAATGAGATTAGAGTCCTCAAAAAAGATACCACCCCATACCCTACTTGAGCTCCCTAGATACTTTCTACCATGTGAGGACACAAGAAGAAGTTGGCTTTCTGCAACCCAAAGAGGGCTTTTACCAGAACCTGACTATGTGGACACCTTCATTGTGAATTTGCAGCCTCCAGAACTGTGAGAAATAAATTTTTGTTGTTTATAAGCCATCTAGTCTGTGGAATTTTGCTATACCAGCCAGAATGGACTAAGATAAGAAGGTCCTATTCCATTGCGAGGTTAAACAGGTGAAGACTGGAAAATTAGTTAGGAAAGGATGGGAGAATTAGAAAAAAGAGGAGGGAAGCTGGGTCCTGGCAGCAAGATTGGTGTGGGTGTGATGAAGAGAGCAGAACCAAGCTTATATGCTTAAGAATTGCCACCACCATGGATGTGAGCACAGTGAGAGAAGAGAGAAAACTGACCTGCTATGGAGAATTGTTCTTCCTTTTTCTGATTCAGTACTGGGTTCCAGACAGAACATGTCAGATTCTTTTGAGAAGTTTCTCCGAGTAACAGTGATGCTGTTACATGGAACAAGCCACCTTTGTCCTGTGTGTGAGTCTCAGATTCAGCTGGAATTTCTCTACCCTCAGAGTCCATCCATTGGACCTTTGGCTGAGGGAACCAGCCCTCTGACTTGCACACTACTTGCATTTGTCTGGACTCAGTGACTTCCACATGGAACTGAGGATGTGAGCCGAGAGCTGGGAAGAGGAAGAGAGAGAAGTCAAATCCTAAGCTCATTTTCCTGAAATTATATACACCCCCTGCTTCTGAAGAGTTTTTGCTGCTGACTAGACCTCATTGTGCAGAACAAGGCACTGAGGCACTGAGGAAGTCTTTGCAACAAAGGATGGACTTAGAATCCTGGGTGAGAGAGGAGTCCAACACAATCCAAAACAAATGGCCCCTATTTCTTGACTTCCACTATGAATGTCTTTATTATCTTTTATTTAGCCCCAAGCAGTGACATATGGGATAATGGGCTGAGTAGAAGTAATTGCCATCTCCTTTTCTCCTATGACTTCATTCTATTTCCCAGGAAAATTGGATCAGAAGAAGGACCTCAACCTAGAATAAACTCACCCCTGTGGGGTGTCAGGGCAATAAATGTGGGCCATTACCTGCCACTTTCAGCTCAATCACTGCATCACTGTAGAAGGAGCCATGGTGGATCACACAGCGATACTGCCCATTGTCAGAGGGTTGGACAGTGAGGATTCTCAGCACCACTATCCCCTTATGCATGACATTTTTCACAAGCTCTGTCCTCCCCAAATACTCCACCATGGCTTCCTCAGGCTTGTCCCTCCCATCCTCATACAGGTGCACCACTTGGGAGGGTAGGGATCTGTTCCAGCTTATTTGCATATTTTTAATACTTTGAGGAGGCAAAAGGAAGCAGGGCAGCTCAGCTTCACCACCCAGCATGGCCACCAAGGGTTCATGGGGCCCTTGGACTTGGAATGCTCCTGAAAAGAGAACAGAGATAGAATCAGGGTGGGCTGGGGGCAGGATTTGGGCAGATGAAATAGTGTTGACTACACACATGTTTGGCTATTTCCATCAGAACCAACTGGGAAGAAGTTCTGAAAGGAGATAGTTGTTGAGTCTTGGGGCATCCCTTTTCTGACCTGAACATACACACAGAGCTAGAAGGTAGCTGGAGGTGTTGGACATAGAAAGTCCAGGCTTGGCTATGCTGAGGCATGCAAAGTATTTAGGGCATAAATTTTGACTAGGCACTTACTTTTGGGGCACATGTCCAGGGTCAACAAGATCCTGAGAGAAAGTGCCTCTTAAAATTTGGGCCCTAGCCTCCTCATTTAACTCAACCTGTGGGGAGGGACCTGAGGAATATAACTGCAGAGGAGGGGGGGTAGACATGCTAACTCCTTCAGGCCAGGTTCTGTACTTGTCCATAGGAGGGGGAGATCACACAAAAACTCTGATAGCCCTGGATGGATAGTAGGATATCTGTGTTGAGAAAGAATCTGAAGCGGTTCACTGGAAAAGATATTTGGAAATCATTAATAATATTTGCCATGAGTGTGGGATGAGAAAATGGGGGCATACAAGTTAATTTTTGTCAATCTTATTCTACATTGTCTTGAGACTCTAGGAACTTATGCTTCTTCATTACTATATGGGCACTTCCATTCTCTCTATTTTTATCCTACCACATCACATGCACTCAGGTACACACACACACACACACACACACACACACACACACACACACACACACACATCAACAGGCCTTGACCAGGAGATAGGGATGCAAATGCCTAGTACACTGCCTAGTACTTAGTAAGTGGAATAAAGTTATCTTCTTTACTTTTCCAGGATCTCATAGCATTTGTGTTTTTGTCAAACTTTTGCTTCCATCTTCCCTCCCTTTTCCTTTCCCTTCCCTTAGATAACAGAGAATCAGAAACTCATAAGAATTCTTACCTATACCCATTTGGAAGCAGAGGTAGAGTGAGATGAGGCTGCCATGATAAATTGTAGAGATTCGCTGCCTCCTCAGGTGACTGAGGCAGGGTGATTTCAAGGCTTTGTGCTGATGACTCATTGGAAATGGAGGGAAACACTGTAATGAGGAGAGAGGAAAAAGAGAACTCTGAGACTTAAGGGTCAGAGAAAGGAAGGAATGCAGGAATCTCACTCTTGGACAGGTAAGGGGCATGTCTTATCTATGGGAATATGGTGAGGGGCAGAGTTAGATGCATGCTCCTTTTTCTACAAGTTGTGTGACTTTGATTTTCAGGAATTTACAGGGTACTCATGGCTCTAGATACCTTCTATATACTGGTGACTCATGCCAAAATGTACCGTACATTGTCTGTACATAACGTGACCCAGTGTCAGGACCTCGCTTCTAGAGGGACCAAGAGCTAAGGTGTTCCTCTGCCTTGGACCAACAAAAATAAACAGGTGGCTTCTATCATTTCCTGCCTCACTACCTTCTTCGCCTGGCCAAGGAAGGCTTCTAATGTCCCCTTCTAGAACTTGGAAATTAGTAGTAGTAGTGGGGAAGGGGCTGTAACATCTCATCAACCACTAAAACTTAGAATTTGGTGTCCATGGCTGTGAAGTTTGTTACCCAGGGCCCAGGACTCATAAATCTTGCTGCTCAGGGAGTCTGTAGGAAGGCTGGCCCAAAGAAGGGAGGGGAAGGCATTCCAGAGGCCATATTCTCTTTAGGTGGAGGTAATATATGGGGGAATGGATCCTGAGCTGGTAGAGGCATGTGGTATATAATTGTGCAGGGTCTTAAGGACAATGCAAGCACTACAGAGATGGAGCATATATTACTTCTTCATGGATTAGGCAGCACTTCTTAACCTTTTTGATATCATGGCACATAGAGAAAATGATGTTATTTGTTGGCCACCCTATAGAAAACTGGAATGGGATTAGGCTATATGGGCTTCATGGGAAAAATATTTTCTCTATATTATATAATTACTAGAGGCCTGGTGCATGAAATTTGTGCATGGGGGTAGGGTGGGGGGTGTCCCTCAGCCCAGCCTGCACCCTCTCCAATCTGGGACCCACCGAGGGATGTCCACTGGGATCAGGCCTAAACGGGCAGTCGGACATCCCTCTCACAATCCAGGACTGCTGGCTCCCAACTGCTCGCCTGCCTGCCAGCCTGATCACCTTCTAACCACTCCCCTGCCAGCCTGATTGATGTCTAACTGCTCCCCTGCCAGCCTGTTTGCCCCCAACTTCCCTCCTCTGCTGGCCTGGTCACCCCTAACTGCTCTCCCTGCAGGGTTGATCACCTACAACTGCTCTCCCTTGCAGGCCTGGTGCCTCCCAACTGCCCTCCCCTGCTGGCCATCTTGTGGTGGCCATCTTGTGTCCACATGGGGGCAGGATCTTTGACCACATGGGGGCAGCTATATTGTGTGTTGGAGTGATGGTCAGTCTGCATATTACTCTTTTATTAGATAGGATAGAGGCCTGGTGCACAGGTGGGGGCCTGCTGGTTTGCCCTGGTATCCGGATCAGGGTGGGGGTTCCCTTGGGGCATGGGGAAGCCTGAGCGAGGGGCCTGTGGTGGTTTGCAGGCTGGCCATGCCCCCTGGTGACCCAAGCTGCACCCTCTCCAATCTGGGACCTGTCGGTATCTGGAATTTATTTACCTTCCACAATTGAAACTTTGTATCCTGGAGCAGAGCCAAGCCTCCTGCTCACTCCGTAGCCAGCAGCTATTTCTGTTTGAATTTGTTTACCTTCTATAATTAAAACTTTGTAGCCTTGAGTGGAGGCTTAGGCCCGCCAGGGCAGGGGAAAGCTTGGCTTCTTTTGTTACTAGGGAAACCCAAGCCTCCCTCCTACTTTCTCCATGGCTGTAGCCATCTTGGTTGGGTTAATTTGCATACTTGCTCTGATTGGCTGGTGGGCGTGGTGGAGTTAGGGTCAATTTGCATATTACTCTTTTATTAGGTAATATAAGAATAATAAAATAGAATTTATTAAGAAATATGTGCCCAGCTGGTGTGGCTCAGTTGGTTGGGCATCATCCCATGCATTGAAAGGTTACTAGTTTGATTCCTGCTCAGGGCATGTGCCTGGGTTGCAGGTTTGATCCCAGTAGGGGCGTGCAGGAGGCAGCCAATCAATCTTTCTCTTGGATATTTCCATCTCTCTTTCTGTTCTTTCCTCTCTCTCTAAAAAAAAAAAATCAATAAAGACATATTTAAAAAAATATGTTAAACATAAATTTAGAAAGAATATTCCTAAATATCTAAAATTTTTATAATTTTTAAATTTCCTTCAATAAATATAGCTTTAAAATGTTTTTATATGAGTTTATCTGAGCCAAACTGATGAAGCATGCTGTGGAAAAAGATCTAAAATACTCCCTAGAACAGTGATGGCGAACCTATGATACGCGTGTCAGCACTGACATGCGTAGCCATTTCTGATGACACGTGGCCGCTGAGGTGGCCGCATGCCGAGGATGAAACATTTGCTGCTCCTGAGGATGAAACATTTGCAAAATAATGTTTTTTCCTCAAAGTGACACACTACCCGAGTTATGCTCAGTTTTTTGGCGAAGTTTGACACACCAAGCTCAAAAGGTTGCCCATCACTGCCCTAGAATAACATTTTTTCAGCTTCTATTATGCATTTGAAACTGAGGAGGGGAAGTAAGGAAGATTACATGGCGGTAGGAGTAAGCAAAGTGAGAATTGGATTGCAGCATAGCTACCAAGATATGTGCTCTCCTAACAGTAGTATGGCTTATTTCAAATGTGTATTAGCCACATTAACACATTTTGAAAAATATTCATTATTTTGAATAAATATAGGTTTTTGACTCCTGATTGTATACTCTAAATAACTACAGATAATTATCAATGTTCCATTATAATGATTAATTATGCTTCAACTTCTTCATAGTCACCATTGGTGAGTTATTTTAGTTCACAAGTAAATAATACAAATTTTAAAACCTTTACATTCCAATTCTTTTATTTATTTAAAAATGTTTTTTATTGATTTTTAGATAGAGCCAGAGAGAAAAAGAAGCATCCATGTGAGAGAGAAACATTGGTTGTCTGCCTCCTGCATGTCCCCTAATGTAGATCCAGCCCACAAGCTGGGCATGTGCCCCGAGCTGGAATCGAACCAGCAACTTGCCAATGCACAGGATGACATACAACCAATGAGCCACACAGGCCAAAGCATTCTTTCTTTTACATTGTATTTTAAAAGTTTAGGGCTCTTTCTTTTCTTTGTTTGCATATGTAACGGATTTAAAATTCAATAGAATTTTTTTCATCCAATGTTTCAAAATAAGGAGTTTTGTTGTATATACATACAATAAGTTAATCACTTTGCAGTTTATTTGCATGTATCAGCTACAAATTAACAAAAAATATCTGATGTCAGTGAAGACAGAATTTGAGGGCTGCTGGCCTCTTTGTTCCTCCCATCCACTCCAGGTAGAGTCACATATGGGCTCCTTTTGCACTTACATTTTGAACTCTTCCTGTTGCTCTATGGGATTCTTTTCCTGAAGGGCAGTATTCAGTGCAGTTGGCTGAAGACTAAATCTAGGCAGTCAATCAAGCAGTGTGTGTAGTCATTATCACTGCAATGAGGTTGACAGAAGTTGCTCTTCCCATTTGCTGCTCATCTTGCAAAGCCATCTGTAGGGTGCAACTGTTGGGAAAATCGGTATAAAGACATGTTTAAAGATGAAGCATGAAGTCCTACTTGGTATCTGTACTGGTACATGGTACCCTCAACTAAGTGGGGTCCTGTTTCCTAATCTCTTGAAAGTGTAGGAAATGACAGGTTAGGGACAAAATTTTGTGGCAACTATCTCACGTGGGCTAGAGGAAGTTATCGTGTCTCTCCCCCCCGCCCCCTGCCCCTCAAGCCAGGACAGAGCCTGCTTCCCACCAATGGCAGGGAGGAGACACTGTGGAAACAATGTAGAGACCTAAGTATCTGTTGAGAGACCTGATAGAGAAAATTGAGAACGATCTTAGCAAAGAGTTCTGGGCTGTTAGTACCAAGCTCTTCACAGAGCTAAGTCTTGAACAAAATTTATTTATAGAAACTCACTGCAAAATTAAAGTGCCCAATACAACTTTTCCAATAGTTCCCTTGGACTTCCGCCACACCACACATGATGTATTTATGGTGGAAACAAAGGAAATGGTTTTGAAAAAAGGAAAGCAGGAACAAGACTTACTGTTCTATGCAGTCTCAGGGGGATCTGGAGGATCATGTGGTTGTTAGGGGTCCTCTCAGGCACCTCTCAAGTGGCAGTACCCCAGCTCTAGTTATGGGGCCTTACTTTCTAAGAGCAGGTGTTTTGAATACTTTACCAGCTGTCAATCATATTATGCTGGATCAGTCTGATGTTCTTGGTAAATTTCTTCAGAGACTTCACTTGGTCCACCATGGCTACTTCCTCAGGCTACACTGAAATCACCAGCTAGTGATTTCATTTTAGGTACACACACCCTTTAGTATTTGTAACTTTATTCTCTGAAAGTGAGAATCCTGGCTTTTGATCCTTAATCCTATATAATAAAAGAGTAATATGCAAATTGACTGTCACTCCAACACACAAGATGGCCACCCCCATGTGGATACAAGATGGCTGCCACAAGATGGCCAGCAGGGGAGGTCAGTTGTGGGTGATCAGTCCAGCAGGGGAGGGTAGTTGGGAGGGATGATCAGGGGAGGGTAGTGGTTACAGGGTGATCAGGATGGCAGGCAGAAGTGGTCAGGGGCAATCAGGTAGGCAAGTGGTTGGGATCCAGCATTCATGGATTGTGAGAGGGATGTCTGACTGGGGGAAGCCCCAGGCCTGTAAGGGAGGGCAGTTGGGGTGATCAGGCCTTCAGGGGAGGGCAGTTAGGTGTGACCAGGCTGGCAGAGGACGGCAGTTGAGGGCAACCAGGCCTGCAGGGGAGGGCAGTTGGGGGGACCAGGCCTGCAGGGGAGAGCAGTTAGGGAAGACCAGGCCTGGCAGGGGAGGGCAGTTAAAGGTGACTGGACTGGCAGGGGAGGGCAATTGGAAGGAACCAGGCCTGAAGGGGAGGACTGTTGGGAGTGACCAGGCCTGAAGGGGAAGGCTGTTAGGAGGGACCAGGCCTGCAGGGGAGGGCAGTTGGGGGTAACCAGGCTGGGAAGGGAGGGCAATTAGGGGCAATCAGGCCAGCAGGGGAGCAGTTAGGCGTCGATCAGGCTGGCAGGGGAGAGGTTACAGGATGATCAGGTTGGCAGGCAGAAGCAGTCAGGGGCAATCAGGCAAACAGGCAGGCAAGCGGTTGGGACCCAGCATTCATGGATTGTGAGAGGGTTGTCTGACTGCCCGTTTAGGCCTGATCCATAAATGGGCAGTCGGACATCCCTTGAGGGGTCCCAGATAGGAGAGGATGCAGGCTGGGCTGAGGGACACATACCCCTCCCCCCATGCATGAATTTCATGCACCGGGCCTCTAGTATATTTATATTTTTGATCAACCCCTGTGTGTGAGGCCAATTTCTCACCTCCGTTTATATGCTTTCTCCTACATCAATTACATCAATGCCCCACTCAACCCTCTCCAGCACTATGCTGGGCATTCCCTCCACATGGATGCCTGCTTACCTTGTGGGGGCTTTGGCATGTCCTACCCATTCCTCACTGTGCTCTGGCTCTGACACTCATTGGAGAGCTTCCTACCCCCATGGACTTTCCCCTCCCCCATGCCAGGTCACCTCCTGAAGGGCAACCTGACACTGATTTGGCTCTGACCCCTTGTTTTGGGCCACCTCAGTTCGCCTTCTACCAGTACATCCTGTCCTCACTGCACTGCCAGAACAAATGTTGACTTTACTCTGCCTTATCCAAACAGTTTAAGATTGAGTTGTTCAGGAAGGGAAGGGAAAGAAAGCTAAAGAGAAAGAGGGAAGGAGGAGAGGCGGGAAAGGCTATCCCTTGCTTTTTAAAATTTTTTATTGTTTAAGGTATTACAAATAGTAGTACATATGTCTCCTCCCACCATTGACCTCCCTCAGCCTCCCCTACCCGCCCCCGCACACTTGCCCTTTCCCCGCCCTCCCCCCACAGTGTCTTGTATCTGTTGTTTGTGCTTATATGCATGCATACAAGTCCTTCAGTTGATCTCTTATCCCGCCCCCCAACCTTCCCCTTACTTTTTATTTAAAAAAAAAAATGTTATTGATTTTTTTACAGAGAGGAAGAGAGAGGGATAGAGAGTTAGAAACATCGATCAGCTGCCTCCTGCACACCCCCCACTGGGGATGTGCCG